>NC_133530.1:48373788-48682439 GCF_048544455.1 Silene latifolia
CACTCTGTGTTGTTTTATAGGTGACCACTAGTCCCTTAGAATGAACTTAAGATGTGAGTCCAAGTACCAATACAAGCTCAAAAATACTGACACCAAAGACTCTCATAAGTCAACAAAAATTCCATTCAAATTTGCAATCAAATACAATGTCAAAATCTCAAAAAGTCAAAGACAAAAACATATGATCTCAATTAGATACAAATCCAGTCTCAAAAACTCAGAACACAAACAATTCCAGTCAATTTTCAATCAAATTGCTGAGTAGTCATTTTTCATTCCTCAGACGAGTCAATCCATAGTTACAATATCTCCTTACCTTTTGGGATGATCCTTTCATTTACCTAGGTGAGTAAGAGAGATGCACAGATCTCCAGTGTCTTCTAACATCATAGCACATTTTACTTCATTTGTCACCTTCGTTTAGCATCTAAGACTTCGGGGGATCTCACTAAATTTATACGGTCACAAAAGTATTTTGTTTCTATATTATTAGTTTTGCTTAACTAGTAGAGCTTGTTACTCCAAAGATGGCAAAACTCATTAAAGTATAACTCAAATTCACATGTAAAAAAAATGATACAATCATTCTCCACACCAGAGAAATTATTAGAAGTTAAGTTACTTTTAGAGTAACAGTGTCCAGTCTTTCTACTTGGATCACATTTGGGGTCAGACCCCATTCTTTTTCAAATATTTTCGAAAACAAGACATTTGCATTCATACATGCATCATATCTAAGGCATGCATTTGCATTTGACACTAATTGCTCCAGTTTTGTCACTAATTAACTATTCCCAGACTCTAGTCGACTACTTTGTCATCCATCCAAAGTGGGGGCTTGTTACTATCAAGTTTCCCTGAATCTATCAAGTTCTTAGATGAAAAACAACATTTAGTGGAGCTTAAGATAGAATATGAATGAAAACCTAGTGTGTGTACAAAGTGTAAACTCGTAGGACATGAAAAAGATACTTGCAGGAAGGGCAAACCTGTCAAGATTCCACAGCAAGCACAAAGAATTTGGAGACCAGTCCAAATGAAGAAGCCTGAGAATACCATAAGCAGCAACTCAGTTGTACAACCTGTCACAAACACAGACCAGGCATCAAATCCTATAGATACTCATAATGGGAAGCAGGCACTGGACAATGTGCAAACCGTAGTGACTAAACCTCAGTTAACAGATGGGGGTACTTTATCTCCAGTCAAGCATATCAGGGCTACTAGACAGGGGGTGCAATCTGACTGTGATCACCAGCATTCTCCCTCATATAAGGAGGTGCTGAGTGGAGCTAGCTCCCCTAAATCAGGCATTGGCAAACATGGTATTGAACCCTTCCACCTTTCCCCATGATAAATTTTGGCTTCTGGAATGTGAGGCGGATGAATAAGGGGGTGAAACAGCAAGTTATTAATAAATTTCTAGTTAGTAATAAAGTGGATTTTTTTGGTGGTCTTGAAACTAAAATTAAACCCAAGCAGCTTAATAAGACTGTTAATAAAGTTTTTAAGGATTGGTGTGTGACAACCAATTCAGCTTATCATGAGGGTGGTAGGATTTGGGTGGTGTGGAATCCTTCTCTTGTTGATATAATGTTTTTGGAATATAATGCACAGTACATCCACATGTTAATTACAGATAACCAAACACAAATTAAATTCTATACTACCATGATGTATGCTTTTAATGGAATTCATGAGAGAGATGAGCTTTGGATTAATCTCAGGAAAATAGCTATTCAAGTAATGGGGCCTGGACTGTAGGAGGAGATTTTAATTGTGTAACTCAGGCTATTGAGAGGCTGGGTGGTACAGTTAATGTGTGTGAAACTGAACCTTTCCAACAATGTATTGAAGACTGTAATTTGAGTGATATGCATGCTACAGGAGTCTTTTATACATGGAATAACAAGAAACCCCCTGAGACAAGGGTTTATAACAGGTTGGATAAGTTGTTTATGAATCATGATTGGTTAGTTCAACTACCTGATTATTTTGCTAACTACCTACCAGAAGGTAATTTTGACCATACACCTTGTTTAGTGAGCATTGCTAATCACAATCAAAACAAATGTAGACCTTTCAAATATTATAATATATGGAGTAAAGCTCCTGATTTTCATGAATTTATTGCTACAAGCTGGGCACAACCTATCAATGGCACAAGGATATATGTCTTGGTTAGTAAACTAAAACTGCTGAAACCTATTCTTAAAAGGATCAATAGAAATCATTTTTATGATGTGGAGAATAGCGTTGTCTTAGCTCATACTGAGCTGATACAAGTATAAAAGCAATTGGTTGACAGGCCTGGGGATAGGGTGCTGATGAAAGAAGAATATAAGATCCATCAAAAATCCTTGTTTTTAGAGCAAGCTAAAATGAAATTTCTTCAACAAAAGGCAAAAGCTCATTGGTTAACTGAGGGAGATACAAACTCTGCATATTTATATGGCATCATCAAGGCTAGGAGATGGAAGAATATTATTCATCAGATAAAAGATCACAATAATAGACTGCACACTTAGGAGACTGGTATCCAGCGGGCATTTTTAGAGTATTACCATATGCTCTTGGGTTCCAGGACCCAAACTCACAGGATTAAACAGGCTGTGGTACTGAAGGGGAAGATTTGTAATGATGTTCATACTCAACAACTGCTATCTCCCATCACTCATGCTGAAATTAAAGAGGTAATATTTCATATACC
Source organism: Silene latifolia (assembly GCF_048544455.1). Lineage (NCBI taxonomy): Eukaryota > Viridiplantae > Streptophyta > Magnoliopsida > Caryophyllales > Caryophyllaceae > Silene > Silene latifolia. The sequence goes on from NC_133530.1 coordinate 48,376,499, forward strand.
TAATGATAAAGCCCCAGGTCCTGATGGCTATTCAAGTCTGTTTTTTAAGGATTCTAGGGACAGAGTTGAGGAGGAGGTCTATTATGCTATTTATGATTTCTTCCGTACTGGTAAGCTCTTCAAACAGCTCAATGCCACTCTTATCACTCTTATACCCAAAGTGGAAAGGCCTACTACAGTGTTGGGAGTATAGACCTCTTGCCTGTTGTAATGTAGTATACAAATGCATATCCAAATTACTTTGCAATAGACTAGCTCTAGTTCTGCCTGATCTTATCTCTCAAAATCAAGGTGGATTTATACAGGGCAGGAGTATCATGGAAAACATCCTCATATGTCAAGACATTATCAAAATGTATGAAAAAAAGGCTGTCTCACCTAGATGTATGATCAAGATGGATCTACAAAAGGCTTATGATACCATAGAATGGAATTTCCTGGATCAAATGCTCTATTTCCTTAATTTCTCTAAAGTTTTCAGAGGGTGGATTATGACATGTGTTACTACTGCTAGCTATTCACTCAATCTTAATGGAAATATATTTGGCTTCTTTAAGGGCCAAAGAGGACTCAGGCATGGGGATCTCTTATCCCCTCTCTTATTTACTATTTGCATGGAATATCTTTCTAGATTGCTTAGATGTTCAACTGAAAGCCTGAATTTTAAATTCCACCCACTCTGCAAGCCTATGAAGTTATCCCATCTAATGTTTGCAGATGATCTTCTGCTCTTTAGTAAAGGAGATGCCCCTTCTATGATGATCATCCTAAGGACTTTCTCTACTTTCTCAGCTGCATCAGGCCTCAAAATGAGTAAGGGGAAGTCTAATGTCTATTTTAATGGAGTCCAACAACCCTTAAAGCAAGACATCCTTCAAATATCAGGCCTGGTTGAGGGTACTCTCCCGTTTAGGTATCTAGGGGTGCCTGTTTAAACTTCTAGAGTCACAGCAAAAGACTGCAAACCCCTTGTTGATAAAAAAGTCAATAGGATCAGAATTTTGGGGGCAAGGAAATTTTCCAATGCTGGGAGACTGGTTCTAGTAAGGGCTGTTTTTAAGACTCTACATTGTTATTGGGAACAAATGTTTATTCTACCCACTGGGGTCATCTATAGAATTGAACAAATTTGCATAAAGTTCTTATGGGATGGGGGGTTGATTTTATGAGGTCCCCTCCTGTATCATTGGATAAAGTGTGTAGGCCAAAAAAAGAGGGGGGCTTAGGGCTAAGCCCAAAAAAAAGATGGTTTATGGAACAAGGCGGTAGTTGGGAAGCTAGTCTGGTGGATTGCTGAAAAAACTGATCTGCTATGGGTCAAATGGGTTGATACGGTCGTTACAGTACCAAAAATAAATACCTAAGTACTACTAACAGAAGTCAGCGGTAAGTAGGGTCGATCTCCACAGGGAGGCGGTCACTATCTACTTGTTAATTCAGTCTGTCTATGGTCACAATTGGGGATTTAAGTTGTTTGAACTAAAACTAAAGGAGATTAAAGTGAGAAAAGAGTAAGAGAGATTAACAGTAAAGGAAGAGAACTAGGATTGTCGGGTCATCAATGAATGTAAGATAATTGCAGCTAAGGTAACAGATCGATCAGTTGTATCAGTCTAAGGGGGAACGAATATCTCCTTCTGGTCTCAATTCGCCCTAAAATACTATTAGCTTAGCTTCCGCCCTCACTAAAGCATCATATTGTTCACTGCAGGTCTCACCCCTTCCAACCTTCAGGTCTAGGTTAAGGCTTACCAAGATTAATTAAGCTAAATGCATCGATTCAAGTAGTTAGATACAGTTAATTGCAGGGATTAATAACATAAACATGATAACAACGAAAGATCTGTAAACCTAATTAGCAACTAACAACAGTTCATCGAATCCCCTAAATCCTAGCAATTAAATTAGCTAGACATAATAGTGATAGAACAAGAGCGGAAGAATAGAGGAATAATAAGCATCACAAATTAAGGAGAGAGTAAAAGAAAAAGAAAGAGAAAGAGTCAAAGGAAGAATTACAGATTAAGAGATCCGGGAAAAAGAGAGAAGCAGCGTTCCACGGAGAAAAAGGGAAAAAAGTAATGTATGAAGTTCCCCCTTATTCTAACCTAATTATATCTTATATAGTAGAAGAGATATTTATTATAAGATAAAACTAAATATAAGATAGTCTCGACATAAAATAAGCTGCGTCCGACTCGATTAGCTCGATCGAACAACATTAAGTTGTTCGATCGAGAGGTTTCCTCAGCGAAAGTTCTCGATCGAATGATAAGGACCTCGATCGAACACATTAAGGGCTCCAGGTGGTCGATCCAAAAGAGTAGCTGGTCATTCGAAATGTAAAGAGGTCGATCGAAATGTATATATTACAGAGCTCTCGATTGAGAGCTTCAGCGCGTAATTTCCTGCTTTGCGCACTGAACTTCAAATGGCTGCCAATTCTTCGTTACTTGGACAAACAGATCATTTCCAGTGGCGTTGGAAAGATATGAAGACAGGTTTTCATGTTCAATTAGAATCACCTAAAAATAAGTTGTATAACTCGAGATATGGCTCTTCAAAGTTGGCACTAGTATTTTAAAGTTCTTCCTTTGCTCGCCTAGCTATCTTACACCTTTGTGCATCTCAAAATAATAGTCTTAAAGCTCCGACTCAACTCAACCCCTAAATGTATTCATAGGGACATGTATTAAGCTTTATTTAGCTTCTCTCTGGTTCATACCTGCAAATAATATAAGACAAACCAAAGTAGCCTATTCGGGGGACATTCGTAGCTAAACACTACACAAAATGCATAGAAATGCGTGCAAATGAAGTACAAAATGCCTATATAAAATGCACGCATCAAATATCCCCAAATCAAACCTTTGCTTGTCCCCAAGCAAACTATATGCAAACCTAATGGAACGGAAAAGAAAACTCAGAGCTAGCTACAAATTGTCCACTTAAACCAATTTAATGCAGCAAACTAAGACTTATAGCAAAACAGTCTAATGCAAACGAGTTATGAGACGTTTATAATAAAGCTGAACCGTCGACCTTGTAAGACCTTTAATGATGGACTCTCACGGGTCACTCTTCTCTCATGAAGCAAAGGGTGAAAGTATATGTGTAAGAGAAGAAGAGAAAAACAGTCACTCACCTAAACTGCGACCTACATAAACATGCATGCAACTAATATGATAGACAATTCTAACTACCATACATACATTCCAACCAAACAAGGTCTGTCACAGCCGAGGGCTTAAAAAAGTATGGTAAAGTGAGGCTACAGGTAAAAAAAGGCAAAATGATTACGGGATATGTGGAGATAAAGCGTCAAGCTAGCACCTAAACAGACCATATAAGAACATCCAATCCTCAGCTGATTAGAAAATAAAGCACAAGTGCCCTTGTTTTGGCATTCAAACTCACCAAACCGAACCGAACATACTCCTTAATAGATATAAATAAAGCATAGGAGTGAAACCGTCAACAATCAAACATCTTTTTTTTCTTTTTCTTCTTTTTTTTCGGTTTCTTTTTTCTTTTAAGTCACGTTTTTTCTTCATTTTTCGATTCTTTTTCATCCTCCTTTTTCTCTTTTATACCAACTCCAGAATGATATAATACGAACCAAACTTTGGTCGATAAAATATATACCGCAAAATATACACTAACTAGCTTGATAAGGCAGGCTAAATCTACATGTAGTTAAGGGTCAACAGGCAAATTTGGCTAATGTGGAGTTAAATGGGTAAAAATGAAAGAAAGGGGAAATGTAGGCGCCTCCCTGAATGTGACACCAACCACTAACCTAAATGTATGCAGGCAAAAAGCAACTGAATTTCATAAAAGTGCAAATTGATGAACATGCTATGGAAGAAGTAACTACTCTCAATCTTACATGAACTGGTCACAAATGACACAAGTTTATAAGGCTCTAAATCTTAGAATATATAAGTAGTTTGCCAAAATTTTCAGGTCAAGTCTATTCGTTCAGCTAAATTTTAACATAAACTCGTAGATATGCAAAAAGACAATGCTAAAGATATTAATTTTTGCAAGGCTTAAGTAAAAAGGACAAATTATAGTGCAATTTCATCATTGAAATCCTAGTTTGTAAAATCATATTTTACATTCTAATCCCCTTTCAAAATAAAATTTTGAATTCCTCGGTCGGCGGGCCCTGACACTCATTTGAGCTTGTGAAATCAAATTTTGCAGGTACACTCTTAAGTGAAACAAAGTTTTGCTTAACCAGATTCCAGACAAGCTAAACAAAGTTTGGCTATTCCAGATTTCAGACAAGCAAAAAAAAGTTTTGCTTTACCAGATTCCAGTCTGGCGAAACAAAATTTTGCCATGCCAGTTTCCAGATTGGTGAAACAAAGTTTTACCAGCTTCATTCAGTCAGTCTCAGTCTCTAGTTACTCCCAACAGGTAATATAAGAGGCCCAGGTACGTTTCTTATCCTATGTATGTCCCGACCGGACTACTTTGACCTTTGTCTTACTCAGACTCGGTCAAAGTTGAGGCTTCTGTAGACACCTAAAAGTTGTCTACTAGCCTTATGGGTACCCGATGATGAGGCTAATATTTAACGACTAAATTAAAATTGACAATGTTATAATTTATGGCTCTTTACGCTTATTTCCCGATAAATAACTTAAAATGGCATAAAACCATCTTTAAGCCCACCACTTTCTTTCAATCCAGTTCAACCGATTATCATATTCTTAGCCTTTTTAATAAATTTTGGGGATTATATATTTAAAAAGTATATAGAAATATCGTTCAAATGACGTATTGCTAGCCTAAAACCAAATAGGAGATAAAGAGGAAATAATTCATTTAGAGGTCCGTCAATTTATTGCAACAAGTGAAGTCCATTTATCCTTTTGGACGATATTATGGAAATAGTAGAGGACATTGAAAAATACACTTGTGTCCAACTATAAAAAGGTAGGAGAGAAAGGGTAAGAATGATTGGATATTTACTTCATATCAAGAGAAAGACCGTTTGCTCTAAAACTTACTACACATATATGTGGTAGGTACGACAAATATATAGAGATAATAAGAATCATGACCAAACTCTATATTTGAGAGATTTATTAACAACCGAACAAATAAGACAGTTCCTAGGACTCTACTATTCTAAATTCCAAATCCCTATAAATACTAAAGCTGGTGGAAATACAAAGGGGACGATTAGCAGATGGGGATAGGAGACAAATAATACAGTGAGATTCACATGAGAAGGACATAAAAATACCGTCATTCAATTCAAATTCAGATATTCAACACTCACATAAATTATCCGCCTCAAATATATTATCCCAGTTTCAAACTCAAACCATACAATAAAATTGTCCCAGTTCCATATAAACGCATAAGAGCGGTTAATTTACGACAAAGTCGAAATTCACTAATAGTGAACATCCAGATAGGTCCGAGGGTACCAAAATTGAATAAATTTTCTTTACTCTCTTTGTTTCATTCTTTTATTTATTTCTTTATTTATCGTATATTTGTATATAATCTAACTAGTTAATTTGTGTTTGTAAATAATTCGTATTGTCTTGTATGATTAACATTGTTTTTTGTTAAATTTCGTCAAATATATAATATTACAAATAAATAGTAGAGGCCGTCAGTTTGATGGGCGGTGCGGGTGCCTAACACCTTTCCTGACCGTACCTTTATCCCCAGATCCGCAATCTTTGGTTCAGACCGCAGTTACGGATCAGTCCCCATACCAAGGATCAAAAGAGGCATTTTCCGTTAAACTTTTTTTTGCAAGAAAGGTACATCCTATCTTTATTCATCCTCAAGGGGGAAGAAAATAGGAATAGTTTCTTACAAAGAGTGTCCATAGTTAAGCATAAATAGCATTGAGATGATCAATCATCTCATCATTGACAGATTTGTGTTTATCGAGCAATTTAACTCCTACGATAAGTTGGAGATTCCGAACTAAAGCTTTGGGAGAAGAATCCTTGCTAGAAAATAAACGAGTGTTCTGTTCTTGCCAAATAGCATACGTAGTAGCAGTAAGGCAGCAACGAAACTGTAGATACCCAGTATCTGTCGAGTCTCCAACAAACACCTGATGATTATCGGACTACAACATGCTTAGTAATCGCAGCGTTTGATCGACAGTTTTGTACAACTATACGTCGGAAATTTTAAAACGATTTCGAAAACAAAACATTTTAAAACTTTTCAAAAGTACCTGGAGTGTTTAATGCATGACGACGGGGTCACAATGACACTAACTAGAGTCAAAACCGACACCGGACCAAAACCCGACTCAAAAATTCAAATCCCGACTCCAACAACGAGTCAAACCGAGTCAAACAGAAAAAACAAACTTTTCAAGACTTCCATGTTAAGGATTCCCGAAATGCTTCATGGTCAAGTACAACTCAAGTTCATCCAAAACATAGGATAGAACAAATCATGATTACACTTGCGTGATAGTGACAAGACACATCGAAGACCCGCGAATTGGCTCGCGCCTCTTCGAGCAGCCAATGCGGCCACGTTGCTCAAAACGCACACAACCACTCATTTTTCTATAAATACCCCTCAAATGCCACCATTTGAGATTTACGCGAGTGTCCTCCCCCTCATTTCTCCCTTAAAATTCTAGACTCGACTTCTCAAGTCACAAACTGACACGTGTTTCCGACCTACCGATCGAAAACACAAGCCTTACACATTGTTTGGTACCGTCATCGTGCATTAAATCACTTGACCGACCATCTCGATCAACTACACCATCACTAAACTTAAAACACTCTTTTTACATTGCTAAAACGGTTTTCAAACCGAGTTTTCCAATCAAACAAGTTGATACACTTTCGTCGATTTCTCGTCTCAAGCCTAGCATGCAAGTATGAGGGTGTAAAAATCCTTTTCTGTCATGTTTTTCATTTATTTCATGACTATAACATGCTAAAACATGCATAACATGGTCCAAATATGGGATAATGGGCCAAAACCGGATTTTTGGCCGAGACAGGGGCTGCTTGTATAGCAGCATGGCTCGCGCCTAAAGCCCCTCTCAGGCCTTAATCCAACCGTGTTTGGTCTCTTCTTCCCTTTATTTTCATTTTATATTTGCAATCGGTTTTTACCATTTCAAGTATTTCAAATCATTTTTATGATAAACTTATAACCATAAAACATTTTTCACCCTTGGTTCCTAATACCATGACGGTTTAATCCATGTTTCAGTGATAATATTTGGTTAATCACATTTCAAAAGGTATTTTAAGACCTTTTATTTAATTTCTTTACATTTTAAAAGGTATTTTAAAACCTTTTATTTCATTTCTTTACATTTTCAAAACAAATGCATTAGGCATAAATACAAAATCATCCTTGGTTCTACATACCATGTCGGATTTTAACCCGAGTACGATGATAAATATTGACTAATTACAAACAAATGAACTTAAAACAATTAGTTCATAATCATTTTTAACTATTCATGTCAAGCTCGCAAAACCGAACCCGACAACGAATATTGTCAAAATAATGATGATTATTCATGTCTCGTTCTTTATATCAACACAAAAGCGGTCTAAACGACCTTTTCAAGTCAGGACGTGTTCAAACACCCTCTTTTCAATCCATTTTACAAACCTTTTCAATGGTCAGAAGACGTCGTTCAATCGTCTGTTGACCCGCGCCTAAACAGGCCACTTATTTTTCCATTTTCAAACCAGGACAGGCTGTTTGCATCGCCAGATGGCTGGCGCCTATATTGGCTGCCTGATCTAGACTCTGTTTCCTTCCAGCACTTGTCTAGGACGATCCCGACTTCGGTTAACCCGAATACAGGACGGATCAGATGACAAATCTGCCTATTTTACATTGTATTTGCAAAAGCCTTACTAAGACAAATGGATCACGTTATGCACCATAAACCTAACTCGGTAAATGGATGTTTAATTTCCGTCTTGCATGCAAATCAACACTAAATCCAACTCGACATCAAATACTTGACACTTGGATTAAACAACCGACATAGAAAACTCACATGTTAGCTTCAAACTTGTGGATGCGCATTCATGCGTTTACCCGTTTTATCAACTTTTGCATTTAACCAACCAAGATCGATCGAGAGGCGCTCATGGCGAGATTGGGTGTCCGATTAAAAGGCTTCCCAATACGTACCTTCACCTCTTACTCAGAAACTTTGGATAGTGGGCGACCTTATCCAGGGCGTACGAGAGTCATTCTAGAGATAGGATGCTAAAGAGGGACGATTCCTTATCTTTAGTACTTATGTCAAACACCGCTTTTTACCTTGGTTGAGCTAGGTATAAAGTGGATTCGAACGGGTTCCAAGCATCCCACAAATGCTTGGTGGCGACTCCGAACATCTCTTGCATCGTTTCGAGACCCTTGACGAGACGAAACCGACCGATCTAAAATGATCCGGTCGAAAGCATTTTTACGCCGCCGAGCATGGCTTTCAAAAGACCGCTATACGTCCGCAGATCGGCATGGCGTATAGGTGGCTATGTCCACAGATTGGCGACTCCGCTGGGGAAAACTAGCACACTTGTGTCTTTGTGATCCCTAGATGGTGAGACTCGAACGAGGTATTGGTTGAAATGCATTAATTGATATTACGGTCATAGTCGGATTCCTTGTCCGGGCCCACAACTTAACCCTTTTCGACCAATTGGCTCCTCTCGTCTGCGTGAGTTTTCTCATCCCCGCATTTCGAATCCCGATTGAGTCAAGCATACCGTTAACATTACACATTTCTATTTCGTCAAAGAGCTTTCATCACCTTCGAGCAAAAGGCTAGGCCACGCTCCTTACACATTTTGTTTGGATTGGTATCCTTCTCGAAAATCGGGGTTTGATTGCTTGGTGTGTAACCCACCCTTTTAAGCCAAAACCCGTGTAAGCATTATGCATAATATAATGAAACTGCGAGTGCTTGTGTGTTATGTGATCATAAGTCCTTCCTTGTCGTTTCAAATTTTCAAAAACACTTTTTTCGCCGTTATAATGGTCGTTTCAAACCTCGGTCTTTCCCCAACCTGCATTTCAAATCAAAAGCGCCTTTCTAGGCCATCGTAATGACGATTTTTCAAACTCGATTTCCTACAACCATTTTAAACTCGCCTTTCTAGGCCGTCGTAATGACGATTTTCAAACCCGGTTTCTACAACCATTTCAAAAACACTTTTTACGCAGTTAGAATCGCCGCGTCAAGACACGGATTTTAACCCGTCTCGCACCGACACATTGGCTCTTTTAAAACTCGAGAAAGGTACACACCCCTTTTCCAAAACGTTTCAAATCCCGAGGACCATATACCGTTCCCGAAACCTTTTCAAACATTTCAAAACTCGATTTGCAAAACATACAATTTTGTATTTCAAAACGTACAACTCTTCAACTGATCGACTTTCGAAGATCCCTATTCTTCAGGAGCCGTCCACAAAGCGACAAACGAATCTTTTGAAAATCCCTATTTTCGAAAACTTTACTCCACCATTCCAATTCCGCCTCATCTCTATCGAGTCGAATCAAGCGTACTTATGGGTTATTACTTATGAGTCGTCTCACCTCGAGACTCGTCCAACGGCGTCACGCCAATACGTTGGATGCGAGTCAAAGTCCGGTTAACACCGTTCCGTTATAAATCGAGTCAGCACTGAGGCACCACATACGGTCACCCTCATCTTGTTGAGTCTGATCTTTTTTCCGTCCTTTCTGTTGTCTGCGTTTAGTTATTAAACCGTGTCGGATTGAGATGTAATGTGAGCTGTTTTTCTGCCTCAGAACCATGGCCCTATCTTCAGCTTCGTCCAACAACAACAATGACAATAGAGATGTTACAATTGCTCAACTAGCCAGCCTACTCACTGCTCTTAAAGTCACCCTGGATCGTGTCGAGACCCGTATCGACACTCTGGAAAATAAGGAAACAGGAGAACACAACACTCCGCCTTTGACTGAAACTGAGAAAAGGCTCAAACTTTTGGAGGAACAACTCCTAGCCCGTGGTAACAACATCCACCTTGAGAACAATCGAAGCTTGGAACCCGTTGGGGATCACCTACCCGACAACTTTACCTTAACTGATGTACCCAAATTCAAGGGAGTGGAGGACCCACTCAATCACATTCGGGCCTTCAAAGATTACATGGCTATAAAGGGGGTCAAACAGAAACTCTTCACCCGGATCTTTCCATCATCCCTAGAACCGATCCCTCGCCAGTGGTACTATTCTCTCGACCCGAAGAACCTTACTACCTGGGATGAAGTCGCTGTTGAATTTGCAAAACAGTATGCCGACAATGTCGAAATCCAGGATAACACTCGCACTCTTGAGGTCCTGACTCAGATTGACAGGGAAGGGTTCACATAATTCCTAACCCGTTGGAGGAGGGTGAGCACTCAATTGGTCAGTAAGCTGAGTGAATCAACTCTGGTGGAGAAATTTGTCAACAACCTCCGCCCGGTTTATGCCAACCTGCTGAGGTACCAAAATATTAAAACGTTCCAAGACTTGCAAATCCTTGGGACTCGCATTGAAGTTGACCTCCGCAAAGGTGCCCTAGCCAAAACCACCGGTAAAGGCTATCAGGGATCAACATCAACCGGATCTCGCCCCTATGGTCAAACAAACAAAATTGATGAGGTCAACCTCCTCGAACTAACCACAAAGAGAACCGAGCGTCCGCAAAGAGTATTCACCAACATGGGGTCAACCTATGCTAGCGCCCTAAAAAGGCTTATGGACCAAGGGAAACTACAACCAATTGGACCCACTCTGGATCCATCTGAGGCTAAGAAAACCCGTTTCTGGAATTCCAATGCCTATTGCCAGTACCACCAGGAGAAAGGTCATGACAGGGAACCTGTTTCTGGAATCCCAATTACCTTTACCTCCGCTGACAAAACCAAACAACAACACAAACCCCTTGGGAATCCATAATATCTCAGACGATGAGCCCGCCTTGGATTGCTCGCACCTCATCTTACCGATTGATGACGAGGTGAATGCCTTAGAGAAGGATACCCCGGACGGGATATTCGTGTTCAGCGCCGCAACTATGCTCACCATGTTCCAAGAGATTGAGGAGGCCATAGCCAGTCTCTCAGAAAGGATTACCTGACTTGAGGACGCTTACCACCGGTTGACTTTCAATCCACCAACGCCAACACCGCACCCGAGGGAGGGTCCTCCAAGCACCCGAAACTACCCTCACCAGGAAGGATTGCTCCCGCGACCATTCTGGCATGCACCCCACAATAATCAATCCCACAAAAATTACCCCCACAAAAACTTTCCTCACTAAGACTATCCACCGAGGAATATCCCTCCAAGTTACCCTCGAGATCCCGAAATCAATGGTATCTGGAGAGACGACGTGGAGGATGTCTATATGGTTCCGGGAAAGGGCAAACAAGCAAAAGGGATCGGTCATCTTACTCGGTCCGGACACCGCTACCAAAACCCGAACAATTTAACGGTCGTTCCAACAACGAATGACCAGGTTGTCCCGGACGCGGACACCCAACCTAAGGTTCCCGAAAACTCGATCCTCAAACAACTGTAAAAAGCAAAGGCCGAGATGTCAATTTGGCAACTGATTGCTACATCCTTCAAACATCGGAAAGCTTTACTACAAGCCTTGGCAAAATTGACAGTTCCCTCTACCTCCTCTCCTGAAGAAATGGTGGCACACATGACATGGGATATCCCCGACCTGAACAACCCAGTCATCTTCTCTGACGAAGATATCCCTCCTTTCAGAGCCAACCATAACCTGGCCATATACATCAATGTACAATGCCTCAAAAATAATGTGCCTATAGTTCTAGTGGATGACGGATCTACGGTTAATGCCATTCCCCTCAAGACGGCTCATAAACTGGGTATCAATGAAACTGACCTTGTCCCAACCAATCAAGGAGTACGCGCCTATGACAGCACTCGTCGCAAGGTTGCGGGGCTTATCACCTTGACCATTGCAACTGGACCCTTGGAAAGGCAAGCCAGTTTCAAGTGGTCGACATCGACTCCTCTTTCAACAAGCTTCTAAGACGCCCCTAGATTCACGCTGTCAAGGCCGTTACCTCAACCCTTTATCAGAAAATCAGGGTCCCTTTCAACGGGAAGACGATCACGATTCCCGCTTCCCCGATCAAGGCTATCATGAAAAAAGGGAATAGCCTCCCATGCCATTGAGGAGGACGGCAGCAAAATGTGGGGATTCCAAGCTGTGAACGCCCTAACCAATGAATCAGCATCCTTTGATTGCGACCCGTTCTCCAACCTCACGATCAACCACATTTCGATGCTCTAGGGTTATTTCCCGGGTCTACCTCTCAATCCACTGAAAAGCACCTTGCTTCCCTTGAAACAGGCCAAGATCCCTAACATCCCCTTTGGGCTAGGCTATAATCCTACCGATGAAGACATCCAGGAAATGAACCTCCTAATACGGAAGCGCAAAAAGTACGGAGTCATCCTCCGTCCCTATCACTTGACTCTCAATGGATACTTCGTCCCCGAGGGAGAATCCGAGCTCTACCACGGCTTTTCTGAGCCGATCTATGATTCCGTAGTCAAGGTCAAACACCCGGGTCTAGAAATCTTTCAACACTGCTACTTCATCCCCGACAACACCAAAGCTACATCGACCAAATCTGAGTCGACTACATGCCTCGACGGACAAGCCGTCAGCCTCCTCTTCGGAGAAGACAACATCAAGCACCTTGGCTATGAGGACATCATCAACATTGCTCTGAAGGACAACCAGCTCGATCCCACCACCTTAATCTCTGACACTGACCCAGAGAAAGCTACACAAGGCTGGAGGAAAACTGTCAAGTGGACCGATCGTCAAGGCCGCGTTCTCAAGATTACAACTGGAGAAGGCCCTATGTTCAAAGTGGGAAGTGAAGAAGAGTCTAAGTCTGAGTCAGAGTCAGAGTCTGTCTTAGCTCCTAGCACTCCTGATGTCCCAGTCAGAGTCCCCTTCCCACTGTTTTATCACAAACTTGTGGCTTCTTCAGAGGCCGAGTCAACTAAGGTTATCCCCACTCCCATGCAAGGTAGCAACCTAGAGCTTGTTACAGGGGCCAACTCCTCTGTTGTGTCGCCTCTGACTGCCCATGAGATGTCTGTCCTATCCAAGCTTTTCGCTCAAGTCGACTTAATGAATGCTAAGTTTGCTTATGACTCGTCTCAATTTAACTGTAATGCAGTTCTGAACGAACATGAGGAATTTGACTTGAGTGACTACCCACCTCACCTAGCCAAAGAACTTGACAAACGAGAAACTAGGACCCCTGTCATTTAGGAGACCGAACCTATTAACGTAGGAACAAACAGTACACCTCAAGAACTGAGGATAGGGACCACCCTTGATCCCTCGGAAAGACAGCAGTTCATCGACCTCCTATACGAATACAAGGACGTATTCGCTTGGTCCTACAAAGACATTCCTGGGATTGACAAGGAGATTGCCGAGCACAGGATACCCATCAAACCCGGAGCTAAACCCGTAAAACAAAAGTTGCGCCGAATGCGCCCTGAATAGGCCCTGAAAATCAAGGAAGAGGTGGACAAGCAGTTCAAAGCCGGGTTCATCAAAGTGTCTGAATACTCTGACTGGGTGGCCAACATAGTTCCTGTACCTAAGAAAGAATGGAGAATTCGGGTTTGCGTCGACTTCAGGGATCTGAACAAAGCAAGTCCAGAGGAGGACTTCCCTCAGCCACATGTTGACATCGGTGGACAATACCGCCGAGCACGCCCTCTTATCATTCATGGATGGGTATGCTGGGTACAACATGATCAAAATGGCTGAGGAAGACATGCATAAAACTGCATTCACTACACAGTGGGGTACGTACTGCTACACGGTCACGCCTTTAGGTCTAATCGAAGCCGGAGCAACTTATCAAAGAACCGCCACCACACTCCTACATGACACGATACACAAGGAGGTGGAGGTATATGTCGACGACATGATCGTCAAATTCAAAGAGCGGGACGGCCACATCAACGCCCTCCGAAAATTCTTCGCTCGCCTTCGGAAATACAACATGAGACTGAATCCTCAGAAATGCAAATTCGGAGTCACCTCGGGAAAACTCCTGGGACACGTCGTCAGTGATACCGTCGTTTTGTATCAAAGTTAAATTTATAAACCAAACTACTACTATAGATAGTGGCAGTCAGGGTCGAACCACAACAAGGAGGCAAGCAATTTAAAGTTGTCTAATTTAAGTCTAAAGTAACAGTTTTGGGGGGTTTGATTTGAATGATTCTATAACTAAAGGCAATAAAATTAAAACTAAACTAAAGCAAATAAATGAGCAATTAAAGAAAATAGATGAAATCAAATATTAAAAGGATGCTAAGATGGTCGGTTCACTGTAGTTTCGACGGCAGTATCCTAGGTAAGTCTGAAATAATCACGTAAGACAGGAAAATAAGAAGTCCTCTCGGTCCATTCTTAACAGGTAGCATCTTTCGATCTAGCTACGGGTCCCTAAGTATCACTAGTATTGACTCTCGCCCTGAAAAGTGATTCTTAAAAGCCTAAATTTTACCTATCTTTCGATCTCAGTATAATTTAGTCGTTTCAATTGGTAGTCTAATTCCCTCCCCTATCTTTCGATCTAATGGGTCGGTCAATTACTAAGTATTCAACTAGTCGCGTGCACTCGATTTATCGAATTAAGCAATTTAATCAATTAAAACGGAGCTGATCTTACGTGAGCCGGTCGATCGACCAACGGGCTCAGTCGATCGACCAAGACCCGAATCAGGTCTACGAAATCTACGCCGCCTACACTACAGATCCCCTACATCTTAGCACGAAGGGTTTAGCTATTCATGATAAAATTTACAACAACAACGAAATTAACAATTAACAAAATTGGATGCATGATTAAATAAACTAAGCAAATAAGATGCATAAATGAAATAAGGCCTTGGGAAACTACTCTATGCAATCCTAATCTATGAATGAATAAAAGCAAACTGAAATCAAAGAATCAGAATTACCGAAAGAAAGCAGGAAGAAGAATCCGAAAGCACGAACTTTATTAACTAAAATAAAGCTAATTGTATTGAATGTTTAACTAAATAAATTCTAATCTATGAAATTTGATGCTAAAAACTCGATATTGAATCCTCAAAATTCGATACTTGTTCTGAAACATAGGTTCACGTTATATAGGAGTATAGCGTGACTCTTATTCCTAAAAACCTAATTACAATTGGGCTTCTAACTCTCGTCTTTAATTTGCGTCGAGTCATTTGTGTGGTCGATCGACCACTAGGACCGATCGATCGACCAAGCTTCATTTGAACGGTAGCTTCGATCGATTTAGGAATCGTGCTCGTCGATCGACTAAGGCATCGATCGATCGATCGCTTCAACAGATACTTTGCTCCAAAAGCCTCGTAAATTTATCTTTCAGGCCTCGTCGCGCACCAAGTTCGCTTCCCGAGTCTTTACTTCACGTCTGGTCCTATGCCTAGTACTCGGGGACGGATTGACTCATTTTCCATTGCATTCTTCCCATTTCGCAATATTACACAAAAACACGAAAGTAGACGGAAATAGGGAAAATAGTAGCATATACTACATAATTGAACTCTGAAATGCGTGTAAAATAGGGTGTAAAACATCATATTTAGGACACGCATCAAACTTCCCCAAACCAAACACTTGCTTGTCCCCAAGCAAGAACTAGACTCGATCTTAAAACCTAATGGAACGCGTTCATTTTCAGAGCTAAATGCAAACTGCAAAGCCTAAACCAGTTTAATGCTAAAAATCAACAATCAATTAGTAATATGAATCATGCAAACGAGTTATGTGGTCGTTAAAAATTGCTGAACTTTAAACTGTAGAGACTTATCATATTGGACTCTCACGGGTCGCTCGAATCACTCAATAAATACAGGTGAATATACGTAAAGATAGAAAGAAGTAATATTTGTAAAGACTCTCACCTAACTACGACCTATAAAAACATGCCTGCAATCTAATATGAAAATGATCTCTACAACCGTACATATGCATTCCAACCATTAAAGACCATTGACACATGCCGAGGATACAATTTGGATATGTGAGGCTATGGGTAAGAAGAGGCTAAAACGAATTTGGTAAAAACAGAGTTATAAGCCAAGCTAGTAACTAAAGGAACCAATTAATAAATCATTCCAACTTCTTGCTCAAAATTAAACGATAAAGCGGTGTTAATAGTAAGCACAAATCTCACATTCTCCATACAAACTTAATTCTCCAAATGATATTAATCGCAACATGGGAATATAAAATCACCAACTAATGAAAATTCAATCATGTGATTTTTTTTTCTTTTTTTTCTTTCTTTTTCTTTTCTTCTTTCTTTCAACTTTTCCTTTCTCATATTTCCAATATCATCTCAATAAGAGCATATGCAACCAAAAATGAAGTAACAATCCCAAAAACTAAAACTACTAGCTTGACAAGGGCAGGCTAAATATAGGATGTAGTTAATAGGACAAAAAGGCTATTTCTGGCAGTGTGAGGCTTATGGGAAAAATGAATAAAGGGGTGGCCTCTTCCACATGTGTCAACATACCACAAACCGAATGCATACAAGTATTAAGCAGATTAAGTTCATATTTATGCATATTGATATAACATGTCTCATAAGGAGTACTACTCACATTCCTAAATAAACCGGTCATGAATGTCACCAGTTATAAGGCTCTAAAACTCAGAATATAATGTAGTTTGCCAAAATTCAAAGTCAAGTCTCAAGATTCAGCAAATAAATTAACGAAAACTCGTAGATATGCAATAAGACTACTAATAACATGTTAATGAGCACGGCTTAGGCGTAAACAGATGAAAATGCAATGTCATCATTGAACTACTACCGTTCCGACTCGACCTACATGCTAAAATAAACGTGCAATTTTTTTTTTTTGAATTTTTGAAATTTTTCAATTTTTTGGATTTTCTGTATATAAGAGGAAAATAAACAACAATGCAAGACAAAAATGTAAACGTGAATGCAAAACAGAATGGATGCAACGCAAAACCCTTCTCCAAACCAAATCACACAATGCCCTCATTGTGCAAAATCATATGAGAAAATAATCAAGGGAAATGGGAATTTGCGATAATATTAACTAAAAATACATGAGGGAGACATGGGGAACTCACAAGACTTTAAGCGCAGCAAAAGAAAACCTCCCCAAACCAGCGTGAGCTAGGAGGTTTCAGTAGCCAGCAGTGCTACCAAAAGGTACCTGAAAACACAAAAATACCGCGCATAATTCCGAGAAAACAACTAAGGAACGAGAAATATGTGCAAAAGAATTAAAATAGAAGAAAAGGGAATCAGCACAGGAGGTGGTCGATCGACCAAAGGTATCAATCGATCGACCAGAGCACCTGGGAACAGTGCCTCTGGAGTCCTCCGCATCAACCGATTGACCAGGGGGTCTAGTCGATCGACTGGCATACCTGACAATTCTGCCTCTTTTCTTCGAATTAACTCAATGAATAGAGTTTATATGGTCTAATAACTTGCAATTGCACATAAATACAGTGCCCAAAATTGCGCAAACCCAAAAATAACAGTCTATAGTCTTATAAAATCCTATGCAAACCAAATAAAGCGCAGTTTCGCGCACACCAAAACAATAAATCGTCCAACAAAAAAATAGTAAATAAATTGTTTTAAAAGGATTTGATCAACTAATAGTTGATCAAGAATGGCCACGGAATGGCCCACTTGCTCGGCTTCTGGCTACAAGAAGTAGCCTCTACAGTGCTCATCCTCTCAGCTGCACTCCTAAAAACTCCAATATCCGCAGAACTCAACGGATTAACATCTCTAACATCTTCCCAATCACTGACCTCATCTGGCTCATCAAAATCCAAATCGGACTCCATCACTTTGACTGGCTCCTCATCCGGCTCCTTATCAGTTGCAAAGCTTAGACACCTTAGACCGCCTCTCTGCACAATGGGCTCTCTCACAACTGGAGCAACATGCGGCTCTAAATTCCCCAAACCAGCTCCTACAACAGTCAAAACAGAAGGATCTTCCTCCAATTTGCTCCCAACCTGGGGCGGAGGTGTTATAACAGAATTAGGCATAGGGGCAGGCATATCAGGCAACACAACATAAGATTTAACTACATTGCAAGTTACTGGGTACATAGCATCCTTCTTCTTATAGGTCTGGGCAAAAATAATGGACTGTTTTCCTACCTTAAATGTCAACGTCCCTGAGCCAACATCTATAACTGCGCCAGCAGTGTGCAGAAATGGTCTACCCAAAATGATAGGAATGTGAGCATCCTCGGGTATATCTAGCACAATGAAGTCAACTGGGAAAAAGAACTTTCCTATTTGCACAGGAATATCCTCTAAGACTCCTATAGACTGGACCGCAGAACGATCAGCCATCTGCACTGTCATGTTTGTAATTGCAAACCTAGTCAATCTCAATTTCTTAGCAAGACTCAAAGGCATAACACTAATACTGGCCCCTAGGTTACACAATGCCTTCTCAATAGAAAGGGTGCCAATATTACATGGGACTGAAAAACTACCTGGGTCTTCTAGCTTGTGAGGTGCAGTATGAGTCAAATAGGAAGATGACTCCTCAGTTAGTGCGACAGATTGCACAGTATCAAGTGACTTTTTTTTAGACAACAGCTGCTTAAATTTAGCAGGCACTTGATTAACTAATTCTAAGAAAGGAACTTGCACATTTAAACTACGAATAACCTCTTTAAACTTGTCAAACGATACCTGTTCCTTTGTCGGCACCAATATCTCTGGATAAGGGGCTGTAAGAAGCAACTTAGCCCTCTACTCTAGGTCTCTCATACCGGCATCAGTGGACTTAGGCTGAAAATCCACTACTTTGTGCTTGTTGTAGCTCGAACCTTCTTCAGACCGTCTCAGAAATGAACCATTAACCGTCATAGGGTCATACTTTGGAACCGGAACTGACCCATCAGCATTTGGATCTTGCCTCAATAATCTCGGATTCGTCGTACCCCAAAATAAGTAGTCCCTCAAGTTATCTGGCATTGGAGGACGAAAAGGTTCACAATCAGACGTATCTTCAGTCGATCGACCAGAGTGATCAGTCGATCGACCAACTGCACTGTTGCTCAAAGTTTCATTTTATTCTGAGACTCGCCTTTATTCACGGATGTGGTCGATTGACAGGTGTGTCGATCGATCGATCGATGCACCGCCGTTCGTCTTTTTCTTGCTACTGTTCATTCCAGCCTTTTTTTTACTCGGTTCTGCCTCATCTTTTTCAGTAACATCTTCGACCAAAGTGGGCCCATCAAGGGTAGACCCACTCCTCAAAGTCATCGCATTTAGAGTCTCTTTTTGATCCGGCTGCGACGGTAATTGCCCCGGAGCTCTAGTTGCACTTTTGCTTGCCAATTGGGCAATTTGGCTCTCAAACATTTTTGTAGAAGTTTCTCTGGCTAGAGACTCCTTTTGCAGCAAACCCGACAAATTCTGAACCATGTTTTTCAATTCGCAAATATCAGAACTTTGAAATTGCTGCTGCTGAGGCACATAAGGAGGCTTTTGATACTGCTGCTGCTGCTTATAAGGGGGCATATAGTTTTGCTGCTGCTGCTGCTGTGGTGGACCCGGATTAAGAAAATTCTAGTTAGTCCACCTCAAATTGGGGCGGACATTAGAGGGATCGGGATAAGCACCAGTCTGCCTAAAATGTTGAAAGACAGCACATGTTTCATTCGAACTAGTACAAAACTCTGAAACATGTCCCTCTCCTCCACATCTTTTGCATGTAAAGGGACCGTCTGAAACTTGTCGAATCTCACAGTAAGGGCCTCTATTGCAGCTGTAGTAGGCGATTCAGCCGCTCTTCTTTGATTTCCTCTAGAATTCCCATGCTCAGCTTTATGGGTGGCCATATCTTCAATAATCTTCCACCCCTTAGTCTCTCCACTATTCTCCTGGAATCTGCCATTGGCTGCAGCATCCAGGATAGCCCTCTGATCATCATAAAGCCCATTGTAGAATTGATTACACAGGAACCATTGCTCGAACCCATGGTGCGGAATAGATCGCACCAGTCTCTTGAAACGGACCCATGCCTCATGAAAATCCTCATCAGAACCATGTTTAAAGCTTGTGATCTGAGCTCTAATCGCATTGGTCTTCGATGCAGAGAAATATTTTTTATAAAATGTTAGGGCCAGCGAGTTCCAATCAGTAATCCCATTAGCAGCTCGATCCAGATCTCGGTACCACTCTCTAGCAGCATCACGGAGCGAGAATATGAACAACGTCTCTTTTATCTGGTCCTGGGTCACACCTGCTGGTGGGGGTATGGAACAACAGTAGTCAATGAATATCTCCATATGTTTAGCTGCATCTTCATTCGCAGCTCCCCCAAATTGGTTTCTCTCAACCAAGTTAATGTAGGACGGTTTCGCTTCGAATTT
Source organism: Silene latifolia (assembly GCF_048544455.1). Taxonomy (NCBI): domain Eukaryota; kingdom Viridiplantae; phylum Streptophyta; class Magnoliopsida; order Caryophyllales; family Caryophyllaceae; genus Silene; species Silene latifolia. Next base: position 48,397,005 of record NC_133530.1, read on the forward strand.
TCTATCCGTCCCAGCTGGTAACGCGAATCCCTTATAGAGATTCTCAGCTTTTGGCTCAGAGTGACTAGCTATACTTGCTTCTTCAGCCATATCTGGAGATGTAATGGTCTCAGCAGAAGAAGTAGAAATAGGAGATGAAGGTGGATCCTCCTCAAATAACTCGTTCTCGTAATAACTGGACAAAGTACTCAGCTCTTCCTCTTTCGGCAATACTCTAGATGATCGTCTCAACTCACGCAAAGTCTTCTCGATCTCAGGATCTAACGGTAGTAATTCACCACCCTGTGACCTGCGCATAAGAGGAAACTACAAGTAGAATATGAGAACAGTTTAAGGAACAGATGTCCCTTAAACTAAGAAAAAGACTAAAATAAAAACAACTAAAAATAAAACAATTGCCTCCCCGGCAATGGCGCCAAAATTTGATACCGTCGTTTTGTATCAAAGTTAAATTTATAAACCAAACTACTACTATAGATAGTGGCCGTCAGGGTCGAACCACAAGGAGGCAAGCAATTTAAAGTTGTCTAATTTAAGTCTAAAGTAACAGTTTTGGGGGGTTTGATTTGAATGATTCTATAACTAAAGGCAATAAAATTAAAACTAAACTAAAGCAAATAAATGAGCAATTAAAGAAAATAGATGAAATCAAATATTAAAAGAATGCGAAGATGGTCGGTTCACTGTAGTTTTGACGGCAGTATCCTAGGTAAGTCTGAAATAATCACGTAAGACGGGAAAATAAGAAGTCCTCTCAGTCCATTCTTAACAGGTAGCATCTTTCGATCTAGCTACGGGTCCCTAAGTATCACTAGTACTGTCTCTCGCCCTGAAAAGTGATTCTTAAAAGTCTAAATTTTACCTATCTTTCGATCTCAGTATAATTTAGTCGTTTCAATTGTTAGTCTAATTCCCTCCCCTATCTTTCGATCTAATGGGTCGGTCAATTACTAAGTATTCAACTAGTCGCGTGCACTCGATTTATCGAATTAAGCAATTTAATCAATTAAAACGGAGATGATCTTACGTGAGCCGGTCGATCGACTAAGACCCGAATCAGGTCTACGAAATCTACGCCACCTACACTACAGATCCCCTACATCTTAGCTCGAAGGGTTTAGCTACTCATGATAAAATTTACAACAACAACAAAATTAACAATTAACAAAATTGGATGCATGATTAAATAAACTAAGCAAATAAGATGCATAAACGAAATAAGGCCTTGGGAAACTACTCTATGCAATCCTAATCTATGAATGAATAAAAGCAAACTGAAATCAAGGAATCAGAATTACCGAATGAAAGCAGGAAGAAGAATCCGAAATCGCGAACTTTATTAACGAAAATAAAGCTAATTGTATTGAATGTTTAACTAAATAAATTCTAATCTATGAAATTTGATGCTAAAAACTCGATATTGAATCCTCAAAATTCGATACCTGTTCTGAAACATAGGTTCACGTTATATAGTTGTATAGCGTGACTCTTATTCCTAAAATCCTAATTACAATTGGGCTTCTAACTCTCGTCTTTAATTTGCGTGAGTCATTTGTGTGGTCGATCGACCACTAGGACGATCGATCGACCAAGCTTCATTTGAACAGCTAACCGATCGATTTAGGAATCGTGCTCTGGTCGATCGACTAAGGGCATCAGTCGATCGACTGCTTCAACAGGTACTTTGCTCCAAAAGCCTCGTAAATTTGTCTTTCAGGCCTCGATACGCGCACCAAGTTTGCTTCCCGAGTATTTACTTCACGTCAGGTCCTATGCCTAGTACTGGGGACGGATTGACTCATTTTCATTGCATTCTTCCCATTTCTGCAATATTACACAAAAACACGAAAGTAGACGGAAATAGGGAAAATAGTAGCATATACTACAGAATTGAACTCTGAAATGCGTGTAAAATAGGGTATAAAACATCATATTTAGGACACGCATCAGTCAGCAAAAGAGGCATCGAAATTGATCCTACCAAAATCAAAGCTCATCAACAAATGCCTCGGCCTAAGAACGAGAAGAAAATTCAGGGATTCCTCGGACAAGTTCAATACGGCAGCCGCTTCATAGCCAAACTCACTATGATTTGTGAACCAATCTTCAAGAAGCTTCGCGCCTCCGATCAAACCGATTGGGACGACGACTGTCAAAAGGCCTTCGACAGGATAAAGAAAACCCTATCTAAGCCTCTTGTCCTCATGCCACCTCAACAAGGAATTCGCTTATCCCTGTACCTGACTGTCACCGACACAACCATAGGAGCAATGCTAGCACAAACAGTCGATGGCGAAGAACGAGTTATCTACTATATCAGCAAAAAGTTCATCGAGTATGAGACAAGGTACACCCAACTGGAAAAGACGTACCTTGCCCTAGTACGGTCAACAAAGAAGTTGCGGCACTACATGCTCAGCTACACGGTTCACATCTACTCCAAGATGGACCCTGTCAAGTACATCTTCGAAAAACCCATACTAAACGGAAGGCTGTCTAGATGGACACTCATGCTATCTGAATTTGATCTCAAGTTCGGACCCCTCAAGGTTATCAAGGGAAGAGCAGTCGCCGATTTCATAGCATAAAATCTTGTCAACGAGGATCCAACGACCGGCACATGGTCACTTCCTGACGAGGACATCCTTTGTACTGACACCGGCGCATGGGACCTATACTTCGATGGCGCATCAAATATGAGAGGCTTCGGAGTAGGAATCCTTCTAATATCACTAGAAGGAGAACTTGTTCCGATCTCGGTCAAACTGGACTTCGCCGTCACCAACAATGCCGCCGAATATGAAGCACGCCTCATCGGCCTACAAGCAGCCATAACACTTAGCATCAAGAGACTGAGGGTCCACGGTGATTCTTCACTCATCATCAATCAGGTGTCTGGATCATGGAAAATCCGTAGCGACAACTTAGCACTTTACCGAGCAAAAATCATTCAAAAGGCCGAATTCTTCGACCAACTCGACTACTTCCACTTGCCCTGAGAGGAAAATCAATTTGTTGATGCCCTAGCAAAACTTGCCGCGCTCGTCAACATACCTGACGACATGAAATTGATGCCCCTATGTGTCGAGAAAATGAGCGAGCCAGCTCACATCTGTGCCATCAACAACGATGAGGAAACCATGTCGAACCTTGGTACCAAGCCATCCTCAACTACAAAACCAAAAACGAATTCCCTCCCGACTCTGATACAAGAGGACAAAGAGCCATCCGTTTACCTGCATCACAATTCGTGATAAACCAAGAACAACTATACAAAAGAACACCCCAAGGAATTCTTCTCCTTTGCATTGACCATCACAAAGCCAAAAAAGTAATGGGAGAGGTCCACGACGGAAAATGCGGCCCTCACATGAGCGCAATGATGCTGACCCGAAAAATCATGCGGTTAGGCTACGACTGGACCACCATGGAAGCCGATTGCAGAAACTACGTCAAAAATTTCCACAATTGCCAAATCTTCGCCAACATACAACACATACCACCATCCCTCTTATACACCATGACATCGCCCTGGCCTTTCTCAACCTGGTGCATCGAGATCATCGGGAGAGTCAACCCGATAGGCACCAAGGGGTATTGCTTCGTCCTCGTCGCCATCGACTACTTCACCAAATGGGTGGAAGCACAGTCCTATGCAGTCTTGACCGCCAAACAAGTGGCCAAGTTCATCCAGGACAACATCATATGCAGATATGGGGTACCCCATGAAATTATTAGCGACCAAGGCTCTCAGTTCCTGGCGGAAACACAAGCCTTGCTGGACAAATACAAAATCAAGCGACATCGATGATCCCCCTATCGTCCCCAAACCAACGGAGAGGTAGAGGCGGCAAACAAAACTCTTATCACCATCATCAAGAAGATGCAAGATAATTACCGCGATTGGCCGAGCAAACTCCCATTCGCACTCTGGGGATACCGAACCTCCATTCGAACACCAACGTAAGCCACACCCTTCTACCTAGCATACGGCATGGAGGCGGTTCAACCAGTAGAGTTTGAGGTCCCATCTCAAGGCATCCTACTGGAGAGTTAAGTTCCTGAGGCGGAATGGACCCGTCGAAGGTTCGAACAGCTCACGCTTCTAGACGAACGGCGACTCAACGCCTTGCACAACGTCCAGCTATACCAACGACGTATACAACGGGCATTCAACAAAAAGGTCAAACCCAGGAACATCAAAGAAGGCGACTTGGTTCTCAAGTCGGTTCGAGCACCACTACCCGTCGATCCGAGGGGGAAATTCAAACCCAATTGGGCTGCGCCATACCTGGTCAAGAGAATACTTTCGGGGGGCATAGTGAGACTGAGTGACCTAGACGGGGAGGATTTCACAAACCCGACTAACCTAGACCAACTCAAGAAATACTACCCTTGAACCCTAGCATCCAGTAAACCACACCCTAGTTTTACAACTAGCGACCACCGTACCTCATTTAAGTGAAGTTCCTCAATGCGTTCTGATTTGAAATTGCATGTTTTATCGAGTCTAAGTTGCGGCACCTTACCACATTTCAAACGACCTTTGATCTGTCAAAGGCAACATCCATTTGCACCTAAACAAAACACCTGAACTACGAGCATGGTTTGATTTCACCTTTTTCAGGTGGATACGTAGGCAATCCTTTCTTACACAAGAAGGATACAACCACAAAACCCAGAATACATTAACAAAACTTTTTGAACTACGATCATTGTTTGATTTCACCTTTTAAGGTGGATACGTAGGCAGTCCTCTCTTACACAAGAAGGAAACAACCATCCACACAAATAAATCAAAAAAACAACCCCATATCAACATCAAAAATAAGAAGGGAAAAACATTCCCTTTTCCACAAAAATACAAAAAGAAGCCTTTCTCCCTTCTCACAAAATCCCATTTCCCAAGTGCAATGTTTAGGATAATTCAAACCGAATTGCCTTTACAAAATGGATGGAAGAAACAAGCGTTCACAATTTCTTTCGACACAAGCAATCCTTTTATTTAATTAATAATGAGAAGGATTACAAATTTGACAACAAATAAAAGCTAAACAAGTCTACAACTTGTCAAAGCTAGAGTGTCGACTAAGACATCTCACATAGTAAAACTAGCACAAAACACACAATACATAGCTACTACAACATAATAAAAACTCACAACACTAATACAACATAATAATAAACGGGTAATGGAGGTCTTTATTCTTCCATTCTACCCTCGCCTTTTCCCTAGGGGTACATCATCCCCTTATTCTTCTTGTTGGCCCGCCTAGCATGAATTTCCTCTTCGGAACGGATCCTCAATGGATCCACAACGGCGACGGCCTCCGGTCTCTTGCATGACCCCATGCTCGGTCCAAAACGAGCCCATACACGGCCCACTGCCTCTTTGGGACCCGAGCTTCTCCTCTTTGGTGGCCTCATTACATCTGGGCTAGCTCCATCAACAAAGTCGTCAAAGAAGGCACGGTTGGCCTTGTCAACCTCTCTATACTTCAAGTCGGCAACCTCGTCCTTACGAGATTTGGACCTTTCCTCCAAGGCTTGAGCTCTTGACCACTTGACATAAGCAGGAGTCACCCATGTCATGACAACGGGGTTTGGTACCTCCCAAATCGCCCGAGTGGCCCACCACCTTTCAAAGACCTCCACAAGCTTGGAGTTCCGGAAAACACTCTTTTGGACGAGAGTATCTTGAGCGGGCACCTTTTGTTGACACCCCATTTTCCTCATGAGTCTTTCGGGATAAATGAAGAAAGCAACCTTCAAGCCCACCACCATCAAAGAACAAGAACTAGCAACCGAAGCGAGCAATCCCGTGAAGGACCTCAAGTGCCACCATGGCACCACCTAACGGATATGAGGACCACTCTCCTCCACCAATCTCGAGGTCCAATAGGCCTTGGTGGATGTGAAACTATCCGAGTACAATTTCTTCCTCATGGTAAGATGACGAAAGGAGTAAGAAGAAGAATCAACCGGAGGCTCTACATACCATAGCCTCTCCAATAGACACACTTGAAGGATCCTTGGAGATCCGAACGAGGGAGCTTCTCCACAGGAGCCCTTCTTGTCCAAAGCTTGGATGATCTCGCGAAGCACCAACCATGATGGATCCCTACCATGCTCCATTTGTTCAACCACATGCACAAGGGTCATACTACCATAGTATTTGGAACCCTCCTTCTTCAAGGCATCGAAAAGGAGGTATGCATGCACTAGGCAAAAGGCAAGAGCCCTTCTCCTAGCCACCTCCGAAACATTGACATCTAACCGGTTTGAGAAAATGTTAATAAGAGCCAACATATCCACACAATGAGGAGCAAGGAGAAAGTTCACTTGGCTCGTTGACAAGCCCAACATTGAACGAAACTTCTCTTTGTAACACAACCGAGTAAGGGGAAGCACCGGAATACAACCCGGCCATCCGCCAATGGCGCCCACTTCTTCGGCAAGAGGACAAATTTCACTTTTCGGGAAAACAAAAACATGATGTCTCGAATCCCAAAAATGAGAGCATGCTTCAAGAAACGAAGATTGCACCTTGACTTCACGAAGCACCAATAATTGACCAACTCCCATTACAACGAGAAGATACTTTTAGGGAGGTGACCAATCCCGACACCAATGTCACAACCTATTTTCGAATGCATCCATGAATAATTTTATGGAAAAAGGAGAAAGGTTTTGTAGAGACGTTTTTCGTGTTTCGGATGCTAAAACAATTAAGCACAAACGTCCCTATTTATACAAAAAAATCAGCACTTTTTTCCGAAAAAAGGGGAAGCCCCCTTCCATCGCTCGTGGCCTCGCGCCTCTTTGGGCTGGTTTTCAGAATCCGCACCTTAATTTGTCCCTTTCAAGTTGTGTTTCTTCCTGACACGTAAAACCTCCCGCCATAGAACTCGCGCCTCTTCGGGCCTATCCAGGAATTTTTGTGTTTTCTCACACTCATATTTCCTAGTTTTCGCGTTTTACGAAACCCGACACGGTTTCCATGACATAGCTTTAAACATACGGGTTTTTATCTTCTTTTTTTAAGGGGGAAGGGCTAGTCGCCCCGATCCACGACGGATCGTTTCCATGTCAGTCGAAAATTCCGAAATTTTTTTGCTTTTTCGCATTTTCCACAAAATTCGAAAATTGATAACACAACGTCAGTTTTCCTCAAATTCAAGCTCTTGCAAATCCGAGTCTTGATCTCACAAAAATCAAATACACTCGCAAAAATCTCTTTTAAAATTCACCCCTGCCGGTTTGAGTTTTAGTTTTTTCGAGTCACAAATCAATTTCAGCAAAATCCGATGCAATTTAATTCAAACACAAGTTAATTGCTCAAAATTTCTGATGTGACTCAGATTTGAGCACATTTAGTCCCCGAATTAACCTCGTTCCTATGCTTTGTAGTGCATAATTGGCTCATTTACTCTCTTTAGTTCCCATTTTGCATATTCTCTGAGGTTTTGTCCCCTTCGTAGGAAAGGAGTGCTAACCTTGCATTTACATGGCGAAATGGAGCTAAATTGATCGCATCTAATGACCAAGCATCAAAGAGAAGACATCACTAGAAGGCCTATGTAGATAATAAAGTTAAATGGGCAATGACGAAAGGATCCTTGCATCCCCAGAATGATCCTCGTGGATTATGAAGGAAGAAAAGAAGAGAAGCAGTCTGTCGTGGGATCCGAGCGGATCACAGACGATCCGAGCGTCTTCCATCACCACCATCCGAGCGTCCCGCAGCCAAGACGCTCGTCTTGCAACCAAAGGATTCGAGCGTCTCCCAGGCAACCCGCTCGGATCACAGCCCAGAGAGCCCGTGCCACTTCCCAAGATGCACGGATCATGGCGAGACTAGCAAAACGGAGATGCTCATTTCCTTCGAGAGGAGCATTTCCTCAACTTTTCTTAAGGACTTAATAGTCATTTAAGTCCTTAGTAACCCTAATCCTTGTACCTAATCTCTAGTATAAATACCCCATTGTAATACTTAGATTAGCATGCTCTCTTAATACTTTCTTAATCAAGTCTTAATCATTCCTTAATCTTATAATCAAATTTTAATCTAGTCTTAATACAAATCTCAATACTTAATCTTTCCTTAATTTCTCTAGTGTTCTTCATTTATTTTGGGTAATTAGAAGATTATTTGGGTTTATTTGGAGGATTGACAACCTTCCATCAATCATCAAGTACTTCTATTATTCTTTGCTTTATTATTTGGAATCATCTTCATAGGTATAATTCTCTCTTAACCTTGTTAATTATTCTTAATCACTTTCAATTATTCATCATGTTTTGCTTTGTTAGTATGATTGACAACCTTGTTAGCATGTTAAACTTGATAATGAGTGAGTAGTTTCCTTAACTAGGGTTAATGGGGAATTAGGGGAAACCAACATGTGGATTGATTCATGCTTAATCTAATATGTTTTCATAATTAATTTGCTTGCTTGTTGTGATTTCAACTTATGCACATGTTATGTTTGATGAAATGCGAGCCTGTGAATCCTTGCATTTTTTACCCATCACTTATCTTTTCAATGAGACTTATAAGCTTATACACCAACTCGAGTCTTATTAGACCATGCATATAGTTGGATAGGAAGGACTGAGTCCACTTGTAGGTGTTGTACAATCTAATCAATTCGGCTCCGGGACCCAAACCTTCTTAGGGATTGTAAACTTATACACCAACTCGATCCCATCACAACAATAAGTGCTTGCATCTAGTAGAGAACATGTTTGTATGATCGACTCCCATGAATCCCCTATGAACCCATGACACCCTAGTGCTTTTAATCAATTGTTTACATCTCATTTTAATCATCTTGCTTGTTTTTATTACCTTGTTTTTATATTGTTAATTAGTTTAGTTGATCTCCTATCTCAACCCAAATTGTGACACCCTAAGACACGACCATTTGCAATTAAAAATCCTACAACAATACCCGTCCCCTGGGATCCGACCTTTGCTTGCCTCTTAACTAAGAGTAGTTTGTAAAGTTATAAATATTGTTTTGGTTAGGTAGCTTTTAACGACGAGTTTGAACTGACACCAAAAATGGCGTCGTTGCCGGAGACGGTGTTAACTTGATTTGATTTTCTTTAATTGTTTTTAGTTGTGTCTTTCTTTACCTTGGGGAAGTCAAACTCCTCAAGGTTGTTCTAATTATTTTCGAGTTGTTTGATATTTTACATGTCTAGGAGATCACAAGGTAACTTGTTACCCATTGATCTTGAAATCGAAAGAACTTTGACCAACAATAGAAGACTTGCTAGAGGAACTTTGAGAGGTATTGGAGAGATTGTGGACATTCAACGAAATAACATTGAGTTTACCAACCCTTTTTCAAGAGAACGAGAGGACAACCTAATACAAAACCCACCACAAAATCAACCCACAATGCCTAAATTTTCATCACATTTCGTACCAACCGAAGAGAACCTACCCAATGGTACTCCTACACCACAACATTTAACCGATAATTTCATTGCAAAATCCGCATTCATACAACTAGTTGAGAGAAGTCAATTTGGGGGGATGCCTAGTGAAGACCCTCACTCACATATGGAGACTTTTTGTGACTATTGTGATGCAATTTCTCAAACCGGAGTTACTCAAGACCAAATCCGATGGGTCTTATTTCCTTTTTCTTTGATTGGTACCGTGAAACAATGGTTGAAAACCTAGACAAGGCTACTCTTGGTATTGATTCTTGGAAGAAATTGGTACTTGCTTTCTACAAGAAATTCTATCCTCCAGAAAAGACTAACATGTTGAAAGCCCAAATCACCGGGTTCAAACAAAGGGATGAGGAATATTTGTATGAAGCATGGGAGAGATTCAAGGACACTTGTCGATCTTGTCCACACCATGGACTTAGCGAGTGGTTCCTTGTACAACAATTTTAGAATGGTCTATATGAAGACTCCCGAATCATTCTCAATATGGGATCCAATGGTATGTTTACCGAAGTTGATGACAATCAAACATGGAACAAAATTTAGGAAATGGCGGTCCATAACTCACAATATAGTAGACCTCGGAAGGCTACTAGAGGAGGAAAGCATAAGGTGGATTCCATTACTCAATTGGGTGCCCAACTAAGTGTTGGAATATGTGTCCTCCGACAATAATGCGATCACAACTGTCGATCATGATGATCACATGTTTAAGTCTCATTTTAAGAATACATGTGGGAAGTAATATTTTACTGTCAACTGGTCCACACATATCGGTAATGATTGGTGACTAGAGTTTGACATTATTGTCGTGCGACGGTGGTGATCAGTTGATCCCCTTGGGTCATACCTAAAGGGTAACACTCTTAATTGATTATTTAATTGATCGTATGACGATACGGGTTAATTAAATTACATAAAATTGACGGACGATTTTGGAAGTAATATTTACGTATCTCATTATAATTTGATTAAATAAGATACGGTCTAAGTGATCGAATTGTTTTATTACTTAGATGAAATTATTGTTTACGGAAACAATTGAATCTGAATGAATAATTTATTATAAATACAAGATGTTGTGATTTATAATTGGTAAATCGTTTTGGTACAAGTAATTATGAATTACTAAGTCGATTTTGTACATGACGTATTTTTATTAATACGTTGATTTTTAATATGTTAAAAATGCATGACAATTTTACATGACTTGTGACATGTGACAAATTGATAAATTGACAAAGATAAAATGGAATCCATTTTATCTTAAATGGACCGAAATGTAGGGTATTAGGCTAAATATTGTGTTGATTATTTTAAATATTGTATTGATTTTTAATATGTTAAAAATACATGACAATTTCACATGTCTTATAACATGTGACAAATTGACAAAGATAAAATGGAATCCATTTTATCTTAAATGGACCGAAATGTAGGGTGTATTAGGCTAAATATTGTGTTGATTATTTTAAGTGGAAAGCATAATCATTAACCTAATGGATAGCCATGCAAACCTAGTTGTTTTTGTGAAGAGCACCTTGATCATGCATTGGCCATTACCACCCCACCCCACCCGGTTTTGTCATAGAGAAAAGCCAAGGGTTTTTCTCTATAATTTACCTAATATACACTACATGCAAAACTAGTGTATTATTCATTCTTGCACATCTAAAACAAAAGAATTTTAGAGAGATAAATTACTCCAATATTCCTCCCCTCTTGACCGAAATTTCAAGAGAACAAAACAATAGTTTTGGGTCAATTTTTAGTTAAATTAATATTGTTCTAGTATTAATAATATTAATTTTTAAGAGGTTATCTTGGGTATAATTCCTTGGGAGGGATTCTAAGCTTGAATCCTTTGTTCATCCAATATTAGGAAGCTCAAGAACAAGTGAGTAGCAGAACTCATTTGTGCCCATATATCCGAAATATCAATGTAAGGATGACGATTTCTTCTCTATATTTATTTATGTTTGCATGCATAAGATCTAAATTAATTTTATGATTAAATTAAATTGAAACATATATGAATATGTTGAGTATAATGAGATATAGATTTCTAACACTAAGTGCTCACATTGACACCATTAATTTGAAGTTTGAGAAGGCCATGGCTAAACTTGAAGAGGCCTCCAAATCACCCAAGAAACATGTTAATGCTATGGTGGCATCATCATCAATTCCAAGTGGAGTATGTGAGAGTTGTGGAACTTTGGGACATGACCAAAGTGAATGTAGGGGAACAAGTGAACAAGTGAATGCCTTCCAAGCATACAAGAGTGGTACCCCTTATCCCAACTATTAAAATAAGAACACCAAATTCCATCCAAATCTTTCGTACAAAAGCCAAAATGTTCAAAACCCTCAACCAACATACACCCCACCTCCAATGAGAAATCAACCTCAAAGGCTCTTTTACAATCAAAGCCAAGGTTATCAAAATCAATCTCCATACAATCAACCCAATGACCAAAGCTTTGATGTTCAAAAAGCGGTCCTCCAAATGCAAAAGAATCAACAAGAATTTTTCACTCAAATGCTAAAAGATAGCCAAGCAAAAGATATCACCATCAACAACATACTAGCCCACACCAAAATGTTGAAAACCCAAATGTCTCAATTAGCATCTTCTAGCTCTCAAAGGCAAAAGGGGCAATTACCACCTCAAGGTAATCCCCCAAGACATGAGTCGATTAGTGCCATCCATTTGAGAAGTGGTACAAGATATGAAGGGCCGAAGAGGCCCATTGATGAAGATGTTGTGAATTCTAGTGACAAGCAAAGAGTTGAAAACTCTAAGGAAGAAGAAGAACTCACCACCATTCAATAAGTTTCAAAGAAGAAAAATGAAGAGAAGGCTAAGGAGAAAGAGCCTATTGTGATTAGACTCCCATTTCCAAGTCGTCAAGCTAAGCCTAAGTTTGATGAACAACTTGGAAAGTTCATGGAGGTTGTGAAGAACTTAGAAATCTCAATTCCATTCACGGAATTAATCAATCATGTTCTGGCCTATGCGAAATACATGAAAGATATTCTTACAAAGAAGAAATCCATCCAGAAGATAGAGACTATTGCATTCACTAAAGTGAGTAGTTCTATTCTACAAGGAAGTTCACCTCCAAAACTCAAAGATCCGGGAAGTTTCTCTATTTCATGAACCATTGGCGACACTACAATCAACAAAGTATTATGTGACCTTGGAGCAAGTGTGAGTGTCATGCCATACTCGGTGTGCAAAAGGCTAGGAATGGGAGAACTCAAATGCGCCAATATCACGCTTCAAATGGCGGATCAATCAACGAAAACACCTTTAGGGGTATGGGAGGATGTGCTAGTAAGAATTGGCAAGTTCTTCATCCCGGTGGACTTTGTTATTGTTGACATGGAGGAAGACTCCAACATCCCTATCATTTTAGGAAGACTATTCTTACATACCGCGGGAGCGGTGATTGATGTGAAACATGGAGAGCTCACACTTGAAATGGGAGATGAAACAATCACTTTTAACCTTGACAAGACAATGAGAGCTCCCCGCTTACATGAGCCATGTTTCATGATCAATCATTATAGCCGAGAAAGTGATAGGAAGAAGTTGGCATCTCAATGCAAAGAACAAGCTATGGGTAAAGAATCACCACCCATATGGAAGAAGAAAATGGGTAATCTTCAAGATGCTTGACACGGCTATCGCAACCCTATCAAAGATAAAACCTAACGGTCTCAACTAAAATGTAGCAGAGGCAGTCGAGTATCGAATCCACAGGGAGGAAATGTAATTATAGCTGTCTATTCTAATCCTATGGTAACAATTGGGGGTTGTTTAAATTTTGATTTCTAAACTACGAGAATTAAAGCGGTAAATTACGATTTAACTATCAAGAAGAGAGGGACATGTCGGGATTTCGGTTCACTACGGTAGTCCAACAACTCAGCAGTAAATGACTCAGACGAACTAATGTGAGACGGATGTTAGAAGGTCCTTTCGGTCCACTTCCTACCCTAAAATACCACTAACTTAACTTTCGTCCTCATTAGGGTAGTCTACTGTTTATAGCAGGCCTATTTAGTCCAATCTTTCGATCCAGGATTAATTGTAGCTTGATTTAATGGGTGACATAGAAGCGTGCACTCAACTAGGTCGGGAATTACAGTTAAATTGCTATAGTGACATGGTCTTTTAATCAATTCGTCCAATTCATTCACTACGTCGTCATTTTTCTACCGCAGATCCCCTAATCCCAACATGAAAGGGGTTTAGCTACTCATATTCTTAATTAAACTAACAAAGAAATAAAATTCAATGAGAAAACATGATGAATAACAATAAATTGCAATAATAGATAAACTAGGGCAAAAGAATAAATAAGGCAAACAAGGAATTAATGCAACAAGAAGGTTAATTATTATTGAGAGAAGAGAGGAAATTACAATCCAAGCAAATTCCGGCGTAAAGAACCCGAAATCCAATGAAGCAAATCCCGAAAATAAGAGTAGCAGTAGAAAGTAAAAGCAACGTAGCAAAAGTAGCAGTAGTTTTCTAATGTAAAAGCTTAGATAAAAGAGATAGTAAAAAGAATGCCTAATAACCTAATTAACTTAGGTTTAAATACAAAAAAGAACCAAAGTCTACGGAAATAACAACTCACGGACTAATTAAAAGCCCATTACCCGTGAAAACCTCTCGATCGAGTGGATTAAACCACTCGATCGACCAACATTCCAGCAAAAGTCCCTCGATCGACCAAATGGGTACTCGATCGAGGACTTGGTCATGTGCAGCTTACTCGATCGAGTAAGGGATAGCTCGATCGACCAACAGGGGGTCTAAAAACCACTCGATCGACTAGTGAATAGCTTGATCGAGCACTTTATCTTCATTTCAGCTCACGTCTTCACCCAAGTGTCTCGTAATGCGTGCCGTGACGCTTCCAAGTGCAGTATCTTACTCTGGGACAATCCCGTCTCCTCTAAATGCATGCAAAAAGGGCAAAAAGGGATATGGTTCCACTACTTTCGCGAACATTCCTACAAAAAGGACAAAATACACCAAAGTAGCCAATTCGGGGCAAAATACCATAAAAATAGTATAGAAATGCATAGAAATACGTGCTGAAATAGGCTAAAAAGACTATACATTAGGCACGTATCAAATCTCCCCAAACCAAACCTTTACTCGCCCTCGAGTAAACTCAAAACTAAGCTAATGGAACGGAAATGATAACTCAGAGCTAGCTTAACTTATCTACTTGAACCAATTTAATGCAACAAAAATCAATAGTTAAAGCTAAGCAGTCAATACGCAAACGAATTATAAGCTGTTCAGAAATAAAGCTGACCTATCGACCTTGCAAGACCAACAAAACTGGACTCTCACGTGGTCACTCTTCTCTCATGAAGCAAAGGGCAAATGTAATATGTAAAAGAGAGAAGAAAAGACAGTCACTCACCTAACTGCGACCTACATAGCATGCATGCAACAAAAATGAAAGACAATTCAAGTACTAATGCACAAATTCCAACCAATAATGTCCGTCACAACCGAGGGTTTGCAAATAATATGGGAATAGTGAGGTTCAGGTGAGAAAGGCAAAACATGTTATGGAAAAGTGGAGGTAAAAGCGTCAAGCTAGTCCTAACAAGACCATAATGAACCCATCCGGATCTCAACTGACTGAAAGACTAAGTACTAGTGCCTTTCACTTGGCACAAAACTCACTAGACTCAAAGCACAATCTCCTCAAAAATATGGGATAGAACGGAGGAGTTAGACGGTCACAAACTTCCACCGTCTGAAAATTAACCGGAACAAACAACCCTTTTTGATTGTACATCTTCGAACATCTTCTCAACTTTGACAAGAGGGTACAACTGTTTTCTCAACAAATTTTTTTCTTTCTTTTTTTTTCGTTCCAGCTCTCTTTTTTTTTTTTCTTTTTTTTCATTTTTTCTCATTTTCTTTTTTTCTTTCACGTTTTCCTTCTTTTTTTTTCAATACTTACTTTTTTTTTCTTTTTCCTCCTTCCTTAAAACAAACACCAACTCCAAACAGGAATTACGGACCAAACTGCAATGGAGAACATACCACAAGAGAACACACTAACTAGCTTGACTGGGCAGGCTTAGTTTGGAATGTAGCTAATGGGTCAAAAGGCAAGTTTTGGTCAATGTGGAGCTAAATGGGTGTAAGATATAAAGGAAAGGGAATTTGCAAGACCCTCCCTGCATGTGACACCAACCACAAACCCGAATATGTGCATTTGACGAGAAATTGAATGTCATAAATGTGCAAAAGAGACGAACATGCTATGCAAGGAGTACTACTCTCAAAATTTCTAATGAACTAGTCATGAATGTCACCAGTTATGGCTCTAAAACTCAGAAATTTTTTTAAGTAGTTTGCCAGTTTATCAGGTCAAGTCTAAACAGTCAGCTTATATTTGAACAGAAATTCGTAGATTATGCGTATGACAAGGCTAATAACTATCAATAAAAGTGCAAGGCTCAAGTAAAATGACAAGTTATAGTGCAATTTCATCACGGGAATCTACCGTTCCGACTCAACCTATATGCAAAAATAAACGTGAATTGTTTTTGAATTTTTGAAATTTTTCTAATTTTTTTGATTGATTTTTTTTTTGAAAATAAACAACAATGCAAGCGGGAAATTAAACGTGAGTGCAAAACAAATGCAGATGCAGACTCAAAAGGATGCAATACCCTCCCCAAACCAAAACGGACAACGCCCTCGTTGTCCTCCAGCATACACCAGCAGAAAGATGGGGGATGGGAGTATACAACCAGCAAAAATAAAAATAAAGGAGACAAAAATGAAAAGAGTAATGTACATACAAAAGCGAACTTCCCCAAACCAGCCAGAAAACTGGGGAAGTGAGTAGACCAGTAGCTACTCGTCGTCGGCACCGCCGTCTCCTAGGTACTCTGACTCAACAAAACGGTCTCCCCAAACCAGCAACAGACAATGTGGAAACTCAGTCGTCATCTCCAGGCTGATCCTCCGGACCGGGTGTGAACGGAGGATCACTCTCCTCCTCTCGGGCAGCTCGCTGTGCCGCCTGCTCAGCCCGTAACCGCACCTCTCGTGCTACCGGTGTCTCCTCCGGCTCCTCCTCTGAGTCAGAAGGTAGTGGAGGGTACCCGTCCGCTGGGTATCGGTAGAAGGAGGGATGTGGCCACCTCTCTGGAATCGGTCGTCGTGCTCGGATGTGGTACTCGTAGAGCGGGAATACAGCCAAAGCCATATCCCGTCTCATCTCAGTAATGTACTTGCACATATCCAAAAGCAAGGCATCACGACGCCCTTGGTCCATGACCTCGGGCGCCCCTAAAACAGGAGGGCAGACAAAATTGGCCGGAAAGGCCGGATCGGAAGGAGGTGGAGTGAGTGAAGGTGTAGGTGTGGGAGTCTGTGTGGGTCCAGTCTGAGTCTGGGTCTGGGCCGGAGTCTGAGAGCTAGAAGATGCTCCGGCCTCCCGCTTCCTCTTCCTAGAAGAAGAAGTAGGAGTGAAGGTAAGGTGGTAGGTGGGTGGAGGTGGCCTCGCTCCCTCAGCAGCAGACAGGAGCGGTAAGAGTGGAGGAAGGGTAGAGCACGGCAAGGTAACAGACGTGGAACCACAAATCTTCCACGTCCTCGCGCTCCCCTTCGCCTTTGGGAACCAGGCGAAGTCGGTCATGGCACCCAGGTCAAGGTAAGCCATCCTATCGGGTGCAGTGAGTCCAGGGTCAGTGGGGTAAAGGTGGCGGGCAATCCTAGTCACTAGCCCGCCGCAGACAACAGCGGTCTTGACCCGAGTCCCAATTCCGTTCCAATGCTGAGCTACTAGATAGGCAATGTTTAGAACAAACGGGGTACCGTAGTCAATGTTGAGGTACCCCGCGAGAATCGCTAGCTCAGTGTTGGTCACGTTATTGGGCTCAGGTCGCCCAAAGATGGTCTCTCCTATCAGACGCAAGTAGTAACGGGGGGGCGTGTAAGTGAACGTGAGCTCCCTTCCGTGAGGAGAAGGGGTGTGAGAAAGTGCAGCCCAAAGTGGTCGAAGGAGGTCTCGAGGTGGGTCGGTGGGACCGTCACTAACTAGGCCTAAAACTCGCCCAAACCTCGGCCAAAGTCCGGTGGTGCGACTCATTGCGGAGTCGAAAGTGAATGCAAGAACGGAGTGGTCGCATCGTAAGAGTCGGTGTCAAAAGAATAGGAGCCGAAAAACTCGTATGTAGGGGTACGAATAGCGCCTTCCCGCATGGTGATCGACCCGACATACCCGTCCCGTTCAACAAACCAGACCTCCTCATAAATTCCTAAGGTCTCTAGGTCGGTCCGTGCAAGGAAACGGGTGGAGGAGAGGGGGCAATGAAGTAAAGCGGCTAACCGAGTCCGGTGGTCCGCTGAAGTAAAACGTACCGTGGGCATCCGCGGTAAAGGGGTGAGAGTGCCCTCTCCCGTAACATCAGCCTCAGAAGGGCTGGAAGTGATGGCTAACTGGCTAGCCTGCTGATGCGGCCTCAGTGGCAGCATACCAGGCGTCAGGAAACGAGGGGTGAGTCCTCTGTCCAAAGATGGAGAAGGGCTCTGGCAGAGTGGTGGCCGGTGTAGCTCGAACCGAGCTCCCTGGCCGAGCTAGCCGAGGTGTAAACTCGTCCCGCAGCCTGAAACAAGGAGAACTGGTGCTGCAGTGGTGACTAGGGCTGAAGTAGTGGTGACAGCAGGGACCACTGACTCGCTCACGGACGGGCTGGAGGACGTACTAGTAGAAGGCAAAGAACTAGCATCCATCCTGCAATCAAATCAAGGGACTTAATAAGAAAGAACGGCTGTTAACCGTGGCTAAAATAACGCGTTAACCAGCATGTGACAGCATGTAAGTCCCTAAAAGTCGAAAAAAAATCGACTCTACAGCAAGCAAAACCCCAACAATTCCTCTGGATTTTCGAATTGGCAGCAAGTGAATGGTGATAAGGTGACAAAATAATGACTGCTAAAGGAGACTAAGAGGCATGGAAGCCGCATATGAAAGCATGTGGGGCTCCTAGTGACGATTTAAAAATACTCACAAGACAAGATTCCCAATGATTTACAAAGATGTAATGGCGATAGGGGACGGAAAATGATAACAAAGAAAGAACAAGTAGGCAAGAACTGCATTAGACAAAGCATGGCAACATAAAAACCGTCTAGCAGTCGAAAAATTCGACTGAGAAGCCCTAGTCGCGGAATCTCGCGCAAATTTCGAATTAAACATGTAACAGCAGCGAGGAATTGCGATAAGATCATCAACAAGCTAATTAAGGGCATATAAACACAAGTAAATCGAAAAAAATCGACTAGACATGGATTTTTCGAACCCTAACTCAAAATCACCTCAAGAAATTCGAATTAATCGAAGAGAAAATGCAAAGAGTGTGAATGAGACACTTACTTGATGATGATGATCCTATAAAAGCAATTAAACTTCAAATAACCAAGCAGAAAAGGCGGATTTTAATCGAAAAAACCGCAAACCCTAATTCCCTTTAAAAACAGTGAAGATGAACACAAATAGGGGGAAAAACAAGGGGCTATTGAAGATTAAAGTGCTAGAAATGGAATGTAGGTGACGGATTTGGTGATTTTGGGCAAGAAAATGGGGATTTGGGGGAGTGAAAATCGCAATTAGGGAGGGGGTTAGACGGAATTAGGGTGAAATGCAAATAGAATTAGGAAAATAAGAGTTTTAAGAAAGAAAACTCCCGTGTCCTGTTCATACCACTCGATCGAGTGGTTTTTAAATCACTCGATCGAGGACTTTTGATGTCCCCTATGCTCGATCGAGTAAGCATCCCCTCGATCGACCTGTTCCTCTTTGGCCTTTCTCGATCGAGTAACCAGACAGCTCGATCGACCCAATTTCCACTCGATCGAGTACAAAAAGTACTCGATCGAGGACTTCCTCTTGTAGACTCTTTGAATTTCCGTCTTTACTTCCTCGAAATGCGTGAAACTTCCCCAAACCTGCATAAACACATCCAAACACATCCCAAAATACCAAATACGCAGAAAATACAGTCTATAGTCTTAGTCTATGCTAAAAATTGTCTAACTAATTGTCCTAGTTAAAACGTAATAAAGCAAAGTTTAAAGAAATTCAACGAATTGTCTATTACAGTTTGTTACACGGGGCATTTCCCCGTTTTAATTCTCATCAGCTTTCAGTAGCCCCTTCGTGGCTTTTCGATCGGAAGACGTCACCTCGGCCGATCGACCGACCTCTTCATCTTCCATGAGCTTGAATCACCATTTGCGACAGTAGGAGGAATGTAGTTCCAATCTATGTAGGTTCGAACTTTCTTCGTTCTCGCTCCTCTGTCATCTTCTTTGGCATCCTTGCTGCCACTTTGATTGATAATGGCCACACCATGTCCTTTGACAAAGTCCCATCCTCGCTTTCATCCGCACTGCAGTAAGGACAACAGACGAACTTGCCTCCTTCTTGCTCTCAATCTGAGGCGGAGGGTTAACAATAACAACAATATTTTCCAAATTTTCATCTGGAGCGTCAACATTAGGGACAATAGAAGAAAGAGCATTGCAAGGTTGAACTTGCATGGGAGCTCTCCGAACTTGGACCGATGAAAATCAGCTCCTCATCCCCTACCCGAAATGTCAAAGTCTTCTCATCGACGTCTATCACCGCACGGGCAAAGTGGATAGAAATGGTCTCCCTAAAATAATAGGGGTGTGTGCATCTTCGGAGATATCTAAGACAACAAAATCGACGGGAATAAAGAACTTCCCGATCCGGACAGGTACGTCTTCTACTATACCTAATGGCCGTGACAGGCTACGGTCGGCCATTTGACAATCATGTTGGTGCAACTCGGTTTTGTCAAACCAAGTCTCTTAGCCAGAGACAAAGGTAAGACACTTACGCTAGCGCCTAGATCGCATAGCGCATTATCAATCAATTGCATACCGATGTGACAAGGAATCGAAAAACTACCCGGTCCGATTGCTTAGGGGTAACTTATTTTGAAATAGGGTGACCCCATCTCGTCAAAGCTACGGTCTCACTTTGTCATTTATAGTCCTCTTACGTGCTAAAATTTCTTTCATAAATCTTAAATAAGAGGGTACCTTAGTCAACAATTCAAATGAACGGCACGGAGACTTCCAAGTTCTTCAAAAGTTCAACAAATTTGCCAAACTGTTGATTAACTTTGGTATTTTGCAGCCGCCTCGGGAAGGGAACCGTGATAGGTATCTCGAGTCCCTTGTTTCTCGCTTCCAAAGTGTCTTCTGGTGCAAGTTCGGTATCCTTTGGACGCCTCTTACCTTTCGAACGAGGTCTTTCCGGTGATTTCTCGCTTAAACGAGCACTAGCAGGCTCTCGAATAAGCTTCCCGTCATCAATATCACTCGATCGAGCAATGTGCTCACTCGATCGAGCAGTTTCTTCATCAGCTTCAGTCGATCGAGTAACTTTATCACTCGATCGATCAACCTCAACTTCCTGTTCACTCGATCGAGTAGAAAGACTACTCGATCGAGGGCTTTCTTCATCTTTTCCACTCGATCGAACACCAGCCTTCAGTCGATCGAGCAATTCCTTTGTCGTGAGCCCTTTTTCTTGGCGTAACACTGTTCATCATCGATTCTGACTATCTTGGTCCGATTTCTTCACTTCGGTCCCTCATAAGAAAGACCGCTTCTCAATTCGATCGGGTTTACCGCCTCATGTGGGTTCTTCTCATTTTGAGTCTGGAATTGACCCGCTTCCTCGAGGATTGATTTGCAAAGCAAGTTGGGCAACTTGAGTCTCAAGTGCCTTATGTGACGCGATTTCTTTGTTGAGTTTGTTGATCATTCACCGCAATTGCTTCGATATGGCTTGCACCATAGACTTGATTCACTCATTTCACTCACCCCACTAGAGGATGATGCACCTTGGTTAGGAGGGTTGAAGGATGGAGGCTTCTGATAGCCTTGTTGCTTCTGGTGTGGAGGAATGTATGGTTGCTGCGTTGGAGGAGCCGTGGGGTTGAGCCGTGGGGTTGAGCACGTTCTGATTGCTCCACCTCAAATTGGGATGGATATTCGGCTCGTAGTAACTGTTGTTCCGCCCGTAATGTTGAAAGGCAACGCATTGCTCAAAAAAGACGGGACAATGATCCGAGACATGTCCCTCTCCTCCGCATCTCCTACTGCACGAAAGGACCGTCGTCACAAAGATTAACCCGGTACATGCCCCCTTAGAAACCCCTCCTAGCTCATACTTGTCAAACCTTGCAGTGAGGGCTTCAAGTGTCGCGACGTAAGTAGATTCAGCGGCTCTTCTCGATTTCCTCTCGAGTTCCCATATTCACTTTATGGGTGGCCAGATCATCAATGATCTTCCACCCCTTGGTAGCTCCCAAGTTTTCAAAGAAACGGCCATTGGCGCAAAGATCTAAAACGGCCCCGTGATCATCATATAAACCATTATAAAAATGGTTGCACAAGCTCCAAATTTCGATCCCATGGTGCGGTATGGTGCGCACTAGCTTCTTGAATCGAACCCATGCCTCGTGGAAAGTCTCGTCAGGCCCTTGTTTAAAGCTCGTTATCCGAGCTCTAATGGTGATAGTCTTTGAAGCGGAGAAATACTTCTTGTAAAACGCCAAAGCTAGCGAATTCCGTCGCCCGCTTATCCCCTCACCGCCCGGTCCAAATCCCTATACCACTCCCTTGCAAAGATCGCGGAGTGAGAAAATGAACATGGTTTCTTTCACTTGGTCGGGAGTCACGCCAGTTGGTGGAGACATGGAACTGCAATAATCAATGAATATTTCCATGTGCTTGGTTGCATCTTCATTTGCGCCTCCCCCAAATAGATTCCTCTCGACCAAATTTATAAGGGACGGCTTTGGCTCAAATTTTCTTGCCTCCCCTGGTAACGTGAATCCCTTGTAGAGATTCGCCGCTGTAGGTTCGAGTGACTAGCAATGGTCGCTTCTTCGGCCATCTCAGAATGTCCGGAAAAGTGACGGTTTCAACCGATGAGGTAGAAACGGAGAAGACGGTGGGTTGTCCTCGAACAGTTCGTTCTCGTAGTAATTGGAACGAGAGTCGGACTCTTCCTCTAACTGTTGATCTTGGAACAATCTCCTCTTTACGTGCAGAGATCTTTCAATCTCAGGATCGAATGGTAGTAGTGGACCACCTTGCGACCTGCGCATAAGAGGAAACTACAACAAAAATGAGAATAGTCCAAGGAACTGGTGTCCCTTAGACCGAAAAAGGATTAAAACGAAACAACTAATAAATTGAACAATTGCCTCCCCGGCAACGGCGCCAAAATTTGACACGGCTATCGCAACCCTATCAAAGATAAAACCTAACGGTCTCAACTAAAATGTAGCAGAGGCAGTCGAGTATCGAATCCACAGGGAGGAAATGTAATTATAGCTGTCTATTCTAATCCTATGGTAACAATTGGGGGTTGTTTAAATTTTGATTTCTAAACTACGAGAATTAAAGCGGTAAATTACGATTTAACTATCAAGAAGAGAGGGACATGTCGGGATTTCGGTTCACTACGGTAGTCCAACAACTCAAGCAAAAATGACTCGCATTTAACTAATGTGAGACGGATGTTAGAAGGTCCTTTCGGTCCACTTCCTACCCTAAAATACCACTAACTTAACTTTCGTCCTCATTAGGGTAGTCTACTGTTTATAGCAGGCCTATTTAGTCCAATCTTTCGATCCAGGATTAATTGTAGCCAGTTTAATGGGTGACATAGAAGCGTGCACTCAACTAGGTCGGGAATTACAGTTAAATTGCTATAGTGACAGGGTCTTTTAATCAATTCGTCCAATTCATTCACTACGTCGTCATTTTTCTACCGCAGATCCCCTAATCCCAACATGAAAGGGGTTTAGCTACTCATATTCTTAATTAAACTAACAGCAAATAAAATTCCAGCAGAAAACATGATGAATAACAATAAATTGCAATAATAGATAAACTAGGGCAAAAGAATAAATAAGGCAAACAAGGAATTAATGCAACAAGAAGGTTAATTATTATTGAGAGAAGAGAGGAAATTACAATCCAAGCAAATTCCGGCGTAAAGAACCCGAAATCCAATGAAGCAAATCCCGAAAATAAGAGTAGCAGTAGAAAGTAAAAGCAACGTAGCAAAAGTAGCAGTAGTTTTCTAATGTAAAAGCTTAGATAAAAGAGATAGTAAAAAGAATGCCTAATAACCTAATTAACTTAGGTTTAAATAGAAAAAAGAACCAAAGTCTACGGAAATAACAACTCACGGACTAATTAAAAGCCCATTACCCGTGAAAACCTCTCGATCGAGTGGATTAAACCACTCGATCGACCAACATTCCAGCAAAAGTCCCTCGATCGACCAAATGGGTACTCGATCGAGGACTTGGTCATGTGCAGCTTACTCGATCGAGTAAGGGATAGCTCGATCGACCAACAGGGGGTCTAAAAACCACTCGATCGACTAGTGAATAGCTTGATCGAGCACTTTATCTTCATTTCAGCTCACGTCTTCACCCAAGTGTCTCGTAATGCGTGCCGTGACGCTTCCAAGTGCAGTATCTTACTCTGGGACAATCCCGTCTCCTCTAAATGCATGCAAAAAGGGCAAAAGGGATATGGTTCCACTACTTTCACGAACATTCCTACAAAAAGGACAAAATACACCAAAGTAGCCAATTCGGGGCAAAATACCATAAAAATAGTATAGAAATGCATAGAAATACGTGCTGAAATAGGCTAAAAAGACTATACATTAGGCACGTATCAATGCTCCGTCCAAAAAGCAAGGAAACTGCAACAATGAGAGCTTGAATAGCTCACCACCAATCATGACAAGAGAAGAAGAAGGCCTCATCGGCCATGATAACAAGAACAGGAGTTGTTTCCATCAACTCATGATACTATAGGGAAGCAATCTAGTGAAGTATGTGGTCTATGGGATGACGAATTCGATGGGTTAGTCAATCCCTACATTGGCAATGTTATAGACCAAGGCTTTGGTGACCATCTTGACTCAAGTCACCACCATGAAGAACACAATGTGCAAAGGTCTATTGAAGATCTTTATAATGACAATGAACAAGCCTTCGACTACTTCTTCAAGGTGTTGAGCAACATCAACAACACCTTAATTATGTCCCCTTGACATCTCATCAAATAATGAGAGTTTGGTGGAGTCCTCCCTAAACCACCATTTGTAAATATTCTAACCCCTTAACTTGCATTTTATTCTTGTATTGCATTCTTTATCAATTTTTGGATTTATATTTGTACATTTTGATCAAGATTATCATTTTAAGAGAAAGTGAGGGAGGTATTCTAATGTTTCTTGATGAGTAGTGTTTGGACTAGTGTGGGGATAACAATTTCCTAGGCTATCCGAGCCTTCGTAGTGCACCCACAGTGAAGACCAAATGAATGAAGAAGAAATGACTTGGGATATGAAGATACCCACGGGTGGAACTGAACCCGTGAGGTACAGGAGTGATCCGAGCATCCTAGAGGGAAGCCGCTCGTCTTGGATGAAATCCGAGCGTCCGAGCAATAAGACGCTCGTCCTGATAGAGCTGAAAAGAAAAATTTGGTACTGAACTACAATCCGAGCGTCTCCTCAAGAATTCGCTTGTCTCAGTCCAAAGACGCTCGTCTCAGGGATAATCCGCTCGTCCTAATTACATCAAAATTTGGGATTTCACTCTGACTATGAATAGGAGCATCCCCAGATCAATCCGCTCGTCTCAAGGAGAATCCGCTCATCTCCAGAGAAAGACGCTCGTCTCAACACGGGTTTAGGATTTCAATGCTGACTGACCTACAATCCGAGCGTCTCATGCCTAATCCACTCGTCTCCCCCTGCTGCTACTATATTATGGGATTTTAAACCTCCTTCCCCATTTCATTTCATTCTTTCAAAACAAAAACACACCCTCAAAACCCTCAAACCCCTCAATCCCTTCATCCATAAAACTCAATTTCCTCAACCAAATTCACCAAAATCAAACCCAGATTTCCTCAAAACTCAATCAAATCACTCCTTTATCAACAAAAAGCCATTCAAACATCAAAATCCTCAAAGATTGAATCGATTTTCTAAGGTTATAAGCAAATTTCGAAAATCCTAAATCGATTTGGGATTCATTGAAGCTTGAGGATACTAGAAGAATCCAAGCAAATAATTGGTTGTTGATACATACAAGGAGAAGAACAATGTCTAGGACTAAAGGTGGAAACAAGGCACCCCCAAAATCAAATCTTTCAAAGAGGCAACAAGCTCTTCAAGCTTCCAAAGCTTTGGTGGTTCAAAAAGCAAGAGTGGAAATTCAAGAAACTCCTCTTCCTATGGTGGAAGCTACTACTCCTATCCCGGTTATTGAGCAATTACATGAATATCCGGAGGTAACTTTCACATCCGATTCTCATAGGAAAGCTTTTATGTCTCTTGCTAAGAAATCGATTTTGCCCACCAAGTTTGTTTGCCAAGATGCTTTGACCAAATTGGGTGTCCTTGAAAGGACCAAAACCTTCTTTGAGTCTATGGGGTTGCTTACTTTGTGTGATATGCAAGAATTGACTTACCCCTCCCTCACCTTAGAATTTCTAAGTTCATTGAAAGTCACAAAGGTGGAGACTCGAAAGAATATTGAATTCCGCCTTGAGAATGTGGATAGAAAGATGTCCTTTAATGAGTTTGGCAAGATATTCGGTCTTGATAATGACTCGACTTATGTGAAGAAACCTTCAAAATATGATCCCGCCCCTTTGTGGAAAGCTATCACCGGAAGAAAATTCGAATCATTCCATGAATGTCGTGCCATTTATGTTCACCATCCGGGCATAAGGGTGTGGCACAAGGTTGTGGAAAATACTCTTATTGCTAGGAAGGGGACTAATCATTTTACCGAACTTGATTTCATCTATCTTGAGTCAACCTTGAATGTCGATAAGAAGTTCACCTTGAAATACAATATTCTTCAACTCTTAATCGAAAGGTGGCTTACAATCGACCATGGTAAGAAAGGTGCGGCCTTTATAGTAAATGGGGGATTGGTAACATGGTTGGCAAAGCACTTTAACCGGGATTTCAACAAAGATGGGACTTACAAGCCGGCTAAGGGAGGCCACCTTATTGATCTAGCCACTATGGTTCACAAATTCCATTGGGTCAAGAATGACAACCTTGACAACAAATTTGAGTGGCTTACCAAAGATGCCAAGTCCTTCATTCTACCAAACAAGATTTGCCGACTCAATGTCCGAAGCACAAACTATCTTCTTCAACTCTCCGGTGAAGCCGAGATGATCATACAACAACAAAGGGAATTCAATGCCGAATCCTCCTCCTCCGCTATTGTGACTCCACCCTACCCGTTTACCTACCAAGAATTCCAACCCGATGGTGTTGCGATAGGTAACGATTATTTGACTCAATTAATGCAACACATGCATAAGCAAGCTTATGAAGACCGAGTCAATGCCTATAGAGCTCAATATCCGCCCCTCCTACACTTACCTAGGCAAGGACTCCTTGATCCATCATGTCCTTTGCCTAGTTGGGCGGATAGGGAAGTATTCTTTCCTAATGCTCCTAGGGATGCTAGCATGGGTGGTGAGGAGATTGTTGTTGAGAGTGAAGAAGTAGATGAAGAAGTTGAAGAAGTTGAAGAAGAAGAGGAAAATGAGGAAGAAGAGGATCAAAGTTCAAGTGATGATGGTGAAGCCTCCGGGTCTATGGAGGTAGATGATGATGATACTAGTGAGGAAGTTGATGATGACGATGACGATGGAAGTGATGTCGCTATGAGCGACAATTGAGGATTAGCAAGCTTTTTGGAGGATGCCACAATGTATTGTGAATTTCCTACACCTCCTTTAGCTTTGGTCATTTCTCTTGCTTTTAAATTTTTATCTTGATCATTTGTTTGAGTCCTAGCACCACCTAGAGGACTCCCACCTCGGTCCCATTGGGGTGTCTTTTATTGCTCCCACTTGTAAAATCCAAATTGACAAATTTAGTTTCATGCATAGCATTCTTGTGCATGAACTCCCCCATTTTTGACATTAGCAATAGTGTCTCATTTGGTTTGGGGAAGTTCAAGCATAAGCATTGGGAGTTAATTCAAATTATGCTCTCTAACTAAATAAAAATTCATGCATCATATAGTATAGTGTAGTTTGCATCACTTATTTATATGTCATATAGTTTGCATTTAGTGTAGAAATCATGCATTCTCATATAGCTTGCATAATTTCCTATCGTATTGGCCATTGAGGATAATGCCCATACTAGTGTGAGGATGGTAAATTCTAACATGACTTTTTAAACAAAAATGATAAAAATTGAAAAATTTTGAAAAATACAAAAACATGTCTTTTTGTTTCATAAACATAAAAAACATAAAAAATTGAAAAATTGAAAAACCCAAAAACATGTTCATTTCCTTTATAGTGTAGTCTTGTATATATATTGTGTTTGTCTATCATTTGTCACATTGATCGACTACACCACATCCGAGACATGAGGATCATGAAGACCGCATGTTATGATCTTTCCAATCTCCTTTTTCCTCTTTATGTTTATGACTATGTGGCTTTATTTTGATTGATGCGGTATGAAACAATGTGATTATAGGATTGCATTTAGATTATATGGCATACTAGTTGGTAGAAGCATATGCATTAGGATGTACAAATGTTAGTTCCATCATGGCATATAGTTGCATTTAGGAAAATTTTTGTGAAAACATCTATTTGGGAAGCTTGACAAGTGTATATAGGCCCTTGTAGATACTTTTGCTTCTTGAGACTTTGCTCATTAGAATACTTGTAAAACACCCTCAGATGTGTCATGCTAGTATCCTTTGACCCATGGATTAAGGCCTAGTCAAGAGTACCTTGTGGTGTTATAACTCCTTGGCTACCGTTTATTCCAAGGTGAATGGGCACATATTTGTCATCAAAAAGGGAATGGGCACAAAAATTATTCAAATTTTGAGTTCAAGAATTGAAATAAAAGTCAAAAAGTTTACAATTGCATCAAAACAAAAGAGGAGTAACAAAAATGAAAAATCCTATGCTTCAAATATAAGCACCCTCACTACAAATTAGATGACTTTTAAAATGTTCAAAAGAAAAGGCAAGAAAAAGTTGAAATTGTGAAGTAGTGAAATGCCAAACATCAAAAGAAATGGCAAAAAGAAAATGTTCTCAAAATGTCAAATGCCACAAATTGGGGGGAAAAACAACAATAAAAGCAAACTCCCACATGAAACTCAAATACAAATGATCCCTTTATCCATCAAATCCACTTTTGTGCATGGTAGAGAGGGGATGACTCTTCTTCTTGCCTAGGCAAGAAGGGGAATTTCGCGATCCTCCGGTGTTTCTAACACCATAGGGAGTCTACTTTTGACAAAAGCATTTAACAATTGAGGACAAAGGTACCCTAGCTTGACACAACTTGGAGGTGATTTATTGGTATCCTTCTAGGCTTAGTAGCTTGAAGAAACCATATCTATGAAGGAGTGTGTACCCTTAGATTGCTTCCCTTTTAGATAATTTCCGCCACTTAGATGAGGAAAGTGGCTATTCATTTATGTAGATGCATCCATTACTTGTTTTGTGTGCTTTAATTCTTAAATGTATCGCCATTTTGGCAAGCCCCACCTTGCCTTTCAAGAAGGCATCCTACATCATGGTTGTCTTGTTGTGAGTTGAAGGGGCGGAGTGAGACCCGCTAATTGTCTCATATCGGCTATATTAGTAGGTTAGTTTGAATAAGGGTCCTAGTTTTTGTCACCTCTTTACTCGGGGGATGAGCAAAGGTTCTGTTTGGGGATGTTTGATGTGACTCATATTTGAGCACATTTAGTCCCCGAATTAACCTCGTTCTTATGCTTTATAGTGCATAATTGGGTCATTTACTATCTTTAGTTTCCCATTTTGCATATTTTCTGAGGTTTTGTCCCCTTGGTAGGAAAGGAGTGCTAACCTTGCATTTACATGGCGAAATGGAGCTAAATTGATCGCATCTAATGACCAAGCATCAAAGAGAAGACATCACTAGAAGGCCTATATAGATAATAAAGTTAAATGGGCAATGATGAAAGGATCCTTGCATCCCCAGAATGATCCTCGCGGATTATGAAGGAAGAAAAGAAGAGAAGAAGTCTGTCGTGGGATCCGAGCGGATCACAGACGATCCGAGCGTCTTCCTTCACCACCATCCGAGCATCCCACAGCCAAGACGCTCGTCTTGCAGCCAAAGGATCTGAGCGTCTCCCAGACAACCCGCTTGGATCACAGCCCAGAGAGCCCGTGCCACTTCCCAAGACGCACGGATCATAGCGAGACTAGCAAAACGGAGATGCTCATTTCCTTCGAGAGGAGCATTTCCTCAACTTTTCTTAAGGACTTAATAGTCATTTAAGCCCTTAGTAACCCTAATCCTTGTACCTAATCTCTAGTATAAATACCCAATTGTACTACTTAGATTAGCATGCTCTCTTAATACTTTCTTAATCAAGTGTTAATCATTCCTTAATCTTATAATTAACTTTTAATCTACTCTTAATACAAATCTCAATACTTAATCTTTCCATAATTTCTCTACTGTTCTTCATTTATTTTGGGTAACTAGAAGATTATTTGGGTTTATTTGGAGGATTGACAACCTTCCATCAATCATCAAGTACTTCTATTATTCTTTGCTTTATTATTTGGAATCATCTTCATAGGTATAGTTCTCTCTTAACCTTGTTAATTATTGTTAATCACTTTCATTTACTCATCATGTTTTGCTTTGCTAGTATGATTGACAACCTTGTTAGCATGTTAAACTTGATAATGAGTGAGTAGTTTCCTTAACTAGGGTTAATGGGGAATTAGGGGAAACCAACATGGGGATTGATTCATGCTTAATCTAATATGTTTTCATAATTAATTTGCTTGCTTGTTGTGATTTCAACTTATGCACATGTCATGTTTGATGAAATGCGAGCCTATGAATCCTTGCATTTTTTACCCATCACTTATCTTTTCAATGAGACTTGTAAGTTTATACACCAACTCGAGTCTCATTAGACCATGCATATAGTTGGATAGGAAGGACTAAGTCGACTTGTAGGTGTTGTACAATCTAATCGATTCGGCTCTGGGACCCAAACCTTCTTAGGGATTGTAAGCTTATACACCAACTCGATCCCATCATAACAATAAGTGCTTACATCTAGTAGAGAACATGTTTGTATGATCAACTCCCATGAATCCCCTATGAACCCATGACACCCTAGTGCTTTTAATCAATTGTTTACATCTCATTTTAATCATCTTGCTTATTTTTATTACCTTGTTTTTATATTGTTGATTAGTTTAGTTGATCTCCTATCTCAACCCAAATTGTGACACCCTAAGACACAACCATTTGCAATTGAAAATCCTACATCAATACCCGTCCCTTAGGATCCGACCTTTGCTTGCCTCTTTACTAAGAGTAGTTTGTAAAGTTATAAATATTGTTTTGGTTAGGTACCTTTTAACGACAAGTTTGAACTGACACCAATTTCAAAACAGTTCTTTTGAAAAATCCAAACGTGACGACCTGTCACGGAATTTTCAAAATTTAAATTTTAACTTCGAGTCATCGTGGTTATTTTTGTTTTCATCAAATGCTTTTTGCGTGTTTACGTTTATGCGTACGTGCTACCTGTTGCTTGTTTTCTACACTAACAATGCAGGAACAAACGCAAAGCAAAGGGGAACTAGCAGCTGACAGTGCTTCTCCGAAACACAACACACAAAAAAAGCCAAATACAAATAAACCACAAACCAGAAACACATATATACAAACCGCCTCACGCAAAATACATCGACACACGTTTGATACAAACGACTGACCATACAAACAGGATCTGGTACAAGTATTTATCATACAGACACTGGCCTAAAACAATGAACTGGGGGCTATCCGCCACCTACCGAACTAAGCACTCCTTATCCTTCCAATCGGAAAAGAAAAGGAGCAACATGAAAAACAAAGGAGTAACCGTAGAAGTAGAGGTGGTTACCATGGCGGTAATACCTCATTCCTACTCTATGACAAAAGAGAAAACAATGCCTGGGAGACTTCGGACAACACGACAATCAGGAATTGTGACTCAGTGCATTATCCCAACGTTGACCCCCAATCGTCAGGATTCGGCGATGAAAAGGAGCCATGACACAGGGCGCTACCCCGATGTTGAATCCCAATCAGCAGAACTCAACAGCGATCAAAGACGGTAACGTAGAACAATGCACCCGTCTTGACCCCCAATCATTGGACGTCCAAACCTCTGCAGACAACAGCCAATGATCGATACTCGATCAAAGGCTGGACAAAGGTCACCAGGGAGAAACACAACTCGACAGGGACAAGACAACAGTCGTCTCTCCTTCTCCAGGGTCATCCTCCTCCTCCAAGGTCTCAGCAACGGACCCAGTGGGTCAAGAACACTACCCAGCAATCAGGACAAAAAACGAAAACGTCAGCCAAAATTTCGGCATTACGACGGCACAAAATGGACAAATCAAAAAAAAACACACCTGCAAGACAAAACAAGGGCAAACACTTCACAAAAAGACGCACAAAAAACGACTCACCCTTCTTTTCAAGGAAAAGACAAGTCAAAACAACAACAGAAATTTTCGAAAACCACCCAACATTTCAATGCCACACAACGCCCAGAAAACAACAACAAAAAAATCTCGGCGCAATTAGGCATTTTTCACAGCTCAGAAAGGCAATTTTGCGCCAATTCGGGCACAAACAGGTCAAAATTTCAAGGTTCGACCACAACAAAACAATGTGATTTAATTACATCTCAAAGTGACCTAAACTACCATTAAGATCCATTTCAAGACAAACTGACTCAATTTGAGCTCAAACAGACGCTTATTTCGTCAAACATAAGACCGCTGCAAACGGCAAAAACTCAAAATTTTGCCCACAATACCCAACGAAGGTTCAATACGGCAAAACACGGTCTTCCCCGACTACAATACAACCTAGTCGGGCACACAACTCAAGCAAAAAAACTTGGCATTGTGAAATAAGACGGTTTCATCGTCTCATTCACGTTTTCGAGCATAGGGAGCGGGAACGGGGACCAAAATGCAAACTAAAAGCACCCCTATGCTCCTAAACAGGTTTCTAACCTAATGCAATCATCAATTTCACTCAAAAATGGACTAATCAGAAATGCCCAATTCGATTTTCGAAAGTTTAGGGTTTTGCCCTAATTCAATTAACAAAAAGACAAGCAAATTCAAATGGATTCAAGAGGATTTACATACCTTGAGATGACATGATAACAATGGCACAAAGACAAGCAAGGAACGAGATCAAAAATGGCGATTTATCGGGTTTTTGAGATGTTTGACGAAGAAGACGAAGTGAAATGGGATCGTTCTGATTCTCGCGTCTTTTTACGAAAAACGGGGAAGTTCCCTTCCTTCGCAGATGTGCTCGCGCCTCAATGAGGCATTCCCTGCTTCATCCAGCGAAATTTTGGGCTTTGGCCCAATTTCCCACACAAACTTCAATTATTTCAACGGCGGCATTAAAAACCGTCATTTTACAAAAACAAATAGTGGAATTCAAATTCGCTATATTCACAAAATTTCAACGACGGCATTAAAAACCGTCATTTTAAAAAAACAACAAATAGCGAAATTCAAATCCGCTATTTTCTCAATTTCAACAACGGCATTAAAAACCGTCATCATTCAAATACAAAAACAAAATAGCGAAATTCAAATCCGCTATTTTCACAAATTTCAACGACGGCATTAAAAACCGTCATTTTTTTCGAACAAAAAACAAAATAGCGAAATTCAAATCCGCTATTTTCTCAATTTCAACGACGGCATTAAAAACCGTCATCTTTTTCGAACAAAAACAATATAGCGAAATTCAAATCCGCTATTTTCTCAATTTCAACGACTGCATTAAAAACCGTCATCTTCTTCGAACAAAAAACAAAATAGCGAAATTCAAATCCGATATTTTCTCAATTTCAACGACGGCATTAAAAACCGTCATCTTCTTCGAACAAAAAACAAAATAGCGAAATTCAAATCCGCTATTTTCTCGATTTAAACGACGGCATTAAAAGCCGCCATCTTTCAATAAAAAAAAATAAAAAATAAACAAATAGTGAAATTCAAATCCGCTATTTTCTCAATTTCAACGCCGGCATTAAAAACCATCGTCATTCAAATACAAAAAACGAAATAGTGATATTCAAATTCACTATTTTCACGACATTTCAGCGGCATTAAAAACCGTCAAACCTTCAGAAAGGGTTAGTGAAATTCACTACCCTTCACAAATCTCAAATCATGGGAAGGCGAATTTAAAATCGTCCTCCCCAAACACACATCAGAATACGCATCTGTCCTTTGTTCTACAAAACAAACGGCAATAAAAACCGCTATCTCTCTCCGAGAATCAAAATCATCGCCGACCACGGGAGCCAAGCTCACAAGCCTATCCCTTTCCGGCACCACAAACATTCAATATAAACACCGAAATTCTCAAACAGGATATCAGAGCAGGCTTCCTCACGGAGCCCGCTAATTCAAATAACTTCTCGAAATAGACCCATCCAACGCGGCTATTTCCCACAAGTCGATTAATCGACATTCGATATGGCTGGCGAGCCTTACAACGCACATTCGATATGGCTGGCGAGCATCAAAACGCACATTCGATATGGCTGGCGAGCCTCACAACGCACATTCAATATGGTTGGCGAGCCTCACAACGCACATCCGATATAGCTGGCGAGCATCACAACGCACAATCAGCATGGCTGGTGAGCCTCACAATGCACATTCAGCATGGCTGGCGAGCCTCAAAACGTAACACATTCAGCATGGCTGACGAGCCCCTTCATATACGCAACGCGACTGGTGATCCCTTTCATATAAGCAACGCGGCTCGCGAGCCCCTTCATATCTGCAACGCGGCTGGCGAGCCCCTTCATATACGCAACGCGGCTGGCGAGCCCCTTTATATCTGCAACACGACTAGCGAGCCTTTGCCCGCAAACAAGAACAACTCAAGGACATATCCCGGAGACGCCTCAGGTATGATTCCTTCTTATGGCTGGCAAGCCTTTATACGTAGTCTATTGGACTTTAAACGACCCGCACGGACAGTCGACAGACTCTAAACTGTTCCCGACGACAGGTCCTTGACTCGTATCCTCGAGTCGCCTTGGTGTCGCCCTTCCCGACGGCAGGTCCTTGGCCCGAGTCCTTTCGAGCCGCCTCGACGTCGCTCCGGTCTCCAGGTTGTAATCTTCAATTGACCTGGGGCTATACTTTGACTTTCGCCTTGTCCAAGCCTTAGTCAAAGTGGGGGCTCTGTAGATACCCAGTATCTATCAAGTCTCCAACAAACACCCGATGATTATCAGACTACAACATGCTTAGGAATCGCAACGTTTAATCGACAGTTTTGTACAACTATACGTCGGAAACCTTAAAACGATTTCGAAAACAAAACATTTCAAAACTTTTCAAAAGTACCTGGAGTGTTTAATGCATGACGACAGAGTCACAATGACACTAACTAGAGTCAAAACTGACACCGGACCAAAAACCGACTCAAAAATTCAAATCCCGACTCCAACAACGAGTCAAACCGAGTCAAACACAAAAAAACAAACTTTTCAAGACTTCTATGTTAAGGATTCCCAGAATGCTTCATGGTCAAGTACAAATCAAGTTCATCCAAAACATAGGATAGAACAAATCATGATTACATTTGTGTGATAGTGACAAGACACCTCGAAGACCCGCGAATTGGCCCACGCCTCTTCGAGCAGCCCATCCGCCCACGTCGCTCAAAACGTACACAACCACCCATTTTTATATAAATACCCCTAAAATGCCACCATTTGAGAGTTACACGAGTATCCGCCCCCTCATTTCTCCCTTAAAATTCTAGACTCAACTTTTCAAGTCACAAACCGACACGTGTTTCCGACCTACCAATCGAAAACACAAGCCTTACACATTGTTTGGTATCGTCATCGTGCATTAAATCACTTGACCGACCATCTCGACCAACTACACCATCACTAAACTTAAAACACTCTTTTTACATTGCTAAAATGGTTTTCAAACCGAGTTTTCCGATCAAACAAGTTGATACATTTTCGTCGATTTCTCGTCTCAAGCCTAGCATGTTAGTATGAGGGTGTAAAAATCCTCTTCTATCATGTTATTCATTTGTTTCATGACTATAATATGCTAAAACATGCATAACATGGTCCAAATATGGGATAAATGGGCCAAAACCGGATTTTTGGCCGAGACAGGGGCTGCTTGTATAGTAGCATGGCTCGCGCCTAAAGTCCCTCTCATGCCTTAATCCAACCGTGTTTGGTCTCTTCTTCCCTTTATTTTCATTTCATATTTGCAATCGGGTTTTACCATTTCAAGTATTTCAAATCATTTTTATGATAAACTTTTAACCATAAAACATTTTTCACCTTTGGTTCCTAATACCATGACGGTTTAATCCGTGTTTTAGTGATAATATTTGGTTAATCACATTTCAAAAGGTATTTTAAGACCTTTTATTTCATTTCTTTACATTTTAAAAGGTATTTTAAAACTTTTTATTTCATTTCTTTACATTTTCAAAACAAATGCATTAGTAATAAATACAAAATCATCCTTGGTTCTACATACCATGTCGGATTTTAACCCGAGTACGATGATAAATATTGACTAATTACAAACAAATGAACTTAAAACAATTAGTTCATAATCATTTTTAACTATTCATGTGAAGCTCGCAAAACCGAACCCGACAACGAATATTGTCAAAATAATGATGATTATTCAAGTCTCGTTCTTCACATCAACACAAAAGCGGTCTAAACGACCTTTTCAAGTCAAGACGGGTTCAAACACCCTCTTTTCAATCCATTTTACAAACCTTTTCAATGGTCAGAAGATGTCCTTCAATCATCTGTTGACCCAGGACAAGCCTGTTTGCATCGCCAAATGGTTCGCGCCTATATTGGATGCCTGATGCAGAGTCTGTTTCCTTCCAACACTTGTCTAGGATGATCCCGACTTCGATTAACCCGAATACAGGACGGATCAGATGACAAATCTGCCCATTTTACATTGTATTTGCAAAACGCCTTACTAAGACAAATAGATCACGTTATGCACCGTAAACCTAACTCAGTAAATGGATGTTTAATTTCCGTCTTGTATGAAAATCAACACTAAATCCAACTCGACATCAAATACTTGATACTTGGATTAAACAACCGACCTATAAAGCTCACATGTTAGGTTCAAACTTGTGGATGCCCATTCATGCATTTACCCGTTTTATCAACTTTTGCATTTAACCAACCAAAATCGATCACTAGAGGCCGCTAATGCGGGCGGGATTGGGTGTCCGATTAAAGGGCTTCCCAATACGTACCTCCACCTCTTACTCAGAAACTTTGGATAGTGGACGACCTTATCCAGGGCGTACGAGAGTCATTCTAGAGATAGGATGCTAAACAGGGACGATTCCTTATCTTTAGTACATATGTCAAACACCGCTTTTTGCCTTGGTTGACCTAGGTATAAAGAGGATTCGAACGGGTTCCAAGTATCCCACAAATGTTTGGTGGCGACTCCGAACATCTCTTGCATCGTTTCGAGACCTTTGTCGAGACGAAACCGACCGATCTAAAACGATCTGGTCGAAAGCATTTTTACACCGCCGAGCGTGGCTTTCAAAAGACCGCTATACGTCCGCAGATCGGCCTGGCGTGTAGTTGGCTATGTCCACAGAAACCAACTTATTTTCCAATGTTTCCTTGCATACCTCGCGTTGGACCAGCTAAGTTCCGTTAAACTTATTTTTGTATGTTTTTTATACAACCTACTGACGACTACTCCATATTAATTATTTATTTCAAAAAGTATATTTTTTCAGGAATCTCACAGTTGGTTGTATCGTTAATTGGTATTGGCATTGTTTACATTGGTATTGTGGTTGGTTGTTGTTTGTCTCTGGTTCACGAGGTGCGCCCTCGGCTGAGTGGAGTCACTTGCGGGAGTGGCTTTACGCCCTTGATTCGCCTCTTGTGGTTCCCATCACAAGGGGATGTGCACATTAATGGACATGGGTTATTCGCTCTATGGTGCTGAGCGGGGCTTAGGTGGTACGGCTGGGGTCCCCACTAGCGGCAAGGAATACCCGTTACGATAGGTATTCTGGCAGGGCTACACACTTCAGTGTGTAGTCAGATGTTTGGTGATGTGACGGAGTTGGAGGAATGTGATTGTGTAATTGACTGTTGTATTGGCTTATCTTGTTTATGCAGTAACTGACCCCGTTTAAATGTTTTGAAAACTTTGGTGATCCATTCGCAGATAGTGAGCAGTTGTTTAGCAGGTATATCTTGGATACGTGCAGGATCTAGCTGGGGATGGAGTCACCACGTGTCGGAGTCGTAGTCTTCCGCTATTTTATCATAATACTTTTTGCTTTAGTTGGATTTTGGTTTTGAGACACTGTATTTTACATTTCCGTTGGTTTTGATGTGCGCACATTTAAACTTAATTACTTAAAGTACGTTTCTTTATGGTCTACTTTGATTACTATACCTCGGGTAACCGAGATGGTAAAATTTTCATGTGCTAGGGTGGTCTTGGTAAGGCACCTTGGTGTATGGGGTGTTACAACTCCACATAGCTAAAATAACTTGAACTTATTACCTTATTTTCATATGCCATATTATTACTTACATTCTAGAAAAGCCTACCTTATCAGGACAGTTACTTTATTTGATTACTAGCTACTTTAATTGCGTTGGGATTCTTATATCACATGGGTGTAACAAGTATGATTTTTTGGGGAGTTGTCTAATACTCGTTCCTCCTAATTGAAAAGAAAGAAACGATGAAACAATGAAGAGAAAAAAAAGTCACAAAAAGAAAAAAACTGGAACAAAAGGATGGATTGTTTCTTATAAATATATATGGGGATGAGAAAAAAAGGAAATATTAGAGTGTTTTTTTTTTGTGAAGGGTAAGTATATATATATAAAAAAAAGGTACACAAAGATTGTTAAGAATGAATACAATCACGCAACCAAAACTTAATACATTCAAAGGAAAGTATCAGCTAACAAAAGCATAGACTATCTAGCCAGTTTAGATCCTGATGCTTCAATGGCTTCAGGTTCCTCTGTTTCCACCGTATGAGAATATTAGAACAAACTTGATCCACAAGAACTTTAGGAGTAGTGACCTGGTGATGAATCTTGGCTTGATTTCTGACAGTCCAAATCGCATATGTAAGTCCAACGTAGCAAGCTCCTGCAAAAATCCTTTGAAGTGGGGTACTGCTTCTCCCTTTAGAGTACCAAGTAAATATTAAGGCTGGATTGAAGTGTATATGAAGTCTATCTTGGAGCAGACTCATACAATATCTACTATAGATACAACTGTAGAAAAGATGTCCATGAGTCTCATGTTCTAAACCGCATATGAAACAAATTGTATTGTGACCAATTCCCATTTTAGATAGTCTATTCAGGGTTAACAGTCTCTGATGCTGACTTGCCCATAAGATGAATGAAGATTTAGGGACATTCAGGGAGTTCCAACACAAAAAATGCCAAGGAACCTTAGCTGATTTGTCTCTGATCCATTGATACCCAGCAGACACAGAAAAAGGCTTATCAGTATTCAACCATAGATTATCAGTATAAGCATGTTTAAAGATATCTTTGACATGAATTATCTTCTTCCAAGACCAGCTGCAATCAAGAGGAGGAGTATAGTTTTTCCAGTCACACCCTTTCATATAAACATGATTAACCGACTTGACCCATAAATGGTCTCTCTTTGTAGCTAGCCAATCAGTGTATTTAGCCAGGAGAGCCTTGTTCCAATGTTGTGCATTTTTTAACCCCAGCCCCCCTTCATCTTTAGGAGTATAGCATTTAGCCCAACTAACATTAGGAGCTCTAAGGTACCTGTCCTTTCCACCCCATAGAAAATTTCTGCAAATGGAGTCTACTTTTTTCATAATCCCAGAAGGAATTAAGAAAATATAAGACCAGTAGGAATGTAAGGTGGCCAAGACATACCTCACCAAGATTAATCTACCAGCATAGGATAAGTGCCTTGCCCCCAAAGCTCTGATTCTAGCCACAATTCTTTCAATAAGTTTATGGCCTTCAAATTTGGAAATCTTCTTAGAAGAGATTGGCACACCAAGGTATTTGAAAGGGAGCTTACCAATTCTAAAACAAGAAATCTTCACAATATCCTCTATAATGTCAGGTTTAACTCCATTAAAGTAAATGTCGCATTTGTCTCTATTCAAACATAAACCAGAGGAGGCAGAGAATGCTCTCAGAAGCCACACAATGGAGTGTTTAGTCCATTTACAAAACATTAGTAAGTCGTCAGCAAAAAGAAGGTGATTAAGTTTAATATGGGCACACATGGGATGGAATCTGAAAGTAATCTGCTGAGCAACGATACCAAGAATCCTAGAGAGATACTCCATACATAGGGTAAAAAGTATAGAGGAAAGGGGGTCTCCTTGTCTCAATCCCCTCTTACCTTGGAAAAAACCAAAAGTGTTCCCATTGACATTAAGTGAGTAGGCAGGAGAGGAAACACACACCATGATAAGCTGAATAAAGTGAGGGGGAAAGTTAAGAGCTTTCAGCATTTGATGAAGAAATCCCCATTCAACAGTGTCATAAGCCTTCCTAAGATCAATCTTAATAAGGCATCTAGGTTAAGCTGCTTTCCTGTTATAAAGCATTACTAAATCTTGACAGATCAGAACATTTTCCACTATGTGCCTACCCTTAATAAATCCCCCCTGACAGGAACTAACAATATATGGCAGGACATCAGAAAGTCTAGCACATAATAGCTTGGTAATGCATTTATAAATTACATTACAACAAGCTATTGGCCTATATTCCAGTACACTCACAGAGTTCTTGACTTTGGGAATGAGAGTTACAGTAGTAGTGTTAACCTATTTCAAAAGTTGTCCAGTGGCAAAGAAGTCCATAACAACCCTAGAAATGTCTCTGTTATATCCCAAGAATCTCTGTAAAATTGGCTTGTGAAACCATCAGGGCCAGGGGACTTAGAAGCAGAAATAAAAAAGATACAGGCCTTAATCTCCTTACAGCTGACTAGTTTCAACAATTTACTGATGTGATGCTCTGTAATTAAGCTGCCAGTTCTCACATTAGGGACATGAACATTGGTTGTAGGAGCATTAACCCCCAACAAATTAATATAATAGTCAAGGAAACCTTGCTCAATATGCTGAGGATCAGTTTGCAATTTCCCTTCCTTATCTTTGATCTGAAGGATTTTATTTTGCATTTGACTTGACTTAATTTGATTGTGAAAATATCTAGTGTTTTCATCTCCTTCACACACCCACGCAACCTTAGCTTTCTGACTTAAAAAGCTGAAGTGGACCTTAGCTGAAGTGGGCCTTAGAAATCGAACTAGGAGTCGAGCAAGGTCGGATTTATCATTTAGAGTGTGTTTGGATTGGGAAATTTGGAAAGAAAAGAAAGGGAGGGAGAGTAAGGGATTTAAATCCCTTGTTTGGATAGCAAATAAGGGTGGAGGGAAATGGAGGGGTAGGGGTTTGGAGGGATCCATTTTCCCTTCTGCAAGACGAATCAAAATCTCTCTACAATAGGCAAGATTTGGAGGGAAATAGTATCCAAACACCCACACCCACATCCTATTCCACCTCCCCTTCCCTTATCTCCCTTTCTCTTCCCTCATTCCCCCTCCGCTCCCTTTCCCTCCACGTTTGCTATCCAAAACACACCCTTAATGTCTTGTTTAGAGACTTAGCTTGTAAGTCGATTGTTACATTTCCCGCTTTAGAATTTGTTTCTTTGCCTTGGTATTGTCATTGCATTTGCTTAGGTTGCATCGAGAATTCGTGATTGTGAAGTTAGCTTTGACTTGTGCTCTACCTCGCTTATCCTTTGTTTTGATTGTTGTGATTTGCTTGCTTGAGGACAAGTAAGGATTTGGTTTGGGGAGTTCCAATATGTATATTTAAAAATGCAGTTATTGACTCATTTGGCATCATATTAGCTTGCATATTGCGCAAAAAAATTACACAACCAGTTGTAAAACTCATAAAATTTTATTGTAAAATGCTGAAATTACACGACCAGTTGTACTACATTTGATGTATAATCTATGAACTCCTATTTATAATTTTCATCTTTATCGCGAATTTTCATTTTATCTTTCTAATTTAAAATTTTCAATAACAAAATAGAAAACATTATAAAAAGTCATAATCAATACTATATATTAAATCTAGAAACCAAGGGACTTTAATGTAATTAAAGAAAGTTATACAAATTAATTATAATATGTAGTTTTAAATCAATAGCACCGTGTGATGGACCCAATTAAGGAATCTCAATGCAAATATTATATAGTTTGGGTTAAAATTAAATTATATAGAAGCTTGGTAATTTTCCTAAACATGGTCAATTTCCTTAAAATAAAATAATTAATTAAGATGGTCAATTTCAAGGAGACTAAAAGAAAGAAGATGCCTGGTAATTTTCCTAAATATTTATAGAAGACTAGAAGATGGTCAATTTCCCTAAAATAAAATAATTAATTAGTATAAACATGCACAATTATGGTATTAATTATTATCATCATAAAACTATATATTAAATTTAAAATCT
This sequence comes from Silene latifolia, assembly GCF_048544455.1. Classification (NCBI taxonomy): domain Eukaryota; kingdom Viridiplantae; phylum Streptophyta; class Magnoliopsida; order Caryophyllales; family Caryophyllaceae; genus Silene; species Silene latifolia. The sequence goes on from NC_133530.1 coordinate 48,439,296, forward strand.
ATGCAATTTTATTAAACTTTATAGTTTATTAGATGTATAGAGATGTTAATTATTTAACATACAAAAATATAATATAAGTAGGTTATAAATAATTCAAGTTAGATTCCATAATATATAATATTGCATAATTCTTTCGATTTGATTTAATGCATATATATAATATATTTATATAAATACATAATCCTCTTAAAATTACATGCCAAAGTAGTAAAAGTAATTTCGTCAGTAAAGAAAAGAATTGTAGTAACATTGGATAGGGTTATATAATAGTAATCAGTCATTTGAATAGTAAAAGTAACAATATTATCAACGAGATTAGTGAGAGTGGTAGAAAGAACAACGGGAGTAGTGAAATAAACAATATTAATGCGGCAATAGTGAAAGTATCAATAATTACGGGAGGAGTAGTGAAATTATCAATATTAATGCGGCAGTAGTGACAGTAACAATAATTACGGCGGAAGTAGTAAAAGTAACAATGATTACGGGTAAGTACTGAAATGTTATTACTATCGTTTCATTAATAAGAGTAAAATATTAATAGCGGGAGTAGTGAATTTGTCTGAAAATTTATTTCATCGTAATTTTAGGATATGTTATAAAAAAATATATTAATGATAAATTTATGGGTTATGCAACTTTAAGTAATTTTATTTAATGAAAAAAAAATTAATGGTAAGTAGAGGTAGCTCGGGGAAGCGGACACCAATACTAGTAATGTTTACTTTTTGTAACAACTAGGTTAAAAGCCTGTGCGTTGCAACAGGTTAATTAACTTGGTTATAATGAAAAAAATGTTATAAAACTTTAATGTTTACATCTAATCATTTGTTTACATGTGATAAAAATATCTCTTTCAAAGAAAATAAATGATAAATAGATACACGTCTACCGTTTATTGATTATGCGAGAAAAATAAATAATAAATAAATTTTGCTATTAAAGAGATAATATTAGAAACTTTAATAAGAGATCTCTAATAAGACAATACTTAAGAGACTAAAAAAAAATTTGGTTGATGTTTAAGTTCCAAAGGTGACTCATATTATAATCATGGGTTAACCCCACCTTATAGTAATTTTCCGATGTGGGACAATTCGACTATTTATACATTATATATTAACAACACCTATATTATTTTTCAATATGGAACAAATAACATTGTCAAAAATACACTATCTTTTTCGCACCCAGTTTGACATCCAACCCGATTAATAATGACAAAATAATATACTATGTTCGTACGATTTTTCTATATTTATATATATGATATGATGTTTTTTTTTAAGTATATTATTTGTCCCACATTCAAAAATAATGTAGGTATGGTGAATATACTACATATAAATAGTTGAATTGTCCCACATCAGATGATTATCAAAGTGGAGTTTCCTAAAAATTAATTTAGGAAAGTATTATAAATAATATTTTTGGATGTTAAAAATAAAGTGTAGAATCTTTTAATTATTATAATTTATTATATTATATTATATTATATTCAAGTGATGTTTCTAATTTTTATATAAAAACTTATACATTTCATTTGGTAAAAAAATATCGATAAAAAATTATAAAAATAATATAATTTGATTTGTGGTTACAAATGCTATCATTAGATTATAGATTTCATATAATTTGTTAATATAAAAGATTGTGTACTTTTTAGTATGTCATATGTCCCACATTGAAACATAATCTAGTGTGATAAATATACTATATATAAATAATAAAATTGTCCCGCATCGAAAGATTAGCATAAGGTGGGGTGATCCTATGATTATAAATAGCAGCCATTCTGGAACTTAGATTATATATAATGTATAAATATGTGCAAATGATAAGAAATATATACTCTAATGGTAATATTTTTTTACCACGAATCTAATTATATATATAATTTTCATAGTTTTTTTAAAGATACTTTTGGCCATATGAAATGTAAAAAATTTCAGAGTTTTTATATAAAAATTATAAACTATCACTTGAGTATAATATAGAAAATATGTGTTATAATAATTAAAAAAATCTCCATATTATTTTTAATATCATATTATGGAGATAATGATATAAACTCTTAAAAAATCTCTAAGATAATATTTGAGAGACTCAAAAAATTTTGGATTGATATCTAAGTTCAAAAGATGCCTTCTATTTATAATGATAGGTTCACTCAACTTTTTGCTTATCTTTCAATATGAGACAATTCTATTATTTATAGGTTCAATGTAGGACATATAACATACTAATGGGTGCCTGGTTGGCTAGTTTTGGAATGGAATGGAATGGATTGAATCTATTCAAGTGTTTGGTTGGGTGATTTTAGAGGAGTTAGATACTCAATAGATTCTAACTCCATCCCAACCCCTTGGAAACTCACACCCACCTTCTCCCCTTCAATAAACTTCATTCCTTACCCTTACTCATTTAGATTGAACCAAACAACTTTGAGATGGAATGAAGTTGGAATCTCATGCATCTATGATATCATACTCCGTTCCATTCCATTCCTTCATCTCGAACCAAACGACCCTTAAGAAGTATATCATCTTTAATATATGCAAATAATATGAAATCTATACTCAAATAATAACATTTTTTTTACCATGAATCTAATTATATTATTTTCATAATTTTTTTTACCATATCATAGGATCACCCCATCTTATGGTAATTTTTCGATGCGGGATAATTTTACTATTTATCATTATATATTAACAACACCTAAATTATTAATGTGGGAAAAATAACATACTAAGAAGTAAAAGTATACCATCTTTTTTCGCACCTAGTTCGACATCAAACCCGATAAAAACTATACTATGTTCATACGTTTTTTTTCTTTTTTTTTATCATAATTAAAATATGTGCAAATGATAAGAAATCTATACTCTAATGATAACATTTTCTTTATCACGAATCTAATTATATAATTTTCATAACTTTTTTACGAAATTTATTTTCGTAGTACGCAATTTACTCAATTCAGTACATGTTGTACATTACTTTCCATTTGCTTACCCCTCATAAAAAAACCCTAAACCTAATTTCCTTTAATATCAACTACACAGCGCGTCGATTCACTCAAATTTCTTCACTTAGATGGTATTTTTAATATAGAACATGTATTTAATTTGCCAAATTAGGATTGAACGAAAAGTTAGTGGCAGGGTGGTAATCATGGTGTAAGATCAGAAGGTGTACATGTTTATTTTTTTGTCTTTTTTGTTACAGTATGGCAGTACCTAGTGTTCATTTGATTTTTTGTTCCTGTATCTAGGCGAGTCCTGGTTGTCGTGCTACAGGTGTCCATCGGTGGTTGTGGTCTTGGCTGCCGATACCCGGTGGTTATGCTTTTTTTTTAGACAACTGTGTACTATTATATAAAATAAAAGCGTTGATTTACATGATACCTGCAAATTTAGAACTAACATAATTAACAGTACAAACTGACCCAGTAACACAAAGACGACGTTTCTTAAGGGGGAATGGTAGAGGTCGTCGAAGCAAATAGAACATTCCTCTTTTCTTTTGTAGCCCAACTAACCCAATTAAGGAATCTCAATGCAAATATTATATAGTTTGGGTTAAAATTAAATTATATAGAAGCTTGGTAATTTTCCTAAACATGGTCAATTTCCTTAAAATAAAATAATTAATTAAGATAGTCAATTTCAAGGAGACTAAAAGAAAGAAGATGCCTGGTAATTTTCCTAAATATTTATAGAAGACTAGAAGATGGTCAATTTCCTTAAAATAAAATAATTAATTAGTATAAACATGCACACTTATGGTATTAATTATTATCATCATAAAACTATATATTAAATTTAAAATCTATGCAATTTTATTAAACTTTATAGTTTATTAGATGTATAGAGATGTTAATTATTTAACATACAAAAATATAATATAAGTAGGTTATAAATAATTCCAGTTAGATTCCATAATATATAATATTGCATAATTCTTTCGATTTGATTTAATGCATATATATAATATATTTATATAAATACATAATCCTCTTAAAATTACATGCCAAAGTAGTAAAAGTAATTTCGTCGATAAAGAAAAGAATTGTAGTAACATTGGATAGGGTTATATAATAGTAATCAGTCATTTGAATAGTAAAAGTAACAATATTATCAACGAGATTAGTGAGAGTGGTTCTCCAACACAACGGGAGTAGTGAAATAAACAATATTAATGCGGCAATAGTGAAAGTATCAATAATTACGGGAGGAGTAGTGAAATTATCAATATTAATGCGGCAGTAGTGACAGTAACAATAATTACGGCGGAAGTAGTAAAAGTAACAATGATTACGGGTAAGTACTGAAATGTTATTACTATCGTTTCATTAATAAGAGTAAAATATTAATAGCGGGAGTAGTAAATTTGTCTGAAAATTTATTTCATCGTAATTTTAGGATATGTTATAAAAAAATATATTAATGATAAATTTATGGGTTATGCAACTTTAAGTAATTTTATTTAATGAAAAAAAAATTAATGGTAAGTAGAGGTAGCTCGGGGGAAGCCGGACACCAATACTAGTAATGTTTACTTTTTGTAACAACTAGGTTAAAAGCCTGTGCGTTGCAACGGGTTAATTAACTTGGTTATAATGAAAAAAATGTTATAAAACTTTAATGTTTACATCTAATCATTTGTTTACATGTGATAAAAATATCTCTTTCAAAGAAAATAAATGATAAATAGATACACGTCTACCGTTTATTGATTATGCGAGAAAAATAAATAATAAATAAATTTTGCTATTAAAGAGATAATATTAGAAACTTTAATAAGAGATCTCTAATAAGACAATACTTAAGAGACTAAAAAAAAAATTTGGTTGATGTTTAAGTTCCAAAGGTGACTCATATTATAATCATGGGTTAACCCCACCTTATAGTAATTTTCCGATGTGGGACAATTCGACTATTTATACATTATATATTAACAACACCTATATTATTTTTCAATATGGAACAAATAACATTGTCAAAAATACACTATCTTTTTCGCACCCAGTTTGACATCCAACCCGATTAATAATGACAAAATAATATACTATGTTCGTACGATTTTTCTATATTTATATATATGATATGATGTTTTTTTTAAGTATATTATTTGTCCCACATTCAAAAATAATGTAGGTATGGTGAATATACTACATATAAATAGTTGAATTGTCCCACATCAGATGATTATCAAAGTGGAGTTTCCTAAAAATTAATTTAGGAAAGTATTATAAATAATATTTTTGGATGTTAAAAATAAAGTGTAGAATCTTTTAATTATTATAATTTATTATATTATATTATATTATATTCAAGTGATGTTTCTAATTTTTATATAAAAACTTATACATTTCATTTGGTAAAAAAATATCGATAAAAAATTATAAAAATAATATAATTTGATTTGTGGTTACAAATGCTATCATTAGATTATAGATTTCATATAATTTGTTAATATAAAAGATTGTGTAATTTTTAGTATGTCATATGTCCCACATTGAAACATAATCTAGTGTGATAAATATACTATATATAAATAATAAAATTGTCCCGCATCGAAAGATTAGCATAAGGTGGGGTGATCCTATTATTATAAATAGCAGCCATTCTGGAACTTAGATTATATATAATGTATAAATATGTGCAAATGATAAGAAATATATACTCTAATGGTAATATTTTTTTACCACGAATCTAATTATATATATAATTTTCATAGTTTTTTTAAAGATACTTTTGGCCATATGAAATGTAAAAAATTTCAGAGTTTTTATATAAAAATTATAAACTATCACTTGAGTATAATATAGAAAATTTGTGTTATAATAATTAAAAAAATCTCCATATTATTTTTAATATCATATTATGGAGATAATGATATAAACTCTTAAAAAATCTCTAAGATAATATTTGAGAGACTCAAAAAATTTTGGATTGATATCTAAGTTCAAAAGATGCCTTCTATTTATAATGATAGGTTCACTCAACTTTTTGCTTATCTTTCAATATGAGACAATTCTATTATTTATAGGTTCAATGTAGGACATATAACATACTAATGGGTGCCTGGTTGGCTAGTTTTGGAATGGAATGAAATGGATTGAATCTATTCAAGTGTTTGGTTGGGTGATTTTAGAGGAGTTAGATACTCAATAGATTCTAACTCCATCTCAACCCCTTGGAAACTCACACCCACCTTCTCCCCTTCAATAAACTTCATTCCTTCCCCTTACTCATTTAGATTGAACCAAACAACTTTGAGATGGAATGAAGTTGGAATCTCATGCATCTATGATATCATACTCCGTTCCATTCCATTCCTTCATCTCGAACCAAACGACCTTAAGAAGTATATCATCTTTAATATATGCAAATAATATGAAATCTATACTCAAATAATAACATTTTTTTACCATGAATCTAATTATATTATTTTCATAATTTTTTTTACCATATCATAGGATCACCCCATCTTATGGTAATTTTTCGATGCAGGATAATTTTACTATTTATCATTATATATTAACAACTAAATTATTAATGTGGGGCAAATAACATACTAAGAAGTAAAAGTATACCATCTTTTTTCGCACCTAGTTCGACATCAAACCCGATAAAAACTATACTATGTTCATACGTTTTTTTTTTCTTTTTTTTTTTTTATCATAATTAAAATATGTGCAAATGATAAGAAATCTATACTCTAATGATAACATTTTTTTTATCACGAATCTAATTATATAATTTTCATAACTTTTTTACGAAATTTATTTTTGTAGTACGCAATTTACTCAATTCAGTACATGTTGTACATTACTTTCCATTTGCTTACCCCTCATAAAAAAAACCCTAAACCTAATTTCCTTTAATATCAACTACACAGCGCGTCGATTCACTCAAATTTCTTCACTTAGATGGTATTTTTAATATAGAACATGTATTTAATTTGCCAAATTAGGATTGAACGAAAAGTTAGTGGCAGGGTGGTAATCATGGTGTAAGATCAGAAGGTGTACATGTTTATTTTTTTGTCTTTTTTGTTACAGTATGGCAGTACCTAGTGTTCATTTGATTTTTTGTTCCAGTACCTAGTCGAGTCCTGGTGGTCGTGCTACAGGTGTCCATCGGTGGTTGTGGTCTTGGCTGCCGATACCCGATGGTTATGCTTTTTTTAGACAACTGTGTACTATTATATAAAATAAAAGCGTTGATTTACATGATACCTGCAAATTTAGAACTAACATAATTAACAGTACAAACTGACCCAGTAACACAAAGACGACGTTTCTTAAGGGGGAATGGTAGAGGTCGTCGAAGCAAATAGAACATTCCTCTGTTCTTTTGTAGCCTACGACTATCTTTAGTGTCTTTGTATTTGTGAACCTGCAAAAAACAAATCCATTCACCAACGACTTACTCTTTAACTTACTCTTTAACTGAGTTTGATCCAGACTCGAACAGTGGGTGGCACAAGATCGTCTAGATCGGCTACATCTGCTATCTGAAAGCGTCTTTAAAGATGAAAAAACAAAATGAGTCTGACTTGGAAACTGATAACAATCATCTATCACAACGAGCTCCAAAGGAGTGCTATCAATTGCTGCAACTTCGCACCCCGCATTGTTGTTGCTTGAACTTTCATGGACAAACAAGGTCTCTTAGCATTCAGATGATGGGCTGCCTCTTCATCAAAATATCCCAAATCTTTAGAAGGCGAATGCTTCACAGTCAAAGGAGATGAGGGAACTTCTGCTTTCCATGAAAATTGTTCATGAGGAGTTCCCGTCAAGATAGAAGTTTTAGGGGAGAGGGGGCGAACCTTCATATAAGCCCCTGAATTTTAGTGATAAAATTGCAGATTCCTCCCGGACATCAAATTATCATAGTCTGTGGAAGACAGATACAAGTTTTTGCGGACTTGGTTTTTGTTGGAGAAACTGTAAATAGAAGATTTGGTAACAGAAGGGTTACTGTCACTCTGACTTTGCAAGGGAGGGTAAGTTTCGGCGTTGGACACGGAATCCATAATCACATCAGGGCTCCTGCAACTTGTGACATTTTCAAACTCCATCTCATTATTCAACAAAGACACTTTACTACAAGAGGCTTCGACTACTTTATCAAAGATCGTACACTTAGTATCCGCATCAACATTAAGAAGAGGTTTTTTACCTTTTCTGTCAGTGCCTAAGGGGTCAAAATGATATGCGACCCGCTTTCCATTGTGTTTCAGGGCAAGGCAGTCAACTATGGAATTGACTTCACTACTAACATCCTTATTATTCGGTTCAAGCTTCAAGGCATGTTCAAGGTCGGAGAGGGCCTCAATAGAGAAATTCAAATTTCGTAAGGCTAATACTCTATGATATAAATCTTTCACATTAGAGGGCTCAAAATCTAAGAGAAAATTATAGAAACACCAAGCCTGGGTGAAATGGGAGAGTTTCAACTCACATGCCGCTAAATTGAGTACAAGGGATACGGCAAGGGAAGAGGAAGTTGGCTGGCTTTGAACGGAAGGAAGGCAAGGGAAGCAGATGTAACACCCCCATCTACCAAGGAGCCTTAACAAGACCTTCCCTAGTAGATAAGGACATTACCATCTCGGTTGCCCGAGGACAGTAATAATCAAATATCGATAAAAGAGCAGTTATATTAAATTACAAGTGATATAAACAAAATAAAAGATACAACTCGTGACAACTATGAACTGTGTGAAACTATCTCTGTCATGACTCGTGGAAGACTCCTCCCTCCCAGCACCAGCTATGATCTAGACATCAACCTGCTAAGACCGACTGCTCATCATAATGGATCACGGCAGACACAACACAAGAAGACAACACAACAACACCACATAAGGTCAACAACTAAAGGAACAATACAAAGGCAGACGTAACAAACACAGTAACACGCATACACCACCTCCTCCAATAACCCACAGACCTCTGACTGCCCGAAGCTCCGGTCCTGCCAGACTACCAATCGCAACCAGTAATCCACACCGCCAATGAGGGACCGCAGTCGTTCCCACCTAAGCCCCGCTCATCTAATCCGAGCGATAACCTATGTTCCTTAATGTGCACATCCCCTTCTGTGGCGGGTTCCACAGAGGGCGAATCAAGGCCGTGAAGCCACTCCCGCAAGTGACTCCACTCAGCCGAGGACGCACCTCGAGAACCAAAAACAGCAAGCAACGGTGATCAATCACAACCAATCCATACTACCAAGCATGATACCAAAGCAATCACACAATACAATCGACACACTAGACAACCAACAGTATTGAGTAGGAAAACCTACCTTTAGCAACCGCAGTGATTACGCACACGACCACAAGACCACAAGCAACCACCATAACCACCTATAACAAACAGTATAACAATCTATTACTACTACCACAAACACAACTGAAACCAAGGGAGACGATGATGATGATGACAATATACCTATACCAAACAATCCGGCGTCAAGACCGCTACCCAGCTCAAGCATCCCATCCCCATGATGCATCCCCTCTCAAAGGCTCCAACAAGATGAATCAAGGTGAAGGAGGAAGGACAAGGCGGCATCTAGGTTTAGGAAGAAAGGTGGAGAAATGATTTGGGTTTCACGATATTGCGATTTATAATTCCCCGCTGAACTCACGTTACTCGATCGAGTAAACAACTTACTCGATTGAGTGGCCTCTACTCGATCGAGTGACTAAGTTACTCGATCGAGTAGCCTCTGCTAGATCGAGTAACACGAACTCAAAGGCTCAAGGTTAACTCATAAGGTTTTCGGAGGTCTAGATAGGTGTCTAAGGTCAGTCAATGACGGTCAATGGGTCTCTAAAAGGACGGGTCCGAGACAGGTGCGAGAGAGAGAGAGAGAGAGAGAGAGAGAGTTGTTGAGACCCAGCCAGAGCAGCCCGTGCCTCCACAGCATCAGTTTCCCAGCTACCCTTCGTTCTTTAGTCCTGAGATGCAGGTGAGTGAGCTCACGGAGAGGGTATCTGCCACTCTAACGCTCCGAAACCTACACGAGATGGCATATGTGCAGGGAATTGGGACCGCCTCAGCCCAAGCGGTGTAGTGGAGAGGTGTTGAAGATGACAGTGGAGTCTTTCACTTCTTTAGTGTGGATTCGACTACATGGGGGGAGCCTCAGAGTTACCCCTTCGGTTGCTTGGCACCTTGGCGAGTGGGAGCAGACTCAGGCACAGGCGCTACCACAGGCGAGGAGACAGGAGGAGTTGGCACATCCGGAGGAGGTGGTGGAGATGAGGAGATGGAGGAGCCGGCCTTAGAGTGATGTTGTTTCTTTTGTTCTATATATATTCTGTTCCATGGATTTGTCGTTAGTTAGTAATTGTTTTGTTGGCACTTGGTGACACCTTGGTTTGTACTTGGTCATAAGGCCTTATTTTGGGATGATTTCAAAACTTGTTATGCAGGTGGTTAGAGACGGAAATTAAACTCCGACTTAAATATGTTTCCTTGGTCTTGCAACGTCGCAATTTGGAAGAATTTGACCTCTGGCTACTCGATCGAGTGCCCCACACTCGATCGAGTAACTGCAGATGTGAGTTACAAATGCTTACTAGACTCGACGTACTCGATTGAGTAGTTGATGAACTTGATCGAGTAGCATCAACTCGATCGAGTAGCTTCTTGGCTCGATCGAGTGCCCCTGTATGCCGATCGTTTCGTTCTAAAATTGATTTGGTCTTCATGCTTGTGGAGTTTGTTGATAGTATGTTCCTTTGTCATTGTTGGTGATCACATTGTCGTGTTTCAAGTACGGTTTCTACGATATAATCATGGTTATGTGCTTTCACACTTTTTGGGATCATAAATTGAATTGCCTCAACTAACATGTCGAATGGTGGTTATAATTCTTGTTGCATGTTTTCGTAATGTCACATAAGGAATTTCTCGATGTTCATATATAATAATGGGATGACGGAATGTGTAATTGTGTTGTCCACTTTTCCTATGGTTTAATATGCAAAAGTTCTGTCTATATAATGTCGATGAGTACCATGTTCGTTGTGTGTCTCAATGCATAGTATAATCTGTTCGTAATGTCAATATGGAATAAAAGTGAACGTCTCGTGTAATGGTTGTACTTGTCTTAAAGGTGAACTTCGGGGACGAAGTTCCTTTTAAGAGGGGAAGAGTAATGTCGCATGGGAAAATGACAAAAATTATGACAATCTTGTAATGTTTTGAGTAATTGTTATCGAATTTTGAATATGGTTGTTGTTGGTCAAATTCATCATGTGGTTGTATTTCGTTTCCGAGTAATGGTTTGCAAAGTTGTTAAGTAATTGAATTATTGCTACATTCTTGAGTAATTTGAATGGTCTATAGGGGTAATATAACTGCTGTGGAACTCATTTAAAAAGGAATGCTAATTTATTTGTGATATAAGTGAATGATAAGTTACGGCATCTTGATGATTGATAGATAATTATTGTTGATAGGTAATTGATGGGTGAGTAAACGGATAATTGTGTTGGCTTATACTTGCGTAATAATAGAAATAAGTGGAAGCAACGGTTGGGTTGGTTGTTCTCGTGTATAATGTATGTTTGACAACTTTATAGGAAGCTGTGTTGGATGATGTGTACTAAGATAGATGATGATGATGAGGGGTGAGCATTCATAACCTTAGTTTGTTCGTGTCAGGATGGATGGTTGTAGGTTGCCTTAGTTCCTCTCTGTCTTGTTTCGTGGGGGAGGATGAGTTGAACTTCGGGGACGAAGTTCTTTTCAAGGGGGAAAGACTATAATACCCGTCGTTTTAGAGACCTGTTGACCGTCGTTGACTGACCTTAGACACCTATCTAGACCTTCGGAAACCTTACGAGTTAACCTTGTGACGTTCTGAGCCTTTGAGTTCGTGTTACTCGATCTAGCGGAGGCTACTCGATCGAGTAACTTAGTCACTCGATCGAGTAGAGGCCACTCGATCGAGTAAGTTGTTTACTCGATCGAGTAACGTGAGTTCAGCGGATAAATCGCAATATCGTGAAACCCAAATAATTTCTCCGCCTTTCTTCCTAAACCTAGATATCGCCTTGTCCTTCCTCCTTCACCATGATTCATATTGTTGAAGCCTTTGAGAGGAGATACATCATGGGGATGGGATGCTTGAGTCGGGTAGTGGTCTTGACGCCGAATTGCTTGGTATAGGTATGTTGTCATCATCATCATCGTCTCCCTTGGTTTTAGTTGTGTTTGTGGTAGTAGTAATAGATGGTTATACTGTTTGTTATAGATAGTTATGGTGGTTGCTTGTAGTCTTGTGGTCGTGTGCGGTATCGCTGCGGTTGCTAAAGGTAGGTTTTCCTACTCAGTATTGTTGGTTGTCTAGTGTGTCGATTGTATTGTGTGATTGGTTTGGTATCATGGTTGGTAGTATGGATTGGTTGTGATTGATCACTGTTGTTTGCTGTCTGTGGTTCTCGAGGTTTGTCCTCGACTGAGTGGAGTCACTTGCGGGAGTGGCTTCACGCCCTTGATTCGGCCTCTGTGGAACCCGCCACAGAAGGAGATGTGCACATTAAGGAACATGGGTTATCGCTCGGATTAGATGAGCGGGGCTTAGGTGGGAACGGTTGCGGTCCCCCACTGGCGGTGTGGATTACTGGTTGCGATTGGTAATCTAGCAGGACTGGACCTTCGGGCAGTTAGAGGTGTGTGGGTTATTGGAGGAGGTGGTGTATGCGTGTTACTGTGTTTGTTACGTCTGCCTTTGTATTGTTCCTTCAGTTGCTGACCTTGTGTGGTGTTGTTGTGTTGTCTTCTTGTGTTGTGTCTGCCGTGATCCACTATGGTGAGCAGTCGGTCGTAGCAGGTTGATGCCTGGATCATAGCTGGTGCTTGGAGGGACGAGTCTTCCACGAGTCATGACGGAGATAGTTTCACACATTTCATAGTTGTCACGATTTGTATCTTTTATTTTGTTTATATCACTTGTAATTTAATATAACTGTTCTTTTATCGACATTTGATTATTACTGTTCTCGGACAACCGAGATGGTAACGTCCTTATCTACTAGGGAAGGTCTTGTTAAGACTCCTTGGTAGATGGGGGTGTTACAGCAGAAAAAATTAAGGGCTTGCTTATAAAGGATAGCAGCTAAAGATAGATTGCCATCTTTGAACAACGAGTTTCCTCTATCTTTCATCATCTGAATACTGTAAATCGATGGTTCATCCATATTCATGATCCATTGAATGAGGGCATCATCATCCAGGCTATTATCATCCAGAACAAACAACTCACAAAGCTTGAGAAGAAAAGACCCATAATCCATAGTAGAGAAAACAGAAAACAGAGAGAAAACAGGAAGCAAGACGGAAATCAGAACAAACTGTAGAGCAAACTAAGAACAAAGAACAAAAGATTGAAATAAGAAAACAAAAAGGAATGGTCGGAACAAGCGCCTAACCAGAACCGCTTCAAATCAGGGGGAAGGATCGACAATCGATTTGAAGAAAAACCACCGTAAAAGATCCTAAACTTGAACTCTCGAATCGATTGACAGAGGAAGAAGAAGAGCTCCGGCCGACGACCTGAAGAAAAGCAGTGGTAAGGCCGCCGGCTGTAGAGTTGAAGCGGTGGTGAGGCGACGGGGGAATTTTCTTGGGGGTTATGCTGTTGTACATTATTCTATTGTTTTTATTTTTTCAGATGTAATACGTAATACGTTTATCAATAAAGTACATGTGTTTGTAAAAAAAATTCGATCAATACAATACGTGTTTGTGTAAAATTTACCTGGTTTAATGAGGTACATTATTTATCAACACAGTACATAATTAAATGTGGGTGTGTAAAATTAGAGGAGAATAGGTATGTGAAAGTAGAGAGAATAGTTAGAGAGAAGTTAGACAGGGAAAATGGGATGGAAAATAAGAGGGGTATAACTGTCAATAACGTACTATAATGAGTAAAATGTGTACTACGAAAATCAGCACCACTTTTGCAAGTGAAATGTAAAAATTTTTACGGAAAATTTACGTGGTACCCTCAAACTTTGCCATTTTTCACGTGGTACCCAACTTTTTCAGTTTGTGCACATGATGTCCTTGAAATTTGATTTTCAAGCACAACATGCTCTTTTTATCGTTTTTAAAAATTTTAATTGAGCATAAATTATAGACCAGAAATCGGAATTGACTAATTTTTTTTTTTCAAATTGATTAACTTTTCGAGATCTATAAATTGATAAAACGAAAATGGTCATTCGAAAATTTAAGATCGAAGATATGTAGATTTTCGTTAAAAAAAACCCTATAAAATGTCGGTTGACAATTTTTTTTTCTCAAATCGTAGATTATGATGAGATAATCATTTAACGGAAAAATATTGGCCGATTCTGATTCTGATCTAGGAGTTATGTGCAACTTAGTTTTTTTAGAGCGACAAAAAGGATATGTTGTGCATGAAAATCAAACATGGATGGTATAATGTACACAAACTTAAAAAGTTGGGTACCATGTGCAAAATGGCAAACTTCGAGGGCACCATGTGAATTTTCCAAAATTTTGATATAAAAATTATAAATATCACTGAATATAATATAGAAAATATATATTATACTAATTAAAACATCCTCCACGTTATTTTTTATATCATAATGATACAAACTCTTAACTTTTAAGAACTCTCTAAGACAATACTTAAGAGACTCAAAAGATTTTGGGTCGATATCTGAGTTCCAAGGATGTCTTCTATTTATAATCATAGGATCAGCTCACCTTACGTTAATCTTTCGATGTGAGAGAATTCTAATATTTATACGTTCAATGTAGAACATATAACCTATTAAGAAGTACATCATCTTAAATATGTGCAAATTATATGAAATTTATACTCTAATGATAGCATTTCTTACCACGAATCTAATTATATTATTTTCATAATTTTTTTACCGACATTATTTTGCGAAATGAAATGTAAACGTTCTTATATAAAAATTAGAAATATCACTTGACTATAAAATAGGAAATATATATTATTATAGTAATTAAAAGATTTACCACTTTATTTTTTACATCAAAAATATTATTTATAAAACTTTCCTAAATTAATTTGTGATGATGTGGACAGCGTAGAATCGGTCAAAAAAACTCTTTTATATATATATATATATATATATATATATATATATATATATATATATATATATATATATATATATATATATATATATATATATATATATATATATATATATATATATATACTAGATTTAATGCCCGTGCGATACACGGGCCTAATTGTAGTATTCTGTCTAGTAAAGCACCATTGAACGCCAAGTTATAAAATAACTGATAAAAATTGTGTCTCGTCTACATAGAGGCCCAATGCAAACTCCAACTCCAAATTAGTTGTAGTATTCTGTCTCGTGAACCACCGGTGAACGCTAAAATAGAAATCTCTATTAATGCCTTGATAAAGGGCTTATTGACTATTTGACTTAAGGAAAATTATCTTGTTAATTAAAATATAGTGTTAGAAATACTGATCCCCTAGACAATTGGTCTTACCCAACTTCCTTTGTATCTCGAATTTACTTAGCAATAATAACAATGGGGTAACCATAATCATATTCCTGTTAGACCTGGTATAATTGACCCGGTCTGAATGGTCAGATCTAAATAATCGACCCATCATATACTTGACCAGATACCCAAACTCAAGACCAAAGCTTAACTCGAACCCTAATTTACCCGACCCAGTATAACCGACCCGAATATTAATTATTATTGCATATTGATTATTACCAATAAATAACTTGATAATAGCTGACACGATAATGACTCAGCTTGAAATAACATGGCCGGTCTGACCCAAACTCTTGCAAACCCAAAATTGACCCTACCGAACACGACTCAATTGACCCGTTTGGTAGGTCTAATTAATGTCATTGAAATACGGTTGGTGTTACCAATTCATATATGAGAGTTGATTACTATTTTAACTAAAGTTGAGATATTAGATACAGACATATAAGCATCATGTTTTTAATTGAGTGTTCTTCAATATTAATATCGGAGAATGATATAGAGTAGTAGTTTTACTCACTCAAATAATTAATTAGTATCTCGTAAGATCGAATGTTTGCTTTTCACAAAGCATCGAAAGGTTCCAAATTTTGAACAAAGGTAAAACTTAGTTCATGAGAAGGTTCCAAAACCCTAACTGAGGAAAAATTCTATTGATATGTCTGTATGTGTATGAACTTTAGTGTTTTTACCCTTCTTAATACTTATAAAATCGATTGATACTAACCCTACTATAACTTCTACATTATATTAAAATTTATTAGTGACTGTAAGGCGTAAGCAATAGTGCAAATGTGCAATACTAAATTTAACCCAATATGTATCGTTTATAGGCTGATAAAGAAAACAAAAGTTACGTACATACCCCAAATGCTGGAGTAGTATGTTTTAAATGAGTTTGCTTGTTTTTAATTAGTTGTTACCCCCTCTTTACTATGGTGCCTACATCTATTTATTCAAATTGATTATACAACAGATAAAAACAAATTGGAGAATAATAGTAATTGAAAAGATTAGGTTGTTTAATGTTTGACTTTTTATATTTTTGAACCTTTTTTTTTAGCATAAAAGTGCGAAAATTAAGAAGAGTCAACAGAATCAAAATTGTACATCGGGGGCGGGTTAGGGGATAATGCTACAATAGCGGAGATAATTTTACAAAAAGAATCAACAAAGCTCAGTGCAATAGTCATCGGAAGTTTCCATTGTTTGATGATTTATCATGAAGCGAGAAGCGGGCGAGTGAATCAGCAACTAAGTTGGTCAATCTTCCTCCAAATTGGATCTTCAAAAATGGAGAGGCACTTAGTTGTTCCCTGTTTCAACGGTTTTTTGAACTATTAAGTTTGTCCCCTAACTATTGATTATTCCGTAGTAGAGCCCGCACAAAGAAATGAGAATAATGAGTACAAATAATATATTACTCCCTCTATCCCAATTTTATCATTATTCACATTTTATTATCTTTTCTTAAATTCATCCAAAATTCTATTTATTAAACAAACAACCACAGAGCTTATGTGTCGCTCTGTGGTTAAAAGTACATTATTTTTTTTATTTTTCTATGTCGGCCCCACAATGTCCCCCACTATCTTTCTCATTTTTTTTCTTTTATATAGAGAGTTTGTGATACAACAATTATGTTGAACAGTCGAATATGGGACTGATATTTAAAAGCAACTTGCCAAATTTGCAGATACAATATAGAAGAAATAAATAAATAAAATTAAAATTTAGGATTACATAACTGTTATTATGTAAATACATAACGATAATTACGTACAATAAAAGTTGAGATCTGTTCATGCAGCCAAAAATACAGTCTAATTTAAAGTAACACGCATTTTTTCGAATTTAATTGCATAATTATAAATGAGTAAATTAAAATAGAATATACAACTCGAATGAATTAAGTCTGTCATATCAAGTATTGAACCATACAATATTACCAAAACTAATGAAAATAAAATATGATATAAGCCATTCATCAAAATAGGTCGCGTTGTAAATTAAGAGTTGGAAAATATAGTCAGAAAAATAGCAAAACGGAAAAATCTAATAAATTAAATTAACTTAAAGAGGAATAAAATCTTAAGAAAAATTACTGACCAATATTAATGTTATAAAAAATAATCAAAACTCTGCACCAAAAAAGATAATTGAAAAATTTAAATGAAAGAACATATTGTTCTATAAAAGCAAATACTTTTGAAAATATAAAAATTCATAAATCTAACCAAGTGGTGTTAGTCCAGTGGTAGCCGGGTTAAACCTTGAAGCTTGCAGAAATGCAGGAGTTGAGAGGTCTCGGGTTCGACTACCAGCTGGGGCGATGATCACTTGGCCACTGCAGCCCCCGAAAGGGTTGGCTTACATGGTCCATGTGGTGGTGCGGGAATGCATGGGCCGGGGGGGGGGGGGGACTCAACCCCCTCGTCATCAAAAAAAAATCATAAATCTACTTCTTTTTCATTTGTATGAAATACTTTACTTATAAAAAGTAGTTAATTAATTTAGGTCGAAATTGATGAGCAAAAATATGTAAAAATCACATAAAAAATATTGAAAAATAGATCTGAAAAAAAATAAAAATTGAACTAAAAAATTGCAACACTTTTTAACATATAGAATAAGCAAAAAAATGAGACTAAAAATTTTATTTAAACTGATAAATAATAATTATAACAAAAAAAGATTCATACATGTGATGAGTATTATTTTCTAGGGTAGTGATTTGTCATGGAGTGTAATTTTTCAAGGTGAAGGACTGAATCTGATAGTTAGAGAAAGAGATGAAAGAGTGATGGCAGTTTGGCAGGTGAGAGTTGAGAGTTGAGAGTTGAGAAAGAGGGTAAATGGTGGGTGAGGTTTATTTTCAAGATTTTATATATACATGAAGGTATGATAGGGTTTATTTGGGCGTGAGCCGTGTAGTTTATGGGTTAATATGGAATTCGTTTAACCTGTTACTGAAAACAAATTTACCCGTCTCGCATATTACTCGATTTTTTACAAGTTCTTATTTATGACATGTGTATCTGTCTTAAGTTTAGGACGTGTCTTGTAATATGGGTAAGATAAAAGCATAATGTATTGGGCTAAGCAACAACTTTGTTATGCTTAAAGGGAAGATAGTTGACCTGTTTTGATGTTAAGATGGATACATTCGTCTTGAAGGAGACTAACCTATTATTTTTTGCATGGGTGATTACTTTCTACGAAGTATAAGTTTGGGTCGGAGTCTCGAAAATAGTGATTTGGTAATTATTTTATGGAGTAATTATTTGTTCAGGTACGGTAAATATGAATTATTATTTACAATTTTTTAACAATAATTATTCATGTAAATTTTTCTAACACATGAAAATGAATGGTGTTTCTTACGGAGTACATTTTAATGAGATTTATAAAGTATTTTTATAACACCTTATAATATATCTTTATATGATAATTTTTTGGGTTTGAATGTTTAATAAATTGATTAAACCAGTTTAAAGGTGCACGAATCAATTCTAATTTTGTTCCGTCTACTAAGTAACAATTTGTACTAAATGAAAATTGGGTTAGAATTTGCATTTTAAGATATGTACGGGTCAAAATTTTCATTTTGCGCGCCCTGTGCACGGGTGTAATTAAATGAGAAAACGGGTTAACAATTTGTAATTTCACTAATTCTATGATAATTTTTGTATGAATAATTTTGTTTTACCTATATAAGTTAGGCTTTTTTTGAGGCCGCCTATGTAACAAGGCCGAGTAGAAACTCAAATTTAGCTTACAAGAGTGCGTATCTTACTTTAATAATTATCCGACCAGTTGACACTACTGTATCATTTTATACTAATTGTAAGTAAAAATTTTAATTCAAATTTAGAATCTTCTTTATTAATCAGTTATTACATTGGCCACTTAAAATTGTAAAAAAAAAAAAAAAAAAAAAAAAGGAAAATTTTATTACTTTACTTTAAAACTTAATCTATATTTACAGTTGTTTATAATAACTTCTGAAATAACATACCCGTGCAATTTGCACGGGTTTAAAACTAGTATAAATATAAAGTAGAAAATAAAATGGAGGAAGTATATGAAATAATAAATAGCACAACTTATTACAATAACGAAAATCATACTAATCTTCGTAAATTTGGAAATCAAATGCTAAAATAAACATGTTTAGTATAGTACTCTCTAGTTAAACACATCATCGATAAGGTACAAGGTGCGTGTTTCACATTCAGCTACTTTGAAATCCAATAACAGTTAATCACGAGCAAATCAACGCTTTTGACCTAACCTGCAAATATTATGACATAATCAGATTCACAAAGAAAGTAAACTCAAAATTAGAATGAACATATAATAAAAAAAAAAGAACAAAGAAAAAACAACAACATAAATGTATAAAGTAATAACAATCAAAATACAATAAAGCGCTATATATAGTATGATCATCAATAAGTTGAGGTGAGTGTAAATACTAATTGGGTCTCCATAGAAACGTGAATTCATACTTTAAAAATATATTTAATGCACTTAATAAATATTTTAATTCACATGATTAAGTTTGTATGATAGAGTTTTTATCTTAGCAAACTTCTTTAGCCTTTCATGATCTATACGTTGGCTTTTTTTCTCAATTTATAAATCTACATCAATTATGATAGAATTTGATTGTGTATTTGGTATTGTAGTGAGATTAGTATTGTTGTTATGCATATTAAATGTTAGGGAATCTCACGTTTAATATATATCTAAATTTAAAAAGATATTTTCCTTTCAAAAATTTAAAAAGATATTTTATTTTATTTGAGTAGCTAAAAAAGGTTGGAGACTCTATAATCGCTTGAAAAAAGCTTCCTTTATTAAGATAGACTAGTATTGGTGCCCAGCTTTGCCCGGGCTATCTCTACTCACCATTAATTTTTTTTCCCATTAAATAAAATACTTAAAATTGCATAACCCATAAATTTATCATTAATATTCTATGCATATCCTAAAATTACGATGAAATAAATTTTGAAACAAATTCACTACTCCCGCTATTAATATTTTGCTCTTATAAATGAAACAATAGTAATAACATTTCACTACTTGCCCGTAATCATTGTTACTTTCACTACTCCCGCCGTAATTATTGTTACTATCACTACCTTCGAATTAATATTGATAATTTCACTACTGAAGAGTCTATATAGCGATATACTCAAGAGGGGGGGGGGGGTGAATTGAGTATGTAAAACTCTTGCCCACTTTTTCGATTTATTGATAATTTATTAATCACTCGAAGTTTATCAATTAAAATTGACTAATTAATTTATCGTATGTGTGAAAATGAAATAATAAATGCGTAAATAAAGAAGACACACGAAGTTTTGAAGTGGTTCGGTTTCACAAATCGAAACCTACGTCCACTATTCTCGATTAATAACTTTAGTACCTTACTACGGATTACAAAATTATCAATCTAACTCATACAACTAACTATAGTTGTAACTCAACTTGAGTATCGTTAAATACTCGATTTCTATCTTACGTTAATAACAAAGTACTGCTAGATTCTACTAGTGTTCACGTTAATGAACGAGTATAAATACAATGAGTACTATTATCCTATTAATGAAACGAACGAGAATGATTGACTTTAAAGAGGCACACGTTTTTTGCTTTAGACACAATTAGGGTTTTGAAAACAATTGCAATTTTTAAACAACTAAATTCGAAATATACTTGGGGTTTTTGCAAAGGTTTCTCTCAATTAAAAATGTAAATAAGTGTCTTTCTTTTCTAATGAAATACTTTGGTATTTATAGGAGTAGAAAACCTAAAACTAGGTTAAAAATCAAAATCCTAGCCGTCCCTCTTTGGTTCGAAAACTCCTTAGGTGGGCTAGGTTAAATTTCTTATTTCTATCTACAAAATACCTTTTATTCAAAAACCCTAAATACTACTAGTATATTTTCGACTAGAAGGTAATATGGCCATAATCCATTTCACTCTAATTGAAACCCTAATAATACTTAGTTTTAAATCATAAAGCTATGATAATATGATTAGAAACCCTAGATTACATAACAACCCATAAGTTGTATGATAAATCAGTAGGATTAACATAATCTATATTACTAATTTCAACCAGAAAAGATATAGTATAAATATCACTTTAATTTTCGAAATAATAAATAAATCTAAAGCTTAAATTGTGCTCTCTTATAAGTCGTTCATGGTTATAGGCAAAATGGCTATAACCAAGAACTTTGATAGGTAAGGTTAAAGATGAAATAGCTATAACCATACTTTCTCAAAAACCATTTTGTTCACACCATTAGTAGAATGAGATCCTATGTCCCTAATCTTCATGAGATCTTCAAGTATAGGTTCCTTTCTTTATCTTGATCTAGAGGCTCTTCATCTTGAGCTTCCATCAAATTGTTTTGCTTGATTTAGTCTTCTATGGTTATAGGCAAAACAACCATAACCAATCTTGATTACCAAGCTCCAATTTTGTCATGAGAATTCCATCATATGCCATAACCATAACCATAATCATGCTTTCCAGGTAATTGTTAACTAAGATATGCACCATTCAACAAACAATTACAAGCACAACTGTATAACATATTACAAATCATAATACTTGTCATTATCAAAACTTATATAAAGATGGTCCAACAAATTCCTCCTTTTTGATGATGGCAAGTCTCTTATGATTTGTGACTAATGGTCAAGTTCCCCCTCAACATACTACTACCAAAGTTATAGTAAGTTGATCGCAAGGACAAGCTATTTATATTCAAAGTTATAGCATAGAACCCCTTAAGAGATTAAAGATCTTGACAAGGAGCAAGCTTAGGCAATAATTCAAGTCACACGATTACTTCCCCCTCTTGACATCATCGAAAAGACGAGAACAGACATAAAACGACTAGAATGATATCAACCGAGGCAAGAAATATATATTAATCAAGGCATATATTATAGCATAAGAACGACTTCAACATAAGCAAGCTCTAAATATAGAGTGTGTAATACAAAACAAGTTGATTACAGATTTTGTAGGAGAGAAGGAAAATAGTCACTCACCTAACTACGACCTACAAAAGCATGCATGCAATCTAACATGATAGGTATCTCTAGCGACCGTACATATACACTCCAACCAAACGAGGTCCAAAACACATGCCGAGGACTTACAAAGTAATGTGAGGTGAGGTAATTGGGTAAGAAAGGGCAAAATAATTTGGATATGTGGAGGTAAAAGCCAAGCTAGAACCGATTACAATCAAAAGTAGCCATATTCCACTTTCCAACCCAACATGAAAGATGATGTACCATGCCAAGTACGGCACACACTCACTCACATCAACAAGTACTTCTCCTCAAGTAATATGGAAATGATAAGAATAGGAGTAATAAGAGATTCTTTCTTTTCCATCTTTTATAGTATCATTTTTTGTTTTTTGTTTTTTTTCGTTTCAATCCATCATTTTCTTCTTCCTTCCAATATCCATCACAAAATCAAAGAAATTGACCGCAACAAGACTTCCAAACTTACCAACAAGACTAGCTTGACAAGGGTAGGCCATATGGAATGTAGTAGAATAAATGGGTTAAAAACGAGGCAAATTTGGCTATTGTGAGGTTAGTAGATAAAACGTAAAGGAAGGGTCGCCTCTCTACATGTGTCACCACCACAAACCGAGTGTATACAGGCAATAAGAGACAAATTTCATGCTTATGCAATTTTATGTTACATGCCATGTAAGGAGTACTACTCACATCCTAAATGAAACCAATCATGAATGTCATTGGTTTTTGAAGCTTTAAACCTTAGAATGTATAAGTGATGAAAGATATGGTTTGTATACAACACAAAATATAATAGACTAGCAAACGGAATATTCTCATAAAATAATAAAATACTATATAAGAATGTACTTGCAGCGGAAAATACGAACATGGTCATACAATCTCGTCAAATCTAGTCAGTCATATGGGAAATAAAATAATTATGACGAATTTAACTGCCAACAATTAAACCAATTTTCAATCGTAAAATCTCAAAACGTTTTCTAGCTAAAGCCTTTGTCAAAATATCCGCCCATCGATTTTCTATACTACAAAATTCTAGTTTTATGTTGCCTTTTTCAACATGGTCACGTAGAAAATGGTGTCTAATATCAATATGTTTAGTACGAGAGTGTTGTGCTGGGTTTTTAGATATAATAATAGCACTCGTATTATCACATAAAATAGGAATACATCCTACATTTACACCATAATCACATAATTGTTGCTTAAGCCATAATAATTGAGAACATACCAGTCCGGCAGCAATATATTCGGCTTCAGCAGTAGATAAGGCAACTGAATTTTGTTTCTTTGAACCCCATGTTATAATACAAGGTCCAACAAATGTAGCGAATCCTGACGTACTTTTCCTATCTAGAGAACATCGTGCATAATCTGCGTCTGAATATCCAATTAAATTGAAATTGCATTCTAGTGGACACCATAAATACAGATTTTTCGTACCAATTAAATATCTTAAAATTCTTTTAACTGCAACCATATGTGATTCTTTGGGACACGACTGAAATCGTGCACACACACATACACTAAACATTATATCCGGACGACTTGCAGTTAAATAGAGAAGTGAGCCAATCATACCTCGGTAAGTGGTTTCATCCACACACTTACCATCTTCATCCAAGGTTAGTTTCTTAACAGTAACCATTGGAGTATCCATGGGATTGGCATCTTGCATTCCAAATTTCTTGATTAATTCTTTGATGTACTTTTGTTGATGTATCATGATGCCTTCGTCTCTTTGTTGAGTCTGAAGTCCTAAAAATAACTTTAATTCACCCATCATGCTCATCTCAAATTCTGATGTCATCAAATCTGAAAAATACTTACAAAGCTTATTGTTAGTTGAACCAAAAATGATATCATCAACATAGATTTGAACAACTAATAAATCAGAACCTTCTGACTTTAGAAACAAGGTTTTATCGATTGACCCCCTTTTAAAATTACTTTGAAGCCAAAATTTGGATAGTCTATCGTACCAAGCTCTTGGGGCTTGTTTCAAACCATATAAAGCTTTGTCAAGCTTGTATACATGATTTTGAAACTTGTGATCTAGAAAGCCAGGAGGTTGCTCTACAAACACCTCTTCATTCAAATAACCATTAAGAAATGCAGTCTTAATGTCCATTTGAAATAACTTCATCCTCTTATGTGCTGCAAAGGCAATTAAGAGACGAATTGCTTCTAGCCTTGCCACTGGAGCAAATGTTTCATCATAGTCGATTCCTTCTTGTTGGTTGTAACCTTGTACCACCAATCTGGTTTTATTTCGAACTATGACCCCTGTATCATCCAATTTGTTTCTAAAAACCCATCTTGTTCCAATAATTGAACGATTTTTAGGTCTTGGCACTAAGTGCCAGACTTTATTACGTTCAAATTGTTGAAGTTCTTCTTGCATTGCTATAACCCAATCAGAGTCTGCAAGAGCTTCTTTAATATTGGAAGGTTCAATGGTGGATAGGAAGGAGTAAAATGAACAAAAGTTGTTGAACTGCTTTCGAGTTTGAACTCCTTGGTTCAAACTTCCAAGTATACTTTCCATAGGATGTGATCCCTTGTATCTCCACTTTTTGGAATTTTCAGGCACATCATTATGTGAACTTGGTTCTCCTTATTCAAATGAGTTAGAATTGGTTCCCCCTGAATCCAACCCTTGGGTTATAATAGATTCAGTTATAACCATGGGATCTACATTTGGGATTATAGCTTCATTAGTTATAATGTAATACTACGGTTTTATGGGTCTCTGGGTACTCTATCGAGTGGGCCTTACTCTGTCGAGTAAGGGTGGTTTACGTTTTAAAATAGTTTCTGACCTGTTGGGTATTCGATTGAGTAGCCTTGATACTCGATCGAGTAGGCGACACTCGATCGAGTACCTCAGTTACTCGATCGAGTAGCCGGTTTACGGGGGGATGATTTGTCGGGTTTTGTTAATAATGTGATTGGATATATAAACAACTCTGTCACTTCCTTAATACACTTTTATCAAACCTAATTACGTTCAAAGATAAAACAAACTACGTTCTTCGCATCAATCGCATTATTGGCAAATCCCGGAGCTTGGAAGGTCGGAATTCACCTTTCTTTACATCTTTGTGATCCTTGCGTCGAGGGTAAGATCTACGTGCCGTTTTTATAGTATTTTATTAAAGTTAGTTAAACCCTAATTTGGAGATTTGGGGGTTTTGTTATGTTTCTTGATTGGTAGTAATTGCATGATTGTATGTTAGGAGGAGGATTCGTAGAAGAAGCCTTTTGAGATCAGCTGTTGAGATCGTCTGATTGTATTGCTTTCCAGGTAGGGTTTCCCTACTCAGTATTAGTCCCATAATGTGTTGGTGATGATTTGTGATTGTTGATTGTTGTCATACGAGAATTGTGACAGTTGTTGGTTTTGATTGCTATTTAATGGTTGTGATTGTTTGTCTCTGGTTCTCTAGATGCGTTCTCGGCTGAGTGGAGTCACTTGTGGGAGTGGCTTCATGCCCTAGTTTTGCCCTCCGTGGAACCCGCCACGGGAGGGGATGTGCACATTAATGGGACAGGGTTATCGCTCGGTATGATGAGTGGGGATTTGGTGGGTGCACGGTCGGTCCCCATTTGGCGGGGTGCTGGTCCAGTGGACAGTCGGTGACGGAGATTGATTAGAGTGGGTGTGATTGTGTGTGTGACCGTTTGAGCTGTGTTGTTTGTTGTGTTGTTGGATTATATAAATTGTGTGATTAGTACTGACCCCGTTTAAATGTTTTAAAAACTGTGGTGATCCATTCGGGGGTGGTGAGCAGTTATTGAGCAGGTATGAGACGATGCATATGGGATAGCTGGGATGAGTCACCACATTGCATTTTAGAAGTCTTCCGTTGTGTCTGACGCTTGATAGTTTTTTTACAGTAGATAGTTTTGAGATCTTGTATTTCCTTTTATCAGTTTTGGTTTTGAACATGTAACCACTTAAACTATAATTACTTTTTAAAGTACGTTTCTTTATTGTCTTATGATATCCATTGCCTCGGGTAACCGAGATGGTAACATCTTTATACCTGAGTGGTCCTGGTAAGGCACTTGGAGTATGGGGGTGTTACATATAACCATAGATTTCAATTTTTCTTTTTGAGAAGAATCAATAGTATCATCAACTATTGTTTCAGTTCTCTCATTTTTCTCATTTGAAGGATTCCCTAATTCATCATTAGTACCTTCGATTTCTTTTTGAGAAGAATCAATAGTATCATCAACTATTGTTTCAGTTCTCTCATTTTTCTCATTTGAAGGGTTCCCTAATTCATCATTAGTACCTTCGATTTCTTTTTCTTCTTCTTCTAGCTTTGGAGGATCATCTCTAGAAAGATGAAAGTCAGGTTCATTCATATCTTCTTCCTCATCCTGTTCAGCCTTATCAAACATATTATTTTCATCAAAAATAACATGTACACTTTCTTCTATACATAGAGTTCTTTTGTTGAAAACTTTGTATGCCTTGCTATGATTAGAGTAACCAACAAATATCGCTTCATCGCTTCTAGGATCAAATTTAGTTAATCGATTTTTGCCGTTATTATGGACATAACATTTGCTCCCAAAGCAACGAAAATGTGATATATTTGGCTTGCGTCCTCTGAGTAATTCATAAGGAGTTTTCTTAATGATTGGTCTAATCATAGCACGGTTATGTACATAACATGCAGTACTAACAGCTTCTGCCCAAAAGCTTCTAGGCAAACCACTACATAATAACATGGTTCGTGCCATATCTTCCAGTGTTCTATTCATACGTTCAACAACACCATTTTGTTGTGGGGTTCGTGGTGCAAAAAATTATGTTCTACACCATTCTCCCTACAATATTCAATAAATGCTTGGTTATCAAATTCAGTGCCATGATCCGTACAAATAGAACCCAGATTGTGTTTATATTTATTTTGAGCAAGCTTCATTAGTACAACAAATTCATCAAAAGTCTCATCTTTAGAACTTAAGAAGATAGGTCAAACGTACCTTGAGTAATCATCTACCAAAACAAATATGTACCTTGATCCGCCTCTACTTCTTACTTTCATTGGTCCACATAGATCCATGTGCACCAATTCCAAGGGATTGCTTGTGCTAATCACTCTTTTTGGCTTAAAAGATGATCTTACATGTTTACAACGAGCACACGAGTCACATAAGCTCTCTTGGTCGAACTTGATTGCGGGTAAACCCTCTACCAAATCCCACCTTTTGAGTTTGTTTAAAATGGTTGAACTTATGTGTGCAAACTTCTTATGCCATAAACATGGATCATCTAAAGTTACTTTCATACATGTAAAAGAGTTAGTAGGAATAGCATTTAGATCAATCATGTATACATTTCTCTTTCTTTGTCCTTCAAGGATAACATTACTAGTTCCCTCTATTATGATTCGACAACCATATGAATGAAATACGACTTTGTTCCCTTTATCACATAATTGTGAGATACTTAGTAAGTTATGTTTTAGACCCTCTACAAGGTATACTTCACTAATTGCATGAGAAGGAGAAATACCTATTTTGCCAATTCCTACTACTTTACCTTTCTTATTATCTCCAAAGGTAACCTTGCCGCCATTAAAGGGTTTGAGTGAAAGAAATAGATTTTTGTCTCCAGTCATATGTCTTGAGCATCCGCTGTCGAGATACCACTGATTGTTTTCTTTCACCACGACCTGCAAAATAATTTAAAGGCAGTTTTTAGGTACCCACGCTAAGTTGGGTCCTTTGATGTTAGTTTCTCTAAAAACTAGGTCTCTCCGAACCCAAACTTGTCTAACGGTTCTTTTCTTTTGAGGCGTTCTATGATAAGATCTAGGCTTTTTAACATTATTCGTTTGAGTTTTAGATGTTTCATTTGTATTTTGTTTAGGGATATTCTTTTTGCATTGAAAATCAAAACTCATATCATAAAACCATTGAAACTCATTATTTCGTTCTTCATTATCTTTGGGTTCATCAACAGTGGAGTAATCGTCTTCAACTATTACCTCACATGCTTTGTGGGTCTCGACATTTTTTCGTATGTCATGCGCATGTTTTACACAGTTGACCTTTATATGACCTTTATCGCCACAGTAAGTACAAATTAAATACTCGGGTAAATTAGCGTACTTTCGCTTTCTAAAATCACGATCTGAGGGAGTAGCCTTGCATTTAGAATGATCCCTACGACCATAACATTCATGCCCTAATCCCATTTTCATATTGTTATCGGATTGTTCTGTTAAGAAGTTTAATACCTTTGTACTTCCTTCCCATTTGTCATGAACCTTACGAGCATGAAGAAGTAGTTCTTTTAAAGATTGAATTTCTTCATTGCATTTTTTATGATCAATCTTAATATCTGTAGAAGAGCTATCTTTATGGAGATTTTTCAATATAGCAATTTTCTCTTCATATTGTTTTGAGATATTTGCTTGATTAATCTCCTTTTCATTCAATTGTTTATTAAGAAAATCAATTTCCTTCTTATGATCTGAGATTGTACCATTTTCGGCTGAAATCTCGGATTTTTGAAGTTCATTAAGTTTCTTCAATTCTATGGTTATAGCTGAAGGAAAAGTAGATCTATATACTTACATATTCATATATGATTTAATTTAATTTGTCATAAAATTAAATATGGATTTTATGCATGCAAACAAATGAGCAAAATAGAGGAGAAATCATGTTCTTACATTGGATGTTTCGGATTATGGGCACAAGAGAGATCACATTTCTCTCTTGTTCTTGTGTTATCCTTTAATGGAAGAACCAAGATCCAAGTATAGGATCTCTCCCTAAGCTTAATACCCAAGGCTTTCTCTTAATAAAAATTAATATTATAGGAACTAGTACAATATTAATTTTAGTAGAAAATTGATCCAAAATATTATATAACACTTGAATATTTCGGTTTTTAGAGAGAAGAAGGGGAGAATTATTTTTCTCTCTAGAATACTAATTTTTGGAAGAGTGATAGAATGAATAAGATTTACAACATTTTGTATGTTATTAGGTTAATGAGATGAAAAACCATGATGGTTTTTTATTCTCAAAAACCGGGTGGAAGGGGGGCTTTTAGGGGAGCCAATGCATGCAATTGTTGCTCTTAACAATAAACAATAGGGTTGCATGGCTAAATAGTAGGTAATCATTGTGTTTCCATTATCTTAGTCAAACACAATATTAGCTTAAATCACCCCTTAATTTCGGTACACTTGATAATATGGGATCCATATTATTTTTGTCAATTTGTCAATATGTAACATGTCACATGTAGCATAAATTTGTTGTGTATTTTTAACATATTAAAAATCAACGTATTATTAAAATACGTCACATACAAAATTGACTTAGTAATTTCATAATTACTTGTACCAAAATATTTTTCCATTTATAAATCACAACTGATTGTATTTATAAAAATTCATTCAATTTGAATTGTTTCTTTAAACAATAATTTCATCCGAGTAATGATACAATTCGATTACTCAGACCGTATCTCATTTAATCACATTTTAATATGATACGTAAATTTTACTTCCAAAATCGTCCGTCAATTTTCAAATAATTTAATTAACTCGTAACGTTATACGATTAATTAAATAATCAATTAAGAGTGTTGCCCTATAGGTATGACCTAGGGGGTCAACTGATCACCACCGTCGCACTTTTGATAATGTCAAACTCTAGTCGACCAATCATTACCGATATATGTTGACCAGTTGACAGTAACAACATTACTTTCCAATTGTATTCCTTATAATGAGATTTAAACATGTGATCATCATGATCAACAGTCGTGATCGCATTATTGTCGGAAGACACATATTCCAACAATCTCCCACTTGTCCTCGACAAGTGTGCGTCACCAATTCTCTTGTCCTATTACTATCTCCCACTCAATGCAAGGTGTCTTTGGTCGTGCTTGCAAGTGATCATATCGAGAGTGGTTTCCTCGATCCGGAGAATAAGCGATTGACCGGACTTATCTATCATAGATACTTTCCGAGCGTGGCCACGCATTTCCGGTTCATTACTCCTCGAGTGGCCCCGAGATATTGTTATAACCCCGACTAGGGGTGGACAATTCCTATCGCACTCATTCCCTTCGACTAGCCTTGACCATCATAACCCAAAAATATGCCCATTTGACCCCATTTACGAAGGTCGTAGTAACACAAATCAAAGTTAATCGAAAACTGTGCCATCTTAGGTGAACAGTCTTTAGTCAAAAGAATCGACTCATTTGAATACTATAGTAGCTCTCGCCACGACCAGGCTATATAAATTTGCGAGAACTCTATAAGCGGTCATTAGGCCCGACAAAATGTTCCTAACGATCTTACCTATGTGATCGACTAGTCATCTCACATGACTTTATGGCACTTGAACTTGCCATCAATCGCATCACACTCTAGTCACTTCGAGACGTCACCTCATATAAGTAACTATGGGCAAATACAATGTTAATCCATGTTCACTTTAACGGGGTTCAATTGTCTCTACAACCCGTTTGGATATAACAATGTACAAGGTGAGTTAATAATAACTCAAACGACAAATGTCGACATCACACTCGGGTAGTCCATATCATATTACAACCTTGTGATGTATATCATAAGTGTAAACACTTATTGATTGCAATAGAAGTTTAACATACCATGTGTCCATGCGTTCAAACTTCTTGCACTTGCATTTTCCTTTACGTTCATGTTCTCTCTCATAGCATGAACTTTACCAAGTACACATCAAGGTTCCCGACCTTGGTTTTGGTTCTTTAACTTGAAAGAACTTCCTTATCGATTATCTCATAACGAACGAATTTGTGATGAATGATATAACTTGTACTGATCAAGTACCCCATCCACACACAATGCACTAGGTATATGTTTTGCAGAGTCTTGCAACAATTTGCCAAGACGATTGGTCTAGCACTTCTCACAAGTCCTAGCACAGTTAGGAAAGATTAGTTTTGAGTAACTTCTTATTCAACTAAGTACCTTTCCAAAACTTCTTATTTCTCCTTCTAGCTTGAAAGGTTAAGAATTCTCATAAATCCTCACATGTGCTCGGATTTTCATTAATATGTGCAACTTCTTGACACATATAAGAGCATTCTGACAAACACCGAAATCGCTCACCGGATTCTACTTGAGAATTCATGACGTTTCTATTTTGACTTACCAATCAATCATCATGCTCTTATGCATATGATTCATAATTGGACATGTACATGATTATTCTAATGGCGGAAACATTAGTTACTAATAATCATGAGATCAACCGTTCATAGGTTCAATGAACGACCATGACTGCTAATGGCAATTCCATTTTTATTTACATGAATAACCTATGTGAATGTTGATACGATGTGTATCTCTTAATACTAATCCAACATCCCTTGATGTAATTGGATTCATCATAGTCCATTTTCATCCAGAATTGAAAACTCAAAAGCTTCTTAATGAAAGAAGGTATTAGCTCGTCATTCTTTAATGAGTGATGAGTTGTAAACATTCAAAAGATGATAGCTCCCACTAAATTTCATGTCTTCACATGATAATTTCCTAACTCCCACTCAATTCCACATATTTCGAAATTGACTTATCAATCGAAACTTTTTAAGAATTGAAATTTAAATTGCATTGCCAAGTTATTAAGATAAAACCATATATGTTCCCATCATATCCTTTCAAAATACCTATTTCGAAAAGGTCTCATCTTAAACCTTACAGAAAGAGATTTTAAATCTCTAACACACTCATGTCATAATGATGTGTAGCAATGTCATTTATTAAATATAAGTAATATCTAATACACATCCTTCAAAATATCCCTTTTGGAAGGAGGTTTAACCATTTCATATTGAGGTTAAGCAATGACATTTGCGTGGTTAAAACTTGGCCATTGAAGATATCGGTATATCAATCTTTGCAACTCGATCATAACTAGTATGTAACTTTGATTCATTTAGGTTCTTAAGTAAATCTCAAGGTTGAAACTATTGGTCAAAATTTTCATAAACTTAGTCAAAAACTTGTTAAGACTTTACATTAGTCATTTTTCTTCCAAAACTTTCTTTTGGTCTCCTCGTGTAGTTATCTTGAGAATATACTCTTATGATTACTTCACTTGGTCTCTTTAGTCATATAGAACTAACTTGAGACCGACCCATAGATCTCATCTATTCGGCATACTATGTAAATAGATATACCTTCATTCAAATCATTCTCTCTTGCGTAGATCTTCATTTACACAAGTACACAATTTTATCTTGCCTTGTGTGTTGTGTCCTCATTTTTCTCCCACTCTATCTTTAGAATAAATACACTATAGATTCAAAGATAGCATATGAGACACAAATTAATGATGTTGAAGTATAAGGAGAACTATCTCATAGATAGACTAATAGTTATTGATTTCATATGTGTACTTGGTGATTGACAATCCTTTAAGAGAGTTCATAGACTCAAAATCGCTTTATAAATGATCATACACAAGCCTTAAGCATGTGGACATATAATGAAACCAGTCATTATATTTGTCTATTAGATCACTTTAAGTGAATAATCTTATGTTTCAAAGTGCAAGCATTTAAAGATGAATTTTAGAACATAAAAGGATAAATGATAAAACGGGTGACTTGGGTTGCAAACCAAGTCACCATTATCCAAAATACAAACCATTATCCAAAATACCTTTCCATGTCGAACACGGAAACTTAAGGTTCTAAAATTCAAAACATAATTTAAAATAAGACAATGAAAAGCAAAGCTCCATGAAAGCTATCCCTAGCTTCTTGATGGTTTCTCATGCTTGCTTTTCTTTTCCCTTGTCTTTGCTTGGTGGAGGCCCTATTTATAATAAAAGGGAGATACATTATCACAATTTTGCATCATAATACCATAGTTGAATTAGAAACATAAAAGAAGGATAGTCATTTACCTACTGGAGTGATCTTTCCAGCCTTAATATCACCAAGGTATTTGGAACAATTTCTTTTCTAATGTCCCATACCATTACAATAATGGCATTTATCAAGAGGACCCTTCTTGATTTTTGAGGTGCTAGCTTCACAAGTCTTAGCTTTGGTGAATGTGGGAGCTTGCTTCTTGCCCTTTCTCCCATTCTTCTTGAACTTCCCCTTACTCTTAGTGCTTATGTTAAGCACATCCTTGGGAGGGTTCACATTTAACCCCATGTCCCTCTCGGCTTGCACAAGTAACTTATGCAACTCCTCAAGAGACACATCCTTGTCTTGCATGTTAAAATTCACCCGGAATTGAACATACGCTTTTACTTTAGACAAGGAGTGTAGAATCCTATCTACAATGAGTTCTTTGGGGATTTCAATCTTTTGAATTTTCAAGGTCTCGACAAGCTCCATAAGTTTGAGCACATGAGGGCTAACCTTTTGGCCCTCTTTGAAGTCGAGATCAAAGAATGCCGCGGCCGCCTCATATTGGATGATCCGCGGAGTTTGTGAAAACATGGTCACAAGTTTGGAGTAAATCTCATTAGCATTGCCCATTTTAAAGGCTCTCCTTTAGAGGTCCGCCTCCATCGCAAATATCAAGACATTTTTCATTGCGGCGGACTCCTTTTGGTAAGCCTCATATGCTTCCCTAGTGGCGGCGGTCGACCTAGTAGTAGGTTCGGGTGGAGAGGCCTCGGTAAGGTAACGAAGCTTGTCGTCACCTTGGGCGGCCAATTTGAGTTGGGCATCCCAATCGGAGAAATTTGACCCATTCTTTTCAAGTTTACATCGATCCATAAAGGATCGGAGCCATGATGAACTAGCGAGAGGTGTGGCGTTTGGAGTTGGTGTTGTCATTTGTTATGAGAAAAGAAGTGGTCTACAAAACAAAATATAAGGAGTAAAACAAATGTCGTTTTAATAATAATACTCGTAAAAATGTATGATTTAAACAAGTTTTATGCATTTTTCTAGTGACCTCTACCCAACTAGATAAATGATTCCAAGACCCAAATTCATATTAACTTAGGCACGGGGTAGCCGATGAAACCTTTATCAATATAACTCGGTGGATTAACTTTTTAATCGATTCTACTTTTAGAACTCTTGGTCGATAAACTTACTCTAATGTTTATCTATAGCCCAAAACACATTAACAAGGGCACGGGGTAGCCGATGAAACCCTTATCAATTACTTTTGTTGAGTTCAATCCAAATTTCGAATAAATGTGTCCATTATCCAAACCCACATCAACTTAGGCATGGGGTAGCCGATGAAACCCTTATCAACATGAATTCGGTGGATTAGACATTTATCACCCATTTCCTCTACGTAACAAGGTTTGTACCCCGGGGTAGCCGAGTACACTCCCTCGCGAAATAGGTTTTCATGGTTTCTACTATTTGGTAAGGCTATGTCTCAATTAATTGTTTTAGCGAGAGGTCATGTCAATTTATTATCTATCACGTTTTAAGTGAACTAAAGCGGTGAACTACGATAATTTTAATTGACACGGTCGATAAACTCGATAAAAGAAAATGCATGTTTTAGTTATGGCGATTTAGCGATGCATGCGACATAAAATAAAATGCAAGCATAAAAATAAATAAATAAATCCTAGTATGGCCTTTCCTAAAATAGAAAAACTATTTAACTATTACATATTCGGAAACCAACTCCATTGGTCCCTTGAACTTCGGTTGTGGCACGCATCTCGAGGTAACACCGTCTTTATGTATCGCCATTCTTGAAGAAATCCGTCTTTGGGAACTCCGGAATGAATAAAATTACATAATAAATTACATAATTTCCTATTATACATTTGTAACTAAAATAAAATAAATCTATTAAATTACAAAACGGTGATACGAGATCACAA
Source organism: Silene latifolia (assembly GCF_048544455.1). Classification (NCBI taxonomy): domain Eukaryota; kingdom Viridiplantae; phylum Streptophyta; class Magnoliopsida; order Caryophyllales; family Caryophyllaceae; genus Silene; species Silene latifolia. The sequence goes on from NC_133530.1 coordinate 48,474,841, forward strand.
TAAAATTACAACCGAATCGATATTCCCATACATTTCGGGAAATACCAATTAAATCTAAGGCCATACTAAGTAAAATTACATAATTCAAAAATTACATAAATTAAAATTATGACAATCATAAAGAAAATGCAGCATTATAATATGTATGAACATGCTCAATTTTATGCTAAATCGCCTTTAATTAGCCAATATCGTATATTACTCGGTTTTTACGGATTTGCGTGATTTCAACATTTTACAATCACAAAAATTACATAAATTCATATTTATGCATAAGTTAATTACCCTAACCTCTTAGGACTCAAAATTTAGTCTTCACTAATAATTTGACCATAATTAACTCATATATTTATAAAATTGTTCATTAATGGACTAAAAATACAAAAATAAGCTATAAACTTCAAATAAATCACAAAATTTCAAATAAATTCAAAATTTGAAATTTAAACTCATGAACATTCTGGAAAAATACCATGACACTCATAATGTTCAAAATCTTAGGTTAAAAATTTGAAATTTTTAGGAAAAACAATGTTGCGGTTTATCGATTTTAACTAAAATAATCATAAAAACATGGAAAAATTATATTCATTAACTTTTCAATTTTAGATCTGAAAAAGATAATAAAAAGCAACATTAGACGTTTTTCCTAAGTCATAGATTATGTTTTATTAATTTTTCACTAATAATGTCACTATTTATGCTATTTTTCTTCAAAAATCCATAAATCATGCAAAAAGACTTCTTTATAGCCAATTATTTTAAACACATCTTGTAAAATTGCATGTGAAACATATTAAATTTCTATGACCAGATTCAAAATTTAACTCATATTAACCTATTTTCACCTAAATCCGAATTTAATAATGAAAAATCCATTTTTCGAGCATAACAAGTCCAAAAATTATGAAAATTTACAGGTTATCTCAAAATAATATATGTGAAAACATATCCAAAAATCACTGGAAAATTCGAAGTATAGCTAATTTTAGACCGAAAATGACATTTTTACTCATAAAATCATATTTAAATGCCATTATTGTATAATATGAACAATAAAAATCCGTAAAATTAACCAAAATATCCTAAAACATTTTAGGACCAGAAATATTAACATGCATGAGATAATTTCGTGATATATCATAATAACACAAATTTTTCAAGTTTTATATGTTATTCTTATAACTCGGAAAAACTTTTAACCGATTTGCATGCAAACAACCATGGCTCTTGATACTGATTGAAGAAAAAGTAGATCTATATACTTACATATTCATATATGATTTAATTTAATTTGTCATAAAATTAAATATGGATTTTATGCATGCAAACAAATGAGCAAAATAGAGGAGAAATTATGTTCTTACATTGGATGTTTCGGATTATGGGCACAAGAGAGATCACCTTTCTCTCTTGTTCTTGTGCTATCCTTTAATGGAAGAACCAAGATCCAAGTATAGGATCTCTCCCTAAGCTTAATACCCAAGGCTTTCTCTTAATAAAAATTAATATTATAGGAACTAGTACAATATTAATTTTAGTAGAAAATTGATCCAAAATATTATATAACACTTGAATATTTCGGTTTTTAGAGAGAAGAAGGGGAGAATTATTTTTCTCTCTAGAATACTAATTTTTGGATGAGTGATAGAATGAATAAGATTTACAACATTTTGTATGTTATTAGGTTAATGAGATGAAAAACCATGATGGTTTTTTATTCTCAAAAACCGGGTGGAAGGGGGGCTTTTAGGGGAGCCAATGCATGCAATTATTGCTCTTAACAATAAACAATAGGGTTGCATGGCTAAATAGTAGGTAATCATTGTGTTTCCATTATCTTAATCAAACACAATATTAGCTTAAATCACCCCTTAATTTCGGTACACTTGATAATATGGGATCCATATTATTTTTGTCAATTTGTCAATATGTAACATGTCACATGTAGCATAAATTTGTTGTGTATTTTTAACATATTAAAAATCAACGTATTATTAAAATACGTCACATACAAAATTGACTTAGTAATTTCATAATTACTTGTATCAAAATATTTTTCCATTTATAAATCACAACTGATTGTATTTATAAAAATTCATTCAATTTGAATTGTTTCTTTAAACAATAATTTCATCCGAGTAATGATACAATTCGATTACTCAGACCGTATCTCATTTAATCACATTTTAATATGATACGTAAATTTTACTTCCAAAATCGTCCGTCAATTTTCAAATAATTTAATTAACTCGTAACGTTATACGATTAATTAAATAATCAATTAAGAGTGTTGCCCTATAGGTATGACCTAGGAGGTCAAATGATCACCACCGTCGCACGACAGTAATGTCAAACTCTAGTCAGCCAATCATTACCGATATATGTTGACCAGTTGACAGTAACAATATTACTTCCCAATTGTATTCCTTATAATGAGATTTAAACATGTGATCATCATGATCAACAGTCGTGATCGCATTATTGTCGGAGGACACATATTCCAACAATAGCTTCATTAGCTATAACCTTGTCTTGAAGTTGCTTAATGTTGAGTTTCAGCTCTTTGGTTATAGCTTCATTAGCTATAACCTTAGATTCAAGAGCCTGCTTCTCGTTTGCCATTGAATTCAAAGCTTCAGTATCATCAACTGTAGCTTTAGATTTTAATTTTTTGGCCTTTGCCTTAAGCAATTGATTTTCTTTAGCAATGTCCATGATTTGCTCTTTTAATTCAATACTTTGCTCATGACAATGATCCAACGATTGTTCAAAATATTTAACTAAGGCACTTTTTGATAATTTCTTAACTTGTTTCTTAAGTTCAAGATAACTTACCTCATCTTCGTCTTCATCAGAATCGGATTCTCCCATGAGACAGAATTCTGAACTTGAATCATTGTCGATATCTAAGCTTATATTGCTTAAGTACAGATTTGCAACCTCTTCATCTTCGGATTCTTCATCGTCCTCTGTATCTAGATCTCCCCAGCATGAAGCCATCATGACTTGCTTGAACTCTTTCTTAGTTTTATCTCTCTGGGTTTTGTCTTTTATTTTCTTCCATGTGGGGCAATCCTTGATCATGTGATCAGAATCACCGCACTTGAAGCAGCCTCTATTTGCAAAAGAATTTTTTGAATCAGACGACTTCTTGTTCGAAGACTTGTTGTTGTTGAAAGTTTTATTTTGTTTGAAATTAAAAAAATTCTTCCTAAACCGTTTGGCAAATAGCACAGTCTCATCTTCTAGATCGGACTCATTGTTTTCACTTGCGAGCGCCATACTCTTTCGAGTGCTCGGTTCAGTTTCATCAGCATTTAAAGTGAGTTCATGAGCCATTAGGGCTCCAATGAGTTCTTGATATGAAAGGTTGGTAAGGTCACGGCATTCTTCCATAACAGTGACCTTGGGGCGCCATTTTTTCGTTAGGCTCCTAAGTACTTTTCTAGCTATGTCTTCAGTCGGAAAAGTGCGACCTAGATTCTTTAGTTCATTTATGATACTTAAAAATCGTGTTGACATGCTATCAAGTGTCTCATTAGGATCCATAGAAACGTATTTTTGTATCAAAAGATCAATACGATTTTTCTTAACAATGGCCGTCCCTTCATAGGCCAACTCCAAACCGTCCCATATCTCCTTGGCAGTCGTACAAGAAGAAAAGCGATCAAACTCTGTTGAAGTCATACCATTTTGTAGTAAACTTATCGCTTTTGAATTTTTTTCTGCCTTCTTGTAGTCGGCCTCGATATAGTCTTCTTCCTTTTTCTCATATGAAGGACCTTTAGTTGTTCCTACCAAAATTTTGATAGGACCGTTCTGAACAATTCTCCAACACTCCCAATCAATACCTTTAATGTAGTGTGTCATCATGTTTTTCCACAAACCATAATTCTTCCCATCAAAGACGGGACATTTTAGGTATTTGGAATCCATTTCACACGTATATAGCAGCGGAAATAAAGAAACGAAAAAGTAGATCAACCCCTAGCTATTAGGCTATCAAGAGCACGAGGCTCTTATACCAATTGAAGAGTCTATATAGCGATATACTCAAGAGGGGGGGTGAATTGAGTATGTAAAACTCTTGCCCACTTTTTCGATTTATTGATAATTTATTAATCACTCGAAGTTTATCAATTAAACTTGACTAATTAATTTATCGTATGTGTGAAAATGAAAAAATAAATGCGTAAATAAAGAAGACACGCGAAGTTTTGAAGTGGTTCGGTTTCACAAATCGAAACCTACGTCCACTATTCTCGATTAATAACTTTAGTACCTTACTACGGATTACAAAATTATCAATCTAACTTGTACAACTAACTATAGTTGTAACTCAACTTGAGTATCGTTAAATACTCGATTTCTATCTTACGTTAATAAGAAAGTACTGCTAGATTCTACTAGTGTTCACGTTAATGAACGAGTATGAATACAATGAGTACTATTATCCTGTTGGAATATGTGTCCTCCGACAATAATGCGATCACAACTGTCGATCATGATGATCACATGTTTAAGTCTCATTTTAAAGAATACAATTGGGAAGTAATATTTTATTGTCAACTGGTCCACACATATCGGTAATAATTGGCTGACTAGAGTTTGACATTACTGTCGTGCGATGGTGGTGATCAGTTGATCCCCATAGGTCATACCTAAAGGGTAACACTCTTAATTGATTATTTAATTGATCGTATGACGATACGGGTTAATTAAATTACTTAAAATTGACGGACGATTTTGGAAGTAATATTTGCGTATCTCATTATAATTTGATTAAATAAGATACGATCTAAGTGATCGAATTGTTTTATTACTTAGATGAAATTATTGTTTAAGGAAACAATTGCATTTGAATGAATAATTAATTATAAATACAAGATGTTGTGATTTATAATTGGTAAAATATTTTGGTACAAGTAATTATGAATTACTAAATCAATTTTGTATATGACGTATTTTTATTAATGCGTTGGTTTTTAATATGTTAAAAATACATAACAATTTTACATGACATGTGACATGTGACAAATTGACAAAGTTAAAATGGAATCCATTTTATCTTAATATGGACCGAAATTAGTGGGAGTATTAGGAAAATATTATGTTAAACTAAGTGGTAAACATAATCATTTTTTCCTAAACCTAGCCATGCAAACCTAGTGCCTCTTGTGAAGAGCACCTTGCTCATGCATTGGCCCTAAAAACCCCTCCCCCTACCCGGTTTTATGAAGAGAAAAATCATGGATTTTTCCTCTAATTTTTACCTTATACACTACATAAAATATTAGTGTATTATTCATTCAAACATCCATCTAAAAATAAGAATTTTAGAGAGATAAAATTCTTCTTTTTCTCCCTTCTCTTAGCCGAAATATTAAGAGAACAAAATAATATTTTTGGTCAATTTTATTCAAAAATTAATATTGTTCTAGTAATAATAATATTAATTTTATTAAGTAGTTACCTTGGGTATTATTCCTTGGGAGGGATTCTATACTTGAATCCTTATTCTTCCATTTTAGGAGTGCTCAAGAACAAGTAAGAAGGAGATCTTACTTGTGCCCAATAATCCGAAATCTTCAATGTAAGATGATGATTTCTTTCTTATTCTTTTATTGTTTGCATGCATAAGATCAACATTTAATTTTATGACTAAATTAATTTGAAACATATATGAATATGTTAAGTAATGAAATATAGTTTCCTAACAAGCGGTATCATGAGCCTTAGGTTGTTTGCATGCAAATCGGTTATAGTTTTTCCGAGTTATACGATTAACATATAAAACTTATAAATTTGTGTTATTATGATATATCACGAAAAAAATTTTGCATGTTAAAGTTTCTGGTCCTAAAATGTATTTAGGATATTTTGGTTAATTTATGGATTTTTATTGTTCATCTAATAAAATAATGGCATTAAAAATGTGATTTTAGGATAAAAATGTCATTTTCGGACTAAAATTACCTAAACTTCGAATTTTCCAGTGATTTTTGAATATGTTTTCACATATATTATTTTTAGATGACCTGTAAATGTTTATAATTTTTGGAGCTCTTATGCTCGAAATATGGATTTTTCATGATAAAAATCGAATTTAAATGAAAAATAAGTTAATATGAGATAAATTTCGAATCTGGTCATTAAAATTTAGTATGTTGTCACATGAAATTTTACAAGATGTGTGTAAAATAATAGGCTATTATGAAGTCTTTATGCATGATTTATGAATTTTTGATGAAAAATAGCATAAATAGTGACTTAATTAATGAATAATTGCTAAACATACTTTATGACTAAGGAAAAACGTCACATATTGCATTTTATTACCTATTTCAGATCTAAAATTGAAAAGTTGATAAATATAATTTTTCTCATGTTTTTATGATAATATTTGATAAATCCGATAAACCGCAACAATGTTTTTCCCGATAAATTTTCGAAATTTTAACCTAAGTTTTTTGAATATTATGAGTGTCATAGTATTTTTCAAGAATGTTCATGAGTTTAAATTTCAAATTTTGAATTTATTTGAATTTTTTATGATTTATTTGGAGTTTATAGCATTTTATTGTAATTTTGGGTCCATTAATGAACAATTTTAAGAAATATAAGTTAATTATAGTCAAATAGTTAGTGGAGACTAATTTTGAGTCCTAAGTTGGTTAGGGTAATTAACTTGTGCATAAATATGATTTTATGTAATTCATTGTGATTTTAAAAGGTTGAATCACGCAAATCCGTAAAAACCGTTTAATATACGATATTGGCTCCTTAAAGGCGATTTAGCATAAAATTGGGCATGTTCATACATATTATAATGCTGCATTTTATTTATGATTGTCATAATTTTATTTTATGTAATTTTTGAATTATGTAATTTTTACTTAGTATGGCCTTAGTTTTTAATTGGTATTACCCGAAATGTATGGGAATATCGATTCGTTTGTAATTTATTGTGATCTCGTATCACCGTTTTGTAATTTAATAGATTTATTTTATTTTAATTACAAATGTATAATAGGAAATTATGTAATTTGTTATGTAATTCATTTATTTCGGAGTTCCTTGAAGACGGTGTCACTCAAGAAGGCGATACATAAAGACGGTGTTACCTCGAGATGCGTGCTAAAACTAAAGTTCAAGGGACCAATGGAGTTGGTTTCCGAATATGTAATAGTTAATTAGATTTTCTATTTTAGGAAGGCCATACTAGGATTTAATTTATGCTTTGCATTTTATTTATATGTTGCATGCATCGCTAAATCGCCATAACTAAAACATGCATTGTCATTTTAATCGAGTTTATCGACCGTGTCAATTAAAATTATCGTAGTTCACCGCTTTATTTCACTTAAAACGTGATAGATAATAAATTGACATGACCTCTCGCTAAAATAAACAATTGAGACTTAGCCTTACCAAAAAGTAGAAACCATGAAAACCTATTTCGCGAGAGAGTGCACTCGGCCACCCCGGGGTACAAACCTTGTTACGTAGGGGAAGTGGGTGATAAATGTCTATCCACCGAATTCATGTTGATGAGGGTTTCATCGGCTACCCCGTGCCCAAGTTAATGTGAATTTGGATCATGGACACATTTATTCGAAATTTGGATTGACCTCAACGGAAGTATTCGTGACCGTAGTCGCATGTGTTCCGGGCTATAGATAAACATTAGAGTAATTTTATCGACCAAGAGTTCTAAAAGTAGAATCGATTAAAAGGTTAATCCACCGAGTTATATTGATGAGGGTTTCATCGGCTACCCCGTGCCTAAGTTGATATGAATTTGGGTCTTGGAATCATTTATCTAGTTGGGTAGAGGTCACTAGATAAATGCAATAAAACTTGTTTAAATTAATTTTACGAGTCTTATTATTTTTGAAAACGACATATGTTTTATTCCTTCTATATTTTGTTTTGTAGACCGCTTCTATTTCTCATAACAAATGGCCACTCCAAACACCAACGCCACACCTCTCACTAATACTTCATGGCTCCGATCCTTCATGGATCGATGTAAACTTGAAAAGAATGGGTCAAATTTCTCCGATTGGGATGCCCAACTCAAACTAGCCGCCCAAGGTGACGACAAGCTTCGTTACCTTACCGAGGCCTCTCCACCCGAACCTAATGCTAGGTCGAGTGCCGCTACTAGGGAAGCATATGAGGCTTACCACAAGGAATCCGCCGCAATGAAAAATTTGTTGATCTTTGCGATGGAGGCGGATCTCCAAAGGAGAGCCTTTAAGATGGGCACCGCTAATGAAATCTATTCCAAGCTTGTGACAATGTTTTCACAAACTCCGCGGATCGTCCAATATGAGGCGGCCGCGGCATTCTTTGATCTCGACTTCAAAGAGGGCCAAAAGGTTAGCCCTCACGTGCTCAAATTGATGGAGCTAGTCGAGACCTTGAAGATTCAAAAGGTTGAAATCCCCAAAGAACTCATTGTAGATAGGATTCTACACTCCTTATCCAAAGTCAAAGCGTATGTTCAATTCCGGATGAATTTTAACATGCAAGACAAGGACGTGTCTCTTGAAGAGTGGCACAAGTTACTTGTGCAAGCCGAAAGAGACATGGGGTTAAATGTTAACCCACCTAAGGATGTGCTTAACATTAGCACCAAAAGCAAGGGGAAGTTCAAGAAGAATGGGAAGAAGGGTAAGAAGCAAGCTCCCACTTTCACCAAAGCTAAGACTTATGAAGCTAGCACTTCCAAGATCAAGAAGGGTCCTCTTGATAAATGCCATTATTGTAATGGTGTTGGACATTGGAAAAGAAATTGTTCCAAATATCTTGGTGACATTAAAGCTGGAAAGATCACTCCAGTAGGTAAATGACTATCCTTTATTTTATGTTTCTAATTCAACTATGGTATTGTGATACAAAGTTGTGATAATGTATCCCCTTTTTATTGTAAATCGGGCCTCCACCAAGCAAGGACAAGGGAAAAGAAAAGCAAGCTTGAGAAACCATCAAGAAGCTAGGAGTAGCTTCCATGAAGCTTGGCTTTTTATTGTCTTATTTTAATTATGTTTCGGATTTTAGAACCTTTTGATTTCCGTGTTCGACATGGAAATGTTTTATCCTTTCTTAACAATTGTTGTATTTTGGATAATGGTGACTTGGTTTGCAACCCAAGTCACCCGTTTTATCGTATTTTATCCTTGTTCTAAAATTCGTCTTTATATGCTTGCTCATAGAAACATATGATCATTCACTTAAAGTGATCTAATGGACAACTATAATGATGGGATTCATTATATGTCCACAAGCTTAAGGCTTGTGTATGATCATTCATAAAGTGATATTGAGTTGATGAACTCTCTTAAAGGAATGTCAATCACCAAGTACACTTATCAAATCTAAAACAATTAGTCTACCTATGAGATAGTCCTCCTTATACTTCAAAATCATTATTTGAGTCTCATAAGCTATCTTTGAATCTCTAGTATATTCATTCTAAAGATAGAGTGGGAGAAAATGAAGACACAAAGAACACCAAGCAAAATTTGTGTACTTGTGTAAATGAGATCTACGCAAGAAAGAATGATTTGTATACCTATACAGATAGTATACTCGAATAGATGAGATATATGGTCTCAAATAGATGATATCTACATGAGAAAAGAGACCAAGTGAAGTAATCAAAAGAATATGTTCTCAAGATAACTACACGAGGAGACCAAAAGAAAGTTTTGGAATAAGAATGACTAAAGTAAAGTCTTAACAAGAGTTTTGACTAGTTTATGAACAACATTTGACCAATAGTTTCAATATTGATATTTACTTAAGAGCCTATATGAATCAAAGTTGCATCCTAGAAAATAAATGAGATTTATTACTAAAAGTTGCAAAGAATGATATGCCGATATCTACAAAAGCTAAATTAATTGTTAACCACGCTAATGTCATTACTTAACCTCATTATGAAAATGAAATGGTTAAACCTCCTTCCGAAAGGGGTATTTTGAGAAGGACGTATATTAGATATTATTCATATTTAAACAATGACATTGCTACGCATCATTATAAAATGAATGAGTTAGAGATTAAAATCTCTTTCCATAAGGTTAAGATGAAACCTCTTCAAAATAGGTATTTTGAAAGGATATGTTGGGAACATATATGGTTTTATCTTAACAACTTAGTAAAGCAAAATATATTTCAATTCTTGAAATGTTTCGATTGAGTAGTCAAATGCGAAACATGTGGAATTAAGTGGGAGTTGGAAATTATCATGTGAAGACATGGAATTTAGTGGGAGCAATCATCTTGTAAAAGTTTATAACTCATTACTCATTGAGAATGACGAGCTAATACTTTCTTTCACAAAGAAGTATTTAAGTTTTCAATTCTGGATGAAAATGGACTATGATGAATCCAATCACATCATGAGATGTTGGATAGGTATTGAAATATACACATCGAATCAACGAGAAACGTAGGTTATTCATGTCCATGAAAATGGAATTGCCATTAGCAGTCATGGTCATTCATTGAACCTAAGAATGGTTGATCACATGATTATTAGTTACTAATGTTTCCGCCATTAGAATAATCATGCACATGTCCAATAATGAATCATATGCATAAGAGCATGATGAATCATTGGCAAGCCATAGAAGAATCGTCATGAATTCTCGAGGAGAATCCGATGAGCGATTTCAGTGTTGGACAGAACACTCTGTTATGTTTCAAGAGGTTGCACATATTAAAGTTCGAACACGCGTAAGGATTTATGAAAATCCTAAACTTTTCAAGCTAAAAGGAGAAATAAGAAGTTAGGAAAGATACTTAGTTGAAGTAAGAAGTTACTCAAAACTAATATTTTCTAATAAACTAGGACTTGTGAGAAGTACTAGGCTAATCATCTTGACAATTGTTGCAAGACTCTACAAAACATATACCTAGTGCATTGTGTGTGGGTGGAGTACTTGATCAGTGCAAGTTATATCATTCACCACAAATTCGTTGGTTATGTGATAAACAACCAGAAAGTTCTTTCAAGATAAAGAACCCAAACCGAGGTTGGGAACCTATATGTGTACTTGGTGAGGTTCATGCTATGAGAGATAACATGAATGTAAAGGAAAATGCGATAAAAGAAGTTTGAACACATGGACACATGGTATGTTAAACTTCTATTGCAATCGACTAGTGTTTACACACTTATGATATGCATCACAAGGTTGAAATACGGTATTGACTACCCGAATGTGATGTCGACATTTGTCGTTTGAGTTATTATTGACTCACCTTATACTTTGTTACGTCCAAACGGGTTGTAGAGACAATTGGACCCCGTTAAAGTGAACACGGATTAGCATTGTATTCGCCCATAGTTACTTACATGAGGTGACGTCTCGAAGTGACTAGAATGTGATGCGATTGATGGCAAGTTCAAGTGCCATGGAGTCATATGAGAATGACTAGTCGATCACATAGGCAGACTGTTAGGAACACTTTGTCGGGCCTTATGACCGCTTATAGAGTTCTGGCAAATTTATATAGCCTGGTCGTGGCGAGAGCGACTATAGTATTCTAATGAGTCGATTCTTTTGACTAAAGACTATTCGCCTAAGATGGCACAGTTTCAGATTAACTTTGATTTGTGTTACTACGACCTTCGTAAATGGGGTCAAATGGGCATATTTTGGGTTATGATGGCTGTGGCTAGTCGAAGGGAATGAGTGCGATAGGAATTGTCCACCCCTAGTCAGGGTTATAACAATATCTCAGGGCCACTCGAGGAGTAATGAACTGGAAATGCGTGGCCACGCTCGAAAGATATCTATGGTAGATAAATCCGGTCAATCAGTTATTCTCCAGATCGAGGAAACCACTCGATATGATCACTTGCAAGTACGATCTGAAAGACACCTTGCATTGAGTGGGAGATAGTAATAGGACAAGAGAATTGGTGACGCACACTTGTCGAGGACAAGTGGGAGATTGTTGGAATATGTGTCCTCCGACAATAATGCGATCACAACTGTCGATCATGATGATCACATGTTTAAGTCTCATTTTAAAGAATACAATTGGGAAGTAATATTTTTTTGTCAACTGGTCCACACATATCGGTAATGATTGGTCGACTAGAGTTTGACATTCTTGTCGTGATGCGACGGTGGTGATCGATTGATCCCCTTAGGTCATACCTAAAGGGTAACACTCTTAATTGATTATTTAATTGATCGTATGACGATACGGGTTAATTAAATTACTTAAAATTGACGGACGATTTTGGAAGTAATATTTGCGTATCTCATTATAATTTGATTAAATAAGATACGATCTAAGTGATCGAATTGTTTTATTACTTAGATGAAATTATTGTTTAAGGAAACAATTGCATTTGAATGAATAATTAATTATAAATACAAGATGTTGTGATTTATAATTGGTAAAATATTTTGGTACAAGTAATTATGAATTACTAAATCAATTTTGTATATGACGTATTTTTATTAATGCGTTGATTTTTAATATGTTAAAAATACATAACAATTTTACATGACATGTGACATGTGACAAATTGACAAAGTTAAAATGGAATCCATTTTATCTTAATATGGACCGAAATTAGTGGGAGTATTAGGAAAATATTATGTTAAACTAAGTGGTAAACATAATCATTTTTGCCTAAACCTAGCCATGCAAACCTAGTGCCTCTTGTGAAGAGCACCTTGCTCATGCATTGGCCCTAAAAACCCCTCCCCCTACCCGGTTTTATGAAGAGAAAAACCATGGGTTTTTCCTCTAATTTTTACCTTATACACTACATAAAATATTAGTGTATTATTCATTCAAACATCCATCTAAAAATAAGAATTTTAGAGAGATAAAATTCTTCTTTTTTCTCCCTTCTCTTAGCCGAAATATTAAGAGAACAAAATAATATTTTTGGTCAATTTTATTCAAAAATTAATATTGTTCTAGTAATAATAATATTAATTTTATTAAGTAGTTACCTTGGGTATTATTCCTTGGGAGGGATTCTATACTTGAATCCTTGTTCTTCCATTTTAGGAGTGCTCAAGAACAAGTAAGAAGGAGATCTTACTTGTGCCCAATAATCCGAAATCTTCAATGTAAGATGATGATTTCTTTCTTATTCTTTTATTGTTTGCATGCATAAGATCAACATTTAATTTTATGACTAAATTAATTTGAAACGTATATGAATATGTTAAGTAATGAAATATAGTTTCCTAACATATCCTATTAATGAAACGAACGAGAATGATTGACTTTAAAGAGGCACACATTTTTTGCTTTAGACACAATTAGGGTTTTGAAAACAATTGCAATTTTTAAACAACTAAATTCGAAATATACTTAGGGTTTTTGCAAAGGTTTCTGTCAATTAAAAATGTAAATAAGTGTCTTGCTTTTCTAATGAAATACTTTGGTATTTATAGGAGTAAAAAACCTAAAACTAGGTTAAAAATCAAAATCCTAGCCGTCCCTCTTTGGTTCGAAAACTCCTTAGGTGGGCTAGGTTAAATTTCTTATTTCTATCTACAAAATACCTTTTATTCAAAACCCTAAATACTACTAGGATATTTTCGACTAGAAGGTGATATGGCCATAATCCATTTCACTATAATTGAAACCCTAATAATACTTAGTTTTAAATCATAAAGCTATGATAATATGATTAGAAACCCTAGATTACATAACAACCCATAAGTTGTATGATAAATCAGTAGGATTAACATAATCTATATTACTAATTTCAACCAGAAAAGATATAGTATAAATATCACTTTAATTTTCGAAATAATAAATAAATCTAAAGCTTAAATTGTGCTCTCTTATAAGTCGTTCATGGTTATAGGCAAAATGGCTATAACCAAGAACTTTGATAGGTAAGGTTAAAGATGAAATAGCTATAACCATACTTTCTCAAAAACCATTTTGTTCACACCATTAGTAGAATGAGATCTTATATCCCTAATCTTCATGAGATCTTCAAGTATAGGTTCCTTTCTTTATCTTGATCTAGAGGCTCTTCATCTTGAGCTTCCATCAAATCGTTTTGCTTGATTTAGTCTTCTATGGTTATAGGCAAAACAACCATAACCAATCTTGATTACCAAGCTCCAATTTTGTCATGAGAATTCCATCATATGCCATAACCATAATCATGCTTTCAAGGTAATTGTTAACTAAGATATGCACCATTCAACAAACAATTACAAGCACAAGTGTATAACATATTACAAATCATAATACTTGTCATTATCAAAACTTATATAAATATGGTCCAACAACTACTCCCTCCGTAATTCTTATTACTTTCAATATTGCCGCATTAATATTGATTATTTCACTACTCCTGTTGTTGTTTCTACCACTTTCACTAATCTCGCTGATAATATTGTTATTTTAACTATTCAAATGAGTGATTACTATCATATCACTATATCCAATGTTACTACAACTCTTTTCTTTACTGACGAAATTACTTTTACTACTTAGGCATGCAATTTTAAGAGGATAATATATTTATATAAATATATTACATATATGCATTAAATCAAATCGAAAGAATTATGCAAATATTATATGTTATGGAATCTAACTTGAATTATTTATAACCTACTTACATTATATTTTTGTATGTTAAATAATTAACATCTCTATACATATAATAAACTATAAAGTTTAATAAAATTGCATAGATTTTAAATTTAATATATAATTTTATGGAGGCCGGATCCGGTGAGGCCGTTAATTATGGCGAGGCGGCCGACCTCACCAAATTACTTCATGGTTTTGTGAACCCTGGACTTAATTTCGTGAATCCTAGACCCGATTTTGTGAATCTAACACACAAACAAGTGACATTGGACATATATTAACATTGATAAATATATTATAATCGTATATTTATATGTGTTCATCTATGTGGGACTCGAACCCACACCTTGCGCAATAGCACAATGCTCTACCTTTTGAGCTAATAGATGATAAGTACAAACAATGCATCAACAAATAACAAAAACATGAAACATGATACATAACCAATTTAAGTCCTAAGTTCACATAACCGGGTCCAAGCTTCACAAAGTCAAGTCTAGATTTCACAAAATCAAGCCTAAGTTTCACAAAATCAAGTTTCACAAAATCAGGTCTAGGGTTCACATAATCTAGTCCAAGCTTCACAAAATCAAGTCCAGGTTTCACAAAATTAGGTCTATGTTTGCCAAAATCAGGTTTCACATAATCATGTCTAGGGTTCACATAATATACTCTAAGCTTCACAAAATCAAGTCCAGGTTTCATAAAATCAGGTCTATGTTTGAACCCTATTTTGTGAACCTTGGACCTAATATTGTGAATCTCGGGTCTGATCTTGTGAACTCTGAACCCAAATTTGTGAATCTTGGACCTACTCTTGTGAATCATGGAGCTAATCTTGCGAATCCTGAACCTAATTTTGTAACTTAGCGATTATCTTGTGAATGCTAGACTTAATTTTGTGAATCTAGGACCCAATTTTGTGAAAGTAGGTCTTTATTTTGTTTATTTAGGACATACACTCCCATAGTACTTCAAAAAGTGAAAAGAAGACTGCCAACACCCTTCAAAACGCTACTGACGCCGCGATCAAATATTTCATCTTCAACAAAACCAATAACTTGGTCAACTGAAGGTAATGAATTCACAATTTTACACGACATTTCAGACTTCATGTTTGACAATGATAAAGGGTGAACTCATTTCTCACCTCAACTGGAGGCAATTTAAACCCTGTGTGAGTTGTTACATGTTTTGAGAAGACATCAAACTTTTGCTGAATTCCAAAAATGCAAACAACAAGCAGAAAATTAAAGCGACAAATCAGTAAAACTGAATTCCAACGCGACAAATTAGGCTACAGCGATAAATAATTAAGCTCAAATCCATTCAAAATCAGTAACAACAATGAAAAATTCCAGCACTTCAGGTAATAATTGAACAAATCGACAACGATTTCGACGAAACCGAAAAGGAAAAGGAGAAATTATACCCGTTGATAGATCTATGCATGGCATTACTAAACATAGAGAGACTAGAGGATACAGAAGCGAAGAATCCTCCCGGTGTCGCGTTGTGCCCTATTACAAATCGAATGACTATGCCCTTTTCTTTCTCTAGTTTCTTTAGTTTTTCCCTACATTTTTGAAATAATGGAATTCAGGAGCAAAGCATGAGCGTAAAAATGTAGAACTGATGATTTAAGACAATTGAAAAAGGATGTGTCAGATTATTCATTTCCAATGGAGTTGGAACTCATTTTATCAGTTGTGAATAACAGTCGCGAGACTCTCAAGCCAGTTGTAATCAGGGGTTGTTTAAGAATGATATGGATTATAGACCTATAGGCATCCAAGTTTGTCTGAGGGAGGATCTCCTTTTTTTGCTGTTGAATGCTGTGTTGATCCCAATCACAACAAAAGCCTTCTGTATACTCTGATTTGAAGCTCTTCCCGCTGAAATGTCGGCCTCCAGTCGTCTATTTTTCGCTTCTACCAGTTTAATCTCCATAGCTGAGATTTTTCTATCCGGAGATCTGCCAGTTTGTTTACAACAGTTTGAATTATACATTCAGAACTCGAAAGACGAGATATTAAACGAGAAAAAACAAAAACAAAATTGTACTCACTGAATTGCTTGATGCGTCTTCACTACTTGTCCCATCATATCTGCAGATTTGCCCTCAACTAACATCTAATCAATTTCATAAGAGCACAAATTAGAGAAACTTTACAATATGACAGCACCAACGATTCTACTATGACCCGGAAAACCATATTACGAATCAAAACAACAACGACGGCAAAACCTTAATCCAACATTCTGAAAAGTACCGATAAAAAGGAAGCATGGTTAGATTTGCTTATCAGACTTGTACCAAAAGCCAAAAACCAAAAACCAAACCAAAACAAAACTGACAAAAAACCAAAAAGCCCACCCGTTTATTATGATCCGAATCTTGACCCGCTCTTATTATGGGCAATTTATCCAGTTTGACATGGTTACTGATCAGTGAAACCTGATTTTTGACTTCAGGACAGGACTCTGAGGATTCCAACTTTGCCTGGTAAGAAGTGAACCAACCAGAAAACTGGCTATGCACAGCAAAATCAGAGCTTTACCAGAAACAGCTTGTGCTCTCATTTTCTTTGAGTCGATTTTGAGTTGCCTTACACAAACCATCACATTTATCGTCAGTTCAATTCGACTAACGAGCTTCTTTCTTGCCTGCAACAGAAATTAGGTTAAACTGAAATTCATCAAAAATCAGTAATTAACAACGAATTCAGCATACAACTAAGATGATTTAAAAATGCAAATCAAACTTAAACAAATCTCAATCTCCAGGACTTCAACTAATATAATTTGACAAAAACATGCAAACTAATCGCCATTGAAAATTTTACAGCATCCATTTTACAGTATATATCAGTAAGCATCCATTTTACAGTATATATCAGTAAGTAAGCATCCATTTTACAGCATATATCAGAGATAAACATCACTTTTACAGCAATTTTCAGCATGAAGCACAAGTTTTACAGCAATTTCAGCAGGTAAACACAAAATGAAAGCGAAAACTTTAAAAATGAAGGAATATCAAAAATCGTCATAATAATGCTATAAACATCTTAAACTAGTGACAATTATGAAAGCAATTAAGCAAACATTAAACAGAAGAGATTACGCATAGAAAGTGAAGAGACGAAGCATACGAAGAAAAGGAACTAGAGAAAACAAGCTCGAATCGAAAACACACAAAATCAAGTAAATCAGTGAGCAAAATAGAAATACAATCATAAAAATACAATCAACAATTTAAATGCAACAAATCTAAACAATGTTCAATCCGTAATAAAGCAACAAACGCATGCGAAGTTAAAATAAATTGACACAGAAAATAAAATCAAAATTAGTAAAAATGACGAGATTTGCGAAATTAAAGCGAAGGAAGAAGAGAATCACCTATGAATCTGAGCGAAAATAGCGGAAAATTAACAAGAAATCGAAAAATAATGCGCTGTAACGATTATTGATAGAGAGAATCGATCTTCCATGGAAATTTCTTAGCTTCATTCAACAAATTTTTGATCTTTTGTCGACATTTTTAACCTAATTTCTTCCGATTTTGCCCCAAATTGAAGAATTAAAGTGTATGATTTTTAATCCTAGAAATTCTGAGTGAAAATCACAAGTAGAGTAAAGAAGAATGAACCGAAACAAACGAAGCTATAATCTTGCGCGTTAATGGTGATGAACGAAATAAATTGCAGAGGAGAGAGAAAGAGAAGACAGAGTAACGGGTGAAAATGAACGATATCACATACACCGTTATTTTTTTGGGTGGGGTTATAACTGGTGGTTCATGTGGCACAATCGTGTGCGTCGAGTCTAATTATATTTGAATGGATGAGATGAGTCCAGTCGCTTCACCATAAGAAGGGTGGCTCACATGATTCAATTTCTAATTTTATGATGATAATAATTAATACCATAAGTGTGCATGTTTATACTATGTTTTAGTCTCGTACAAATGTTTAGGAAAATTACCAAGCTTCTATATAATTTAATTTTAACCCAAACTATATAATATTTGCATTGAGATCCCTTAATCGGGTCCATCACAAGGTGCTAGTGATTTAAAACTATATAGTATAATTAATTTGTATAATTTTCTTTAATTATATTGAAGTCCCTTGGTTTCTAGATTTAATATATAGTATTGATTGATTGATTGATTATATATATATATATATATATATATATATATATAGAAATAGGATCCTGTGCGAACCTAAAGTTCGGTGCGAACTTACGAACTGACTTTAAACCCCTCACATATCACGCGCTAATGTTTATGCGATAACCTGTAAGGCTGTAATCAATTTAAAACTCTTCACACACCTCTCTGACACACACAGTGACTCTAGCACTCAACTAATCTTGTCAATCTCTTTCTCTCTCATTCCTACCTACAACCTCCGCTCGCCTGTGCCGGACTTTTTGTTCCAGTCGGAAACCTCAGACAACGCCGACGCCGCTACTCCACACTCTCCATCTTTCTCTACTCTGTCTTCTCTTTGGCAACTGTAAAAGCGTTGTCGTGTGCCGACAGAACGGACGACATCTCCGGCGTTAAAATACGGTGACCACGCATCGGTCTTTTGATGCCGACGGCATATCTTATCTTCTTGTTGATCTGACAGTCAGATTTGATGTCGACGGCATATCTGTAAAAGCGTTGTCGTGTGCCTCGCTCCTTCCGACTAAATCTAGTCGTCCTCCACCGTTTTTCGCACACATTTAGCCGTGTTAGGTGACTTGGTGATGATGTATTGGGTTGAAATGACGGTCAGATTTGTTGAGTGAGTTAGATTTGATTGGGTTTGACGCATTTTTTATGCTAGGAATTAGTTGGCGGCGGCAAAAGGGCGAGGTGCGGTGGTGCGCCAAAAATAGTGAGGTGTGAGTTGCGGGTCTGGGTCGAGCTTTGAATGGGTCGGTCGTGGAGCGGTGAGTCCGGGGTCGAGGTTCGGTTTATTTGGGTTTGTCGTGGCTCCCTGGTCGTTAAATGGTGGGGCTTGAGTGTGATGTGTTGGCGGTGGTCGAGAGGTGAAGGTGATGTGGTGGCGGAGGGGTGTCTGCTGAGATGGTTGGGCTGGTGGTTGTGTGATATTTATTAATGTCGCTGATGGTGGTTGTATGGTGTTGAGCGGCGTAGTGGTGGTGTTATGGTGGGCTTGTTGAATCATGGTGAAGCGGTGGATACACTAAATATCAGCTCGGATGCACATGGTATTACTACCATATACACAAATCGATTTGTGAATCCAATAGTAATACCATGTGTATGTGAGATATTTCCTAGAATTTGTATTCAACCCAATTCATACACAAATGTTTAGATGCTAAATTGCTTAATTCGTATATCTAGCAGTACTGATTCTTTGCTGGTTAGTGCTATTGAAGTTGCTTAAGTTTCACTTAACTACTCGTGCTAGTGTATTTACATAAGAAAATGTTGGACACTGTTTTCATAATAAATTTGGTCAACTATTAGTATCACCATAAGTTTTGCTTTGCATTATAACTCATTTTTAGGAAGCCCGATTTACAATGACAATTCTAATGGGGGAAATGTATGAATTAAGCAATTTAGCGACTATAGGAATTGCATATGGTAAAATGTGTTAAATGTGTGTGAGATAAGCTTTTTGTAACATTTGGTAACAATAATTAACGTTTTGATTGACTTTGCGAGAGATGTGTATCTAGCCATCTAAAGAGGTGTATCTAGTATGTCATAGATGTGTATTATTGGTTTACCAAACATGTGTATTTAAGAAGATAAAAAAGTGTATCTAGCCTCAAAATAATCTAGAAGCTACTGAAATTTTGTTGCTCAAAACCATGGCAAAATAGGAAGTGCCTATGTTTGTTTTTGAGCTCGGAGCATGAGCAAAATAATGATTTTTATTATAGACAATTGATCATAAGACCATAAAATCGATACTTGTTTGTACATATTGTTAAGCTAAATATGTACAATTGTCCGCGGTATATATAGTCTTTTAAGTTGCTAGATACATTCCTTTAAGTTTCTATATACATACATTTAACTAGATAGATACACTCGTTTAATTTGCTAAATACATACATCTAGCTAGCTAGATACACTCTTTTAAGGTGATAGATACACTCCCTTAAGTTGCTAGATACATATCTCTAATTAGCTAGATACACACCTTTAGTTAGATACATACATTTAACTAGATAGATACACTCCTTTAATTTGCTAGATACATACCTCTACTCAGCTAGATACACTCCCTTAAGTTGCTAGATACATATTTCTAATTAGCTAGATACACACCTTTAGTATCAAGTCATATCTCTAATTAACTAGATACACAATTTTACTGGATGCAAACATGGTTTTGTTTAATAAAGGATCATATGTTAATTAACATGAAGTTCTAGGGATGATAATATTTCTTTGTTAAACATCTTGGAATCAAACCTTGTTTTAGGTACATTTTGCACAATTGAAGCCGAAATTTTATGTTTCAAAGTTTATTTTACGAAAGCCTTCAATCACATTTCAAAACGCCCCTATTCAGCCATGTAGGTCACCGCTTTATTGATAAAATATGCCGTCTACCACCAAATATGCTCAAAATTTAATAATTAGTTAAATAATCATAGGGACCCAAAAATTTTCTTTTTTTTTTTGAAAAAACTTGGTTCTTAAAATCAAACCAAATTTGTTTCTTTAAGAACAAATTTTTTCATTCAGTGGGAATATGGGACAAACGTTTTTTTGTGGTTCTTATTTACAAACCCAATGTAAAGAACCCTTGCAATTGCTCTCATTTAAAATGACCCATGAACCAATATTAATTCAACATGATTTATAACCCGATAACCAATGAGTCTAAGAATGCTCAAATACGACTAGAATAATTCCGATTTCACTGAAAATGAACTCTGAACATGTGCTATAAACAAGCCAAGCTATTGATATCACTGAACAATCCAAAAGAAAGGATGAATGTCAATCATCAGGCATCAATTAGATGAACACTGCTTTTTTTCCCACTGTTCAGTGAACGGAAATGTACCCAGCTTCATCTCTAACATTTACCATCGCCGACAAACCAAGTTTTACGGGTTACTTCTCCGACCACCATACCACGCCAAGCAAGATACTACAATTTTTGGTTCCCAATTGGTCACATGCTGGTTTACCTTGCTAGATACACGTATCTGGCAATATACACGATCTCGGCAAGCTATATTGTATATTTATATCGACATTAAATATAATATACTCGTGAATAAAAGCAATTCCTCTCAAATTTTTTGTTCCCAATTGGCCTTTGCAACATACTACAATTTTTGGTTCCCAACTGGTCACATCTTTGGTTTGCCCATAACCTCCAGCTTACTCACTGCCGAGTAAACCACGACTTGTGACTCCCGGACATACCGCTTCGTCATCATTGTGCTTGGTGGGACAATAAACTTCTCAAAGAACCAAGAAAGCGGAGTAAAATCCGACACCAAATTGGTCGATCATAGTATCATACACACATCCACTCTAGCTTGGAATGCCTCCATGAATTCCTTGGTTCCGGCATCGTGCAAGTGTTCCCAAGTTGTTAACCAAATCTACATACAGAACCACACCACATGTCATCAATTAAAACCGTGCATTTTCAGCCACAAAGTACAAATTATGTATCATCTACCATCATACTCCGTAACAAATACATTGATAGACTACAACAGCAAATGATAAAAGTTCATAAAGTTTTGAATGTTTGATAGGTAGTACAAAGATAGATGAACCTGAGTGAGTGAGCATTCTATATCATTATCATAATATCTCCTCGTTTAATCTTTAAATCTCTAATCATAGATTGAATGGTATCGCTCCTGGCTTAATATATATCACAATTTATTTAATATAGTGAACAAGGAAATTTCCAAGAAATGGGTAAGAAATTACAAGGAAAAAGGCAAGCATCATACTCTTGGCTTAATATCAGTGTTTATTTGTGAGGTGTGAAACCCATTATAGCAGACAGTTTGTTTTGAAAAATGAGGTTCACGGGAAAAATGATAATATATAATGTTGGGGCACACGAGCAAAAAAACTGATAAACTCTTTTACTTTTGGTCATATAATGTTGTTGTCTCGTGAATTGATATCCGTAGAGGTACGATCAATCCAGGGGACAATTATTGTGGGATAAATTTTGAGAAAAAGGGGGCAATAAAATTGGGATGGAGGGAATAGTATAATAGTGTACTCCGTATCTCTTTACCTGTGTCTTATCTACAAGATACACTCATACACCTTAACCTAAAACTAAGCAAGGATCATTTGGCATTAATAATTCCTCAAAAGTACAAGCTCAACGCCTTGACCTATAGCTAAAAATAAAACTAATAATCATAACTCATAAGAGTAAATTCACTAAAAAATTGGAAAATTAAACACTCAAATTTTGATATATTCAGCTACATAGACAGAAATCCGATATCGCCTCAACGAAATAACAGAAACGCAAGATTGTTTTTCGTGAAAAATAGAAATGGAAAAAGAGTAGAGTCAAAATTAAATAGAATATACCTATGATTAGAGATTAAATGAGGATGTAATTATGATAATGATATAGAATGCTCTCTCACTCAGGTTCAACTATATATCCACGCGCCTGTCCATCTATATATAGAATGCTCACTCACTCTCCTTATTCCACTGAAACCTATCAAACAGTCAAACCAAATACACAAGTCAATAACCACCCAATAGTTAAAATTAGCTGCTTTGTTTTACAACTGAATCTATCAAGTTTTAAACCTGAATATGAGGCTCCATAGCTTTACACATTTAACTCCTTGCTCCATGTAGTCGCAAAGGCGTTGTCTGTTACATGAAACATTTTAGGATTAGTTATCCATGTAGGGGAATTTATCGTTAATTAGAAACAGTAGCGAATCTTCAAACTATATAGAAACTTAAAAAAATCAGCATCGGCCAAGTCCCAAACCAACACTACAAGGAAAACACGGTAAAGTGACGGACGAATCCGTCACTATATAGCATTTCCCGTCACAAAAAGCGGGTTTGTGACGGATTATCCGTCACAAACCGTCGTCACTATATATGGTCACAAAAAACGGGTTTGTGACGGATAATCCGTCACAAATACACCTGGGACGGATTTGTGACGGCTAATCCGTCACATAGTTTATCAACAGTGACACGTGTAATCCGTCACAAAACTGATTTTTGTGACGGACTATCCGTTGCAAAACAATTTTTTGTGACGGAATATCCGTTGCAAAACAGTTTTTTGTGACGGACTATCCGTTGCAAAACAGTTTTTTTTGACGGAATATCCGTTGCAAAACAGATTTTTGTGACGGACTATCCGTTGCAAAAAAGATTTTTGTGACGGATTTGTGACGGCTAATCCGTCGCAAATCAAACAAAGACATTTTAAAAAAACCAAAGCAGGTTTGCTCATCGCCACAATGCACGTAGCATTGTTTGATAAAACCTGCAATATACAACACAACCCCGTCGACCGCAAAGCGGGAATATATGTCAAGTCGACCGCAAAGCGGGAACCAATCAACAATACGTTTTAACTAACACCAACACCGAATCATAAAGTTAAAGGTTGTCTTTTATAAATAAAATCTACCATAATTAAGTTAGTGGTTTACATAAACTTCATCAAATCTACCAAGGTTCAAGATTTGATTTTTATTTAAGAAACTAAGAGTTTACCTAATCGGGGTAACGTCTTTCGACTACCAAATGGATGACCGTCATCCGTGAAATCGTCTCTACCAAATGGAGGCGGGCCACCTGAGCATGTAGGGGGGGGAGGGGGAGTCCATCCATACTTCTCGAACAAGAACGCCTCCATGCTATCTCCTTTGTACTTTTGGGTCATCATCTCTCCCTCCATCCTACCGATTTCTTTGTCGCAATTGTGAATTTTCCATTGTGACTCGAGAAAGCAAACTAGGTGAGTAAGAAGAAATCGAGTGACGGGCAAGCCTATTAGCCTGGAGGATCGTACAACTCGGGTGCCGCCGACCCCATACCCCACACGCGCATCTTCTCATTATAGCCTCCTTTGGCAAGTATAGTAGGACTCGTTCAGATCCGGTTCCCAGTCCCTCGGGCATTGGGTGGTTCATAAGTCGACGGTAACCAACCTGAAAAAGTAATAAGTAGGAAAAAAGTGTTAGTTAAAATTTAAATTAAATAATACCTTACTAATTTATAAAATAACATAAGAAGGCTAATTAAATCGATTTTTTCTAATTAAAGAAACTTACATCGGTCTCTTTCGCTCGAGGGTTAATCCAGTTGCCATGCTTATCTTTCTTGGACTTCTCCATGAGCTTGTACGGTGTGGCTTCAAAGACCCTGAAAAAATTATATGAAAAAAATATTACTCCGTATTATAGATTGATAATCGTTAATTCTTTGTTATGAGAAAACTAAGTGATGAAATACACTAAAAATCAATACTTAAATGAAATAAGAAATTTATAAATTTGGGAACTCAAATGTACTTACCAATTCCTTAAAAGCCAAAACTGCATTCTTCCTTCCGAGAGTGTGGGTTGCTAATGCTTTCCCATCTTTCGATCCCGATCTTCTATTTACCTTATTTATTTCCGAAGTTTTAGCAAATTCGGGATTCTCTATTGGCCTTTTCTTCAATTTCTCCCAATTTGTGACGGTAAGCCACTCCGGCTTTTTCTTTGCGGTGACGACTTGGGCGATAATCTGGGTAATACGCCTCTTGATCCGACTCTCCCACTCAGTCCTAAGGGGATATCCTGGTTCGTGGGCCCGAACACTACCCTGAAATTAAAAAAATATGAATTGTTATTAGTAGATAAATAAATTTAATTATATTATTAAAGAATAAAAATATTATTAAAAAATTAACCTCAAAATATTGCCACATCCTCTCTCGCTGCTCATGAGTCATCTCTGACCAATTGGTGACGTACTCCACGTACGTATGAGTGAATGACTTGGTCAAATATTCGCGGACCGGCTTGTCCTCCCACCTTGAAATAAATGACATATATTAGATCAGGTGATTTAAAATGAAATTATTAAAGGAAAAATTGCAAAATATTACCTATTATAGTTGATATTTTTCAAAATATCACATATTATACTTATATTTTCAAAGTATAATATATAGGATTTTGAAAAATATTGACAATAATGGGTAGTATTTTGAAATGCGTCATTATTTAAATAATATACAAGAAAGTCAATAAAAAATAAAAAGGGAAAGCATTACTTACCAGGATCCTATGGCAGGATCCTCTGATAGAACAACTCGCATGTCCTCTGGCTGCTGCCGCCGCCTTTGTGTGGTGTGGGTGGGGCATTGCTCTACCTCCTGCTCCTCCTCCTCCCGGTCATGTCGTCTACGACTACCACTTCCAAACATCCGTCTAATTATGTTTCCACGACCTACCATAATTACTAACTATAAACATTCCAAATTGTTAGTCAAATATGTGATACATAACGCAAAGATATGTCTAAATCACACAAGAAAATCAACAAAAATAAATCACACAATAAATTGTCTTAAAATTAACCTTAACTCAAAATAAACATCATAGTTTTACACAAATGGATTAACATTATTGTTAACCAAAAAAATTGAATAAAATTACAGCTAATCTCCATCACTATCACTATCACTACGAATTAAAAGAGCTTCATCTTCTGAAAAAAGCATTCCGACTTCGTGCACTTCTTCCTCATTTTCCCAATCTTCTCCCTCTTCTTTTTCTTCATCATTATCTTCATCCTCTTCGCCGCTTTCTATAACCACTTCGTATTCATCTTCACTCCGGATGTCTTCCACCAAAATTGGTGAAATGGAATGATCATTGACAACGTCAACATCTTCTTGAAAGTCAATTTCTTTAACAGGGGCGTCGACATGTGATCTAGCCTTGATTTTAAAAACCGCAGACCATTGATTATCTTGCTTAGTGGTTGGATAAGGAGAATAACAAACTTGATCGACTTGATAGGCTAACACAAAAGGATTATGTCCACGAAGTCTCTTTGCTTGGTTTACATCTACAAGTCCGTAAATCTTATGGATATTGAGTCCTTGTGGAGAATTATCAAACCAATCACATTTAAATAATATGACCCTATAAATCCTTGGACCGGTATAATAAGCAAGCTCAATTATTTCATTTAGAATTCCATAGTATCCAACCCTTCGTGGAACTTACACAAACTCCATTGCTTAATGTAGCTTTGAATATCAACCTTCTTCTTAAAAGCACGAAATTTATAACCATTGATAGAATATCGTCTCCAAGTCCTCACCATGTTACTAGGACCCATTGCTAGAGTCTTAATTAAAGGATCCTTCAATCTATAAGCCTATTCAATAAGAAATGTTTTAACGTGTTATAATTTATCATTCTTAAATAAGTAATGTGTTAGTTGTCTATTTTAAATAAAATGTATAACTTACTTCATTTCTGAACCATTTCGTAAAACTTTTGTCATGTTTGCTCCAAACGTCATCCGACGAAACAACGTCAGGAAATGTTAGTTTGATATGTGTCTCAAACTCCCTATATCAATAACATGTTTTTGTTATATATTATTTATAATTTAAGCCAAGCATAATAATTAAGAATGAATTTAGTAAATAAGACGTAACGTACTCTTCATAACGCTCTAACAATTTTTCACAATTCCTTAGCACATAAAAGTGAGCTTCTTCGAACTCTTTCTCATCCAAGAATCTCTCATAACATTTCCCGGTTGTAGTTCCCATGTCATCATTGAATAACGTGGGTAGGTTTGAATTTAGATGATCTTCTAAATTCAAACCAACATCCAAGTCTTTCGCTTTTGTGTCAATATGATCTTCAAAATATAAAGAACAGAAATTGGAAATTTCCTCTAACAAAAAAGCGTTGCATATGGAACCTTCCACGCGGGCTTTGTTGGTAATCTTTTTTTTCAAATGATTAAGGAACCTAAAAATATATTGAATTTGTAAATTAATAATTTGTTATTATTGTCAATCCAAAATAAATGGTTACAGGAGTAAATAAGTGATATATTACCTCTCAAATGGATACATCCATCGATATTGAACAGGTCCTCCAACTTTCGCTTCATAAGGTAAGTGAATGGGCAAATGCTCCATGGAATTGAAGAAAGATGGGGAAATATCTTCTCTAACTTGCATATTATTTCCGCAATGTTTGCCTCTAAACGTTCCATAGATTCAACCTTAATTGTAGATGCACATAAGTCTCTAAAAAATTGGCTTATCTCCGTTATTGCATTCCAAGAAGCCGTCGGGAGTAAATGTTTCAAAGCAACAGGTAATAAACGCTCCATAAAGACATGACAATCATGACTTTTCATCGAATGCAAGATCAACTTCACATGATCGACACACCTACTCAAATCCAAAGCATAACCATCCGGGAATTTCAAAGAACAAACCCAATCACACAAAGCCTTTTTTTCAGCAGTTGTTAAAACAAACCTAGATGTTGTAGGCCGTTTATAACAATTTTCAATAAAGTCAGCTTTACCTTTAGGTCCAAATGTAGTTTTCTTTGGTACATTCATCACCGTGTTGATAATCTGTTCAAAAAAGTTTTTCTCAATGTGCATAACATCTAAGTTGTGTCGAATCAACAACGTTTTCCAATAAGGAAGTTCCCAAAATATGCTTTGTTTCCACCAACCTTCTTTCTTGTCTTTCAATCTTTTTAATTCTTGATCAGAAGCATCAATTACTTTTGGTAAATCTTTTACCGTATCCCACACCTCGTCACCTAGGTTAGTTTTTATTGCGGCTATGCGGGTTACAATTTTCTTCTTTAAAAATGCTTACAATTATTGCGGAAAGGATGATCAGGTTTTAAGAACTCACGGTGACAATCGAACCAAGAAACCTTGCCACTATGTTTTAGCCAAAAAGATTTATGGTCTTTTTCTTGACAATAAGGACAAGCACGGTACCCGATTGTAGACCAAAGGAAAGCATACCATATGCAGGGGAAATCGTTGATCGTCCACATTAATGCGGCCTTTAATTGAAAATTTTGTTTCTTAGAGACATCATAGGTGTACACACCAGTTTCCCAAAGTTCTTTCAACTCTTTGATTAACGGTTGGAGGTATACATCTAAATTTGCCTTAGGGTTCTTAGGACTGGAATGAGCACGAGATAAGATCATAAATTGTCTCTTCATGCATAACCAAGGAGGTAAGTTGTACGGAGTGACAATCACGGGCCAACATGAGTAATTCCTCCCAAATTGCCCAAAAGGGTCAAATCCATCTGTACACAAACCCAGGCGAACATTACGAGGCTCACTTGCAAATTCTGGATGTTCTCTATCGAAATGTTTCCAAGCTTCTCCGTCACTTGGGTGTGCCATTGTCCCACTTTCTCTTAATCTAGAGTTTTTATAGTGTCAACTCATCTCACCTGCTATGTGCTTGGTTGCATATAGTCGTTGTAACCTTGGTGCAAGCGGGAAATAAGTTAGTGGTTTACAAGGAATTCGTCTCCCGCTTGAATTCTTTTTGCACTCTTATACCGATCGCATGGCACTTTGTGCATTTCTCAAGATTAGCATTTTCCTCCCAAAAAAGCATGCATCCAGTAGGACATGCATCAATCTTCTCATGGGGTAGTTGCAATCCCTTAAGCACCTTCTTAATCTCATTAAACTTGCGCGCCATTTGATTATCCTTTGGAATAATGTCACCAACGAACGACATAAAACCATCAACGCATCTAAGAGATATGTTGTTCTCACATTTGAGTGTTGCCAACCTAGCGGCCGCTTGCAACAGACTCATATTACTTCCCTTATACACTGGTTGTTCGGCTTGTTCTAGCATTTTAAAGAAGGAAGAAATTTGAGGGTTTGGGGTTTCATAACGCACTTCTTCATCGCTAAGGTCGTCGGGATTAAGTTGATCTTCCAATATTTGTTCAATATTATCGCGTAATGCATTTTCTACCATCTCCCGGTAAGGATTTCCACTAACTACACTACTCGTACTTTCTTGGATAGGCAAATTCTCACCGTGGTGCGTCCATACATAGTAATTATCGGCAAAACCATACGAGTAAAGATGACTTAGAACATCCCTCTTTCCTCTATAAGCTACATTCTTACATTTCTTACATGGACACTTCATTTCACCTACATCCTTATACACGGTACTTTGTTCCGCGAATTCAATAAACTCCCTCACACCCTTTGCAAATTCAACCTTAGGTTTCTTTTTTTCATCTAATCTTTCATACATCCACGCTCGTTCTAATCTTTTCATGTTATGTATCTACATTTCAATATATCTATGTTATAAACAAACAATAGTAAAATAAGAATAATAGCAACCAACAATACACAATAAATATTATCATACAAATATATAATTATTGTCAACAAGTACTCCATCTTTGAATTTGGTCCTTATCACTCCAACCTAAACCCGTCAATGTACGTTTCAAGTCACTAGTAAACACACACCTGTTATTTATTAATGAGGAAAAAATTCGGCAGCAATTCCCCTTAGTTTTCCAAATACACAATGTAGAATAAATAATTATTCCACATATGTATTTAGAGAACATTAAAGGAATCGTTACCAAACTCTTTCGTCATTAATAAATCACAAGTACGTGTTTACTACCTAAGTGACTTGAAACGTACAAAGACAGTCCCAAAACGGGGACTATTCAAGAATTGCTCATTCTTGAACGGGTACTAGGTCGATCAACATCAAAACAAACAATAATTTGAACATCAACAATAAAAACAACGGCTACTAATTTTAAACCAATTTCTAACTTACAATATATATTCTTTTAATTTCTAACTAGCATAACAATTTGTAAATGACATTTTAAACCAATTTCCATCATTTGACATTAGTTTATAATCATATCTAACTTTACATTTTAAACAAATTTCTAACTTACAATTTATATTCTACTAGTATACTACTAATTTCTAACTTATATTTTTAACCAATTTACAACATTTTTGACCGATTTAGAACATTTTACTGATATATTAACTTTTATAACTAACATAACAATTTACAAACTATTAATATACTACAAATTTCTAACAAACATAACAATTTCTAACTTACATTTTTAACCAATTTCTAATATTCTACTAAAATATTAACTTTAACAATATCAACAACAATAATTTCTAACTTATATTTTTAACCAATTTACAACATTTTTGACCAATTTACAACATTTTACTAATATATTAACTTTTATAACTAACATAACAATTTACAAACTATTAATATACTACAAATTTCTAACAAACATAACAATTTCTAACTTACATTTTTAACCAATTTCTAATATAATAATACACACAACATCAACTATAACAACATAAACAATAACAATATCAACAATAACAATGGCTACTATCCTAGAGTCATTAACATAATTTAAATAATAATTAGTAATTTTAAAAGATAATTAGTAAGAAAAGATTACCTAATTAACTAAAACTGAAAATGGTGGTTGTTGATTGCGGTGGCAGCGGGAATAGGTGGCGGCGGCGGCGGCAGGAGGGTGGTGGCGGCAGTCTTGACAGGTGACGGTGGTTGATGGGGTGAACAATGGTGGGTGGTCGATGTTTAGGGGTAAATAATTAGGGAAATTGATTTGGGGGAAATGAGAAAGGTAAAGGGGACGCAACTTGGTTTTATCAGAAAAAAAAAACTTGTGACGGACTAGCCGTCACAAATTCCGTTGCAAACCCGCATTTTTTGAATTTTTGTGACGGAATATCCGTCACAAGTTTTAATTATTCCGTCACAGGTATGCTTTTTAGATTCCTCTCGCAAGAGGTGACGTGTGTCGATTAAAGAAAACTTGTGACGGACTAGCCGTCACAAAGTCCGTTGCAAACCCGCTTTTTTTTGAATTTTTGTGACGGAATATCCGTCACAAGTTTTAATTATTCCGTCACATGTATACTTTTTAGATTCCCCCCTGCATGAAGTGACGTGTGTCAGTTAAAGTAAATTTGTGACGGAATATCCGTCACATATAGTTGTTTTTGTGACGGAATATCCGTTACAAATCTTTGTTTTTGTGACGGATCACCCGTCACAGACTTTGGCGCCCTTGTTTTTTCAACGCGCCAAATTCTTGTGACGCTATGTGACGGCTAGTCCGTCACAAGTTTTTGTCCGTCACAAATCCGTCACAAGTCCGTTGCAAACCCGTGTTTTGTGACGGGATTTTCATCCGTCCCTACTGTTCCGTCACTATGCCGTGTTATCCTTGTAGTGCAATGAGCCTATACAGTCTGCCTAGCGAAGGCAAAACCTCACCCAACCCAGGAAACCAACCTGATGAATAGAATCCTTGTCGCAACCAAGTCATGGTGACGAAATGGAGTTCAACCACCTCAAATAAAAACCATATTGTGCTAAACCCAGCAAGAATTGATGCTGATAAAGTCTTGTTCCTCCATAATAACACATCAGCAACTTCATTAAAATAGAATCCAAGATTGATTAATGCAATTGTACGAGCTCTTGATCATCATATATGTCTAAGTCGGAATTAACATAATTTTAGTTTGTTACCTCTGCCGCTTCCAATAATGGAATGCAAGGGCGGTTTGGACCAGCAAAAATCTCGCTGCTGCCTGTGATGAGCCCGCAGCATGAAGTTGTAAGTTGTAAGTTAATTGTGTTTCTGTAGATTTAATGTTATGAAGTGAGGCTATATACATGTAATATACGAGGTTAACCAAGTCTAAGTAGCTTACTTACTAGCAAAGAAATGTATTATGAGAAAGAAGGGATGGTTGTGGAATGTCCTTGAGGCTTTGAATTGGCATGTCCTTTAGGTTGCTTCACATGCCCCTCTTCTAATGCACTGCACTGCACTGCAACAAATGCTTCTTTGAATATTTAACTGCTTGTAAGTTTATACGACGCATAAGTACTCCTAGAATATTACTCCCGTCATATGTTGAGCCAAATTCAACTTAATTATGCATATATACAATCCTTTAAGTTTAAGTAGATGCACTCATTTAAATTGCTAGATATATACCTCTAACTAGCTAGATACACTCCTATAATTTGCTAGATACATACCTCTAGCTAGATAGATACAATCCTTTAAGTTTCTAGATATATAACTTTAGCTAGCTAGATACACTCGTTTAAGTTGCTAGATTCATACCTCTAGCTAGCTAGATACACTTTTTAAGTTTCTAAATACATACGTTTAGTTAGCTAGATAATGGTAAATCAAAAAGTGACCTATACATAAGGATGATTGAAATCGGTAAGCCAACTAAAGCTAAAATTAGCTATACGACTGAAAAATCAACCAAGGTACCACATATGATAACGATAGATAAACCTATTTCAACATCGAAACCGGTTCGACAAGCAATGTAATTGACAGCCAAGAGCGGAAAAAAAAACGAAGGACAACATTTACAAGAGCAAAACCTGGTAATCAAAGCATTGTACCTAAAGCTTCTACTATTAGAGAGTCAGTCTCCACATTTTTCATTTTGAGTGATTGACCCATCTTCCTCTACATGAAAATCTGCAATAAAACACAATATACCATCAATTCGCTTACAACTTTCATAAAAGATGACGTCTTTCTACTTGTAAGGTATTTCATTCTATGAATATTGCAAAACAAAAGGAATAATTCATACCTAAAGATGAAGAATGGGCTGATAGTTACCATCTTTGAAGAACTACACCAAATTATAACCCTAATAAAACAACTAAAAATAAGAATTGAAGCTAACCTTTTTCATTAATAGATCGAGATCCGTTCTTAAGAAGAGTGGTAAAATTGGTGGCGGAATTGGCGGTCGACGGTGGGAGAGGCGGCCGACGGTGGGCAAGACAAGAGACGAATGTTCGGTGTTTGTGATGGGTTTATGTTTAATTGTTTCAATTGGATACACATGGTATTACTACTGGATACATGTGTATCTAGTAGTTATAGGATATCTAGTTGTTATACGAAGTGTATCTATGACGGTATTTTGTGTATCCACTAACGCCACCACCACCAATACTGCCACAACCACCACCACCATCATAGTCACCCCACCAACACACCCACTGTTGCCGCCACCACCAACACACCTGAACTAATTGCACAACCAAGCCCCATCATCGCCATGGTGTGACAACCGACCACCTCGGCCGCGGCGGGACACCACCCACCACCACCATACATCACCAAGGCCACGACCAGGCTACCCAAACCACCGCAAAACGACCAAAATCCCGCACAATCCAACGACTACCAACCCTCGGCCACCACCTCTAACGCCGACTATTTTAATTATGGTTGGTGAGAACATTTTCTCGTTCTCGAATCTCCGACATGAGTCCCAACATCCTTAGATTTTCCAAGCTACTCTCCATTTTGCTATAGATCTACGATTTAACTTACAATCTGAGTTTCTGTTAGCACGCAAAAAACCTTCGATTGAAGCTAAGAGAACGATTCAATGCACTTGAGATCTCCGTCAATAACCAAGTCGGCGATTTTACGAACGCATTCTACAATGGTTTTGGCGTTTGAGAAAGAAATGGTTTATCGGCATCGGCTTGTGCGCGTGGGTTGGAGAGGATGGGAGAGGATGAGCGTGACAGGTGATAAACAAAAGAACGACGAGCGTTGACATCACCGTTGGAGTGGGTGGTTGCATTTTTTTAAAAGGCGGTTGGGTTGTAGAGGAAGAAGAGAGAAGGTTGGGATTGTGTGGGAAGGTAAAAGGTAAGGAGTAGTTGGTGAATGAAGGCGGGGACTGTTGGGTTTTTAAGTTAGTTCGTAAGTTCGCACCGAACTTTAGTTCATGACTGATTCGACTATATATATATATATATATATATATATATATAGATTGGTGACTCCCAACCGCTAGGTTTATTGCCTTTATTCTGATATACATTTCGAAAAACCTAACCGACCAGTCTACCACCTTGGTCTCACAGTCTCATTCTCCTTATTTTCACAAGTTTAGTTTCTGCTTCTCGACGCTTTTATCCACTACTCTTGTATGCACATTCATCTTCTTCTCCCTTTTTCTTCTCGCTATTTTCAGCCACTATTGTCTTCTTTGGGAATGTTTGTTAGGGTTTCAGTTAATTGCAGTTTGTATTAATTTCTAATTTAATTAGTTGAGTTGAGTATTTTCTTGTTTTCTTTTTTATTATTTTTAGTTGTAGTTTGTAGTAATTTCTAAGTTTGTTCGTTTTATGTATTCAATTTTGTACGGGTTTAAAACTAGTTAGCTGGTATAATGCAAGTTATGCTACATATGTTTGGGATTTAATGCAAGAGATGGTTTTGAGATTTCTTGGTGCTTGTTAAGTCAAATCGATTTCGGTTGTTATGGCTTCTGTTTATTAGAAGTTGAATCCTGAAATTGCTAGAGATGGCTGTTGCCGTTGCTTGGAACTTCAATGTTTAATGTTTGTGTAGACATGTTACTCCTGTGGCCGATGTGGGTGAATAGACTATTATAGAATATTACACTGCTTGGCGTAGATTTTGCTGTTCTTGTCACTCTGCTCGGTAGTTTAACTCTACTAATACCGACCACTTCCATTGCACCTGCTACGCCAGCCACTACCAGCTCCATTCACCATGACAACCTTCTTTGTATAATATTTTATGGTGATTGTCTTGTATGCCCGTGCTTGATAATATACCACGGAATAGATTTTGAGGACTCTCAACCCTTTTTTGGAGTTATTGTGTTTGCAGTACTTCAGACTTGCATTACTGTCAAAGTTACGCTGTTCTTTGGTTTGGTTTTGCTGTTTTCCCTTCCATTTTCTGTACTCCTATTGTCTAATTTCTATATCTGTTGCCTATTCACGCTCCAGTAGTAACAATGGCAGAAGCTGAGCAAACTTTCGCGGAGAACAATGAGCAGCAAAATTTTTCTTTACCGGTCTCTGATCAGAATGGTCTTACTGTTGATTCATTTGACCAGCAAAACATTTCTGGAGATCTGCATAATGATTATAATTTTCCTGAAAATGATCCTGAAAACCAAAGTTTGGCTGGACATGGAAATGAGCCTGAAAGTGATAATGAGAAGACATTAGATGGGGAACAGGCTGATCAAGAAATGGATGGAATTGAGCTAAAACAAGAATTTCCTGAAAATGAAGCAAAAGAAGTAGATAATGTGCCTGATGATTCACATGTCGACGAAAAGGAAGAATTTGAAAATAATTTGGTAGGTGTAGAAGAAGAAAAGAAATGGCCTGGGTGGCCCGGGGAGAGTGTTTTCAGGATGTTGGTCCCTGGCCAGAAGGTTGGAAATATCATGGGACGTAAAGGAGAGTACATCAAGAAAATCGTTGAAGAAACGAGGGCCCGCATCAAGGTTTTGGATGGCCCTCCAGGATCACAAGAGAGAGCAGTAAGTTTTCACATATCTTTTTTAAATGTTGCCGAAGCCCATGCTAACTTCTTCTTATGGTTAATCACTTTTGTAGTAGGCAACTAGGCATTGGTGCTTTATGCGGACTTGTAGAGAAGCCAATTACTCAATTACTAGATCGCTGAACTTAGAAGGCTGTTTTATTAGTTTCTTGGACACTAAAATTGAGGTTTACTCTAGAGAATCTTCTTGTTGACTGAAATGAGAATCTAGATGGATCTTGTCACTGGAAACCCTTTTCTGAACATTCATAGCTGGTGGTAATGTGTTATTAGTGATTATTTTGAATCTCAAGTTTGGTGTTATTTAATTGAGTATTTGGTAATAAGTTTCCTCATAGATGTTACCGTCGACACGTGTCCTGAATTAACTTGATGGTGGCTGTTAATAACGGTTAGAATTTGATGTTATATTTTGTCTATTGTATACATTTTTCCCTATTAAGAAATGAACTTAAAATTCATCTAGTCGCTGGTTAACTTTTGAAGAAAGCAACAACAATAATAACGATAACAACAAATGTTCTCACTGAATACAAAGTCCTTCCACTCTCAATAATGACGCAATGTTTAAGGAAAATAATTAATGGATATCGGTGTAAAAGTACACAAGGGAAAATTACACAAGCTGACCCAATGTTTGCCAAAAAAACTATGTATAGAACAATGAGGTCATTTTACAATTATGAAGTGCACTAGGAAAACTTGAAGGCAATTGTGAATCAAGCAAACTAGGAAATCTTGAAGGCAATTGTGAAACAAAAAAAGTGTATCATTAGCCTAATGACTAATGGCTCTCGTCTATAGCAGATTAAGGGGAATAAACTCAGTATGTTAAATATAGTCTGAGTTTGCTTTGGATTCGTGATTAACCGATAACCAATACTATGCGTTTTAGAGTTCATCCCTATGAATGATGTTTGAACAAGTTAGGCAACTATTTTGCTTTATTATCTCATTTCCAAGACCAACAATTAGCGAGTCTCTGTCTGCAATGAAATTGTGGGGAAAACTGTTAGTCACTCCATGGCGTGAAATTGTGGATAATGTATGTGATTACTTTTGAAGGTCACATATCAAATTATGGGCAATTGTGAGGTCATTATGATAAGCATCTTGATAAGAAGTCCATGAAATCGGAGATAGAATCCTGACACAATTATGCTTAACATCCCATGAGAAATGTAATATAATATGGAGGAGTGAAATATATGGCAGTAAGCAAGACAAAAATGTGAACAACAGCTGATACTACTGCATAACAAAAATGTGTGCAGGTTTATTGGCAATTTGTAATGCTACAAATTGATTTTTGCTGGCATGCGAGACTTGGAAGTGTTAAGATGCAGTTGCAGATATTTGCTTGGGAATTCTATCATGTCAGCACTTATGGGGTGTGGTCTGTTGATCATTGGCCGAGGAGGAGGTGCTTTTTGAGCTTCTTTTACCCATTTTCAGACCTAAAACGTAATGATTTGAAAGGATAATAGATGAAACTTATGTTGCTTTCAAGATGAATAAACAAGCTATCAATGTAGGTGCTTATGATTAACTAGGCCATAGTCATTATAAAATTTATTTTATAAGTAGATTACTTCATAAGTATCATACAATATTGTCCTCTGTGTTTCTTTAGTTTGCAGATTCAGTCCATTTAGACCTTTATTTTTATATAATAGACAATATAAACCCACTCAGTCCTAATAATAAAAATAATAGTATATGTACTTTACTTTTTATATTTAACAATTTGATTGATAACTCATTATAATAAATATCTAAAAAAAATGCTAATAAATTGGAGATGTCTGTGCTATGATTAATCAGGTCGTAGCCGTAAAACATAAACTAAAGAGTAAATTAATTGACATCATAATTATTCATACAGTGGAAGCCTTGTCTTTTTATCATAGTGGGTTGATTCCGCTTTAATATCTCGTTTATATATAAAAGGAATTATACAAGCACTCATGTAATACAGTAGGAATATTACATCGAGTGTTATGGCTAACAGGTTTTACCCATACCAATGCACCTCTTTGCTGACTATGAAGTATACACATTTGAAGCTAGAGAAATGTGGAAAATTGTGTTGCATTTGCTCATGAAGACTATGATATACCCCCTTATGTCTGAGACGCGAATTTTAAAGCTCCGCATGACTCGTTAGTAGTGTATCTGCTCGTGTCCCTTGTCAGAAACCCGCAATTCTGGCTTTCTCGAGCTTGTAGAGGACTTTTAATAGTCTGGAGTCGGGACCCTCTTGTACATTAGTAGATTGTTTGCTTGCACTCAAGGGGAAGATGCGCTCTTGCATGGGTTGAGTGAATTTCTGTCATTTGATGATTGGCAAGGGAGGAATTCTGTTAGGGGCTGTTTGGTTGGGGGTAAATAGGAAAGGGAAAGGAAATGAAATTTCATCCCTTTATTGTTGTTGTTTGTTTACCTTCTTTTTCCATTCCCTTTACCCATTTCCAGGGATGGGTTTACCTCCCATTACCCCAAATGCACTCCCCCACCCCCAAGGGTTTGCAATTCCCTTTCCTCATTACCTTCACCTACCACCAATAAGTCAATAACTACCACTCAACCACCACCGCCAACACATCCATCACCGTCACCATTGCAGACGCTGGTAACCGCCATCTGCATCTATGCCGGCGACCGTCAGCTTCCCGCACCTCTCCACTCTTGGCGACTCTTTCCCTATTTCGCCGGCAAATTCAACGGAGGGGGGACGCCGGCGTAATGGCCAGGTGAGTGTTGGTGATGGTGGTGGTTATGGTGGTTGTTGGGTTTAGGGCAATGTGTTTCCATTCCCTTACCTATTTACAACCAAACACATTAGATTAGTGAAGGTAACCCATACCCCTTGTTTTCCTGATTCCATTCCCTTTCCAAATCAAAGGCCCCTTAATGCTTCTAGTTGGAACCACAAAGTAGGACCACTGCTATGCATCTGGAAACAGATAACTACTCATAACCCCAAAGTCCCCAATCATGTTCATTTGTTGCATTTGACAGTTTGGTGCAAAAAGTACCGGAAATCGGAGCAGTTATTTTGAGGAAATAGTAACCTACTTTTGAAGTTGTGTATTTAGCAAATTCACGTGCACACTTTGGAAAGGAATTCTGAAAGCTTTACTTCTCGACTTATCAACTTTTGGTTAACTATAGACAACGTACGTAGTACGAATTTTGCGAATATGAGTGTCGTATGGTTGACATATTTTTTTGCGAAAATAGAAAATAGAAATTACAATTCTTATTTCAAAATGGAGTTGACTTGCCTACTCCCCCTAGATACCTTGTGTGGAAATAACTTTCTATTTTTGCAATCAACCACTTTTCACAATCCCTATGAATTCAATGAAAGAGCTTCATTCCTCTTACAAGGAATTTCTTAGAAAGTTCCCTTTCCTTGTTCAACCTAACACTAAAACCTAAAAATCGTTGGCTGCTATGCTCAGCCTGTTTGATTACGCCTATTAAAAGTATTTTGAAATTGTTTGAAATACTGCTGCTAATATTTGTGTTTGTTTTTAGTGTCTATTTTTTTTAATGCAAGGACCTTTTTTCCCATAATATTTCCTTGGTCATGTTTCT
This sequence comes from Silene latifolia, assembly GCF_048544455.1. Classification (NCBI taxonomy): domain Eukaryota; kingdom Viridiplantae; phylum Streptophyta; class Magnoliopsida; order Caryophyllales; family Caryophyllaceae; genus Silene; species Silene latifolia. The sequence goes on from NC_133530.1 coordinate 48,514,572, forward strand.
CATGCAGTGATTTCAAAATGAGTATTCTTGCTCACATGATAAGATGTTAACATCTGATATGATTATCTGACATTGTTACAAAATGTCTTTTGTTCCATTTAAGTGTTACCCATGCATATTCAAAGAGTGTGGTAGTCTTGGAAATTTGATGATTTCTGTCATAATGATTCGATCTATATTGTTGATTTTACGTTGCTAATGAGTTACCCTGTAAACTTTTTTGTATCACAAATCTGTTGATTCAAGTCACTACAAAAGGCAATTTGTGAAGATATGTCAAAACTTAAGTTCTTATTTTTGCTTACAGGTAATGGTGTCAGCTAAGGAGAAGCCAGATGCTTCTCTACCCCCTGCAATGGATGGACTTTTGAGAGTTCACAGACGTATAGTTGATGGACTGGATGATGACAATGCTCAGGCTCCACCAGCGGGAGCAAAGGTTTCAACGAAATTGCTTGTGCCTGCTACTCAGGCTGGTAGTTTGATTGGAAAACAGGGTGCTACTGTGAAATCAATTCAGGAAACTTCTGCTTGTATCGTCAGGATTCTCGGACAAGGTAAACTCTCTTGATTTGTAATTTTTATAATTAGTTGAAATCTGTACTTGTTGAGCATCTACTCATCTAGAAGGCGGTGCTGACCTGCAAAAGGAAGATATCAATCAATCAAGGGAACAAGGAGCGGTAGTGGTAGTGTTTTTAAAATCCACTTTTTAGAAAATAAATGGAAAGAGCGAGTGAAAATGCAGCTCGGAATTCATTGGGATCTAGCTTTTTATAGGGTACAGATTGTGCAACTGGGTAGGAAAAAATGGCTCCTACTTTCTCTCTGCTTCGCACGCTCGTTATCCAAACAAATAATTTTTTATTCTAATGCCCCTATCGCCTTCCAGTCCCTAGCATCGTAAACCTTATCCCTTCTTACCGCACCCCGTCCATCATTTAACCTCCTCCAGCCACACATTCCTTCACCCTGTGGGTATGGATGTGCGTGGATGCATTTTTCTGAAGAGTATGGATCAGAATTCTTCTCTTGCTGCAAGTTATTTTACTTGATTGTGCAACTCTAAGTTGACTTAATATTGCAGAGCACCTTCCAAATTTTGCTCTGGACGATGATCGAGTTGTTGAAGTCGTTGGGGAACCTGTGAATGTTCACAAAGCCGTTGAATTGATTGCATCACATTTGCGAAAGTTCTTGGTTGATAGGGGTATAATACCCGTTTTTGAAAAGCAGGTTGGCTGATGTATACAATTTTTAATTAAAATCTGTCGTTTGTTAAGTTTTTGTATTTATGAGTTCTGGGTACTGACTTTCAGATGCAATCTCGAAGTGCTCCCATGGAGCACATGCCTCTACAGTCAGGTCCATGGGCTCCTCCTCACGGCCTTCCGCCTCATGGAGTCCATGGCCATGGCTATGGACCTGGTCCTCAATACATGCCGCCCCTTTCCCGACAACATGATCAGTACTATCCACCAGCTGATATGCCACCACCGCTAGACAGACAGCTTCACCAAGGAATATCAGCATATGGAAGAGAACTACCTATGAGTTCTCATGCTTCATCTGCTCCTCAGTCAGCACCATCTATGACTACACAGGTTCTCAAATTTTACTAATTTTATTATCTTAACTCTCCATAAGGAATGAAGAGTATTGCATTGCTTTCTTCTCCAAGTATAACATAACAAGCGATTTAATGGTGTTGTCTACAATTATTGACTTTGTCGTAGTAAACTCTATCGATTTAACTGGTGTAAATGTTTATTTGCTTGAATGTGCTGTCTTCGGCTTCACTCATAGCCTAGTCGGTGGTGTAAATAAATCTGGTTGATATCATAAAGTAGGACATTCTACATCCCTAAATCGTGTTGCCAAGAGCACTTGCTATTGTGTTGCCTTGCCTATCTTGGCTACTGTTGTCTGATTTTCCTACTTCAATGTATTTTGTCTGATTTGCTCACCTCCTTCCACTGGAGTGTCCATTTCTGACTCCAGACTGTGATGCCAGGTAACACAGCACATGCAGGTTCCTCTACAATATGCAGACGCCGTGATTGGTTCTAATGGTTCTACCATAAGCTACATTAGGCGTGCAAGTGGAGCCACAGTCACTATACAGGAAACGAGAGGTGTACCCGGAGAAATGACGGTTGAGATTAATGGTACTGTTTCTCAAGTTCAAGCAGCTCAGCAGCTCGTGCAGGTAAAACTTGACCCGTTTGTCGTAGATATGGTGGTTATGCATGCGTGTGTTTAGAGTTCCTCTCTATTGTATTGAATTAAGCACAATAGCATATGTTTCCATTACTGATGGAGCCAATTACTCGCCATACTTTGGTTTTGGATGATGGATTAAAGCAAAATGCCTCTTGAATTTGATTGCACTTCTTTTTTCGCAAATTTGGAGTAATTCGATGCATCATCAATGGAAATTTCATTGTTGATTTATAGGTCATCGATAATCAAGCTCATACCTATTCTTAACACATGTTCGTGACTACATTGTCCCCCAATGCCATCATTTGTGGGAAACAGTGGGAACTAACGTCATACTTTTGCTATGTTTCTGGATTGGGTTCCATGAGCTGGTTTCCCATTTGTCTCCCTATGAGCTCATTTATTCTGTCCTCTGCCATATCATGTTTAAAGGTTGCCTGACTTACCTGTAAAAATTTGCAGAGTTTCATGTCAGATGCAGCAGCAGCTGCAGCGGCAACCCAAACAGGTGGAGCTGCCGTAGAGCAGGTGGGTTACAGTCAAGGTTACAGCTCATATGCAGCTCCAGCAGCGCCTGTTTATGGAACAGCGCCATCTAGTGCTAGTGCTGGACATGCTGCTCAGCCTGGGGCTTACGGCTCTGTCTACGGTGGAAATTATGGGTATTAGATCGCCCACTACACTTTCTTTGTTAGCTCCTTAGCTTGACGTTGACGTCATTGTTTGTAGTACTCTGGCCCTGTCCAGGCTTTGTAACCCCGATTTTGGATATCTGAGATTCATAGCTTTTTAGTTTTTTATGAACTTTTTCTGTCACCGAGAATTACTAATATCGCCCGAATAAATGACATTATAAACCCTCTTCTCCCACCACACTTCTAAAATTAATAGTCACAATTTACAACAATTAAGGTGTAATTAAAACATAAATTAATTAGTATCAAATATAGTATAGAACGTAATTTTTTACTTTTCACCAATTAATCAAATATAGTACAGAATGAATTGCGTTGAAAGTACTCCACAACATAATCAAAGTAAATAAAAACTGTAATTAGTATCCAAGCCAACAAAAGCCTACTGTACTAATGACTTTTTTACTGTTAGCAAAGTTATGGAGAACCTTATTTAAACTACGAGGAATAAAACTAAAATAAATACAGTGAAAAGATGTGAGCAAAATGTTGATATCTTTAATGATACCAAGGGCTTATGATGTGGACGCTCAACACCTGCAATTTGAAGCTGAATATGCAAACAATCAGAACTCAGAAGAAACATCAAAATGCACAAGATTAGAGCGAATGACCAATGCAAGAAGGTCACGAATTCCAATAGCTTCCGCTTGTAAAGCTATTTACGCCAAGAAACTATCTACGACTGTTAAGACAAAGACCATTACCCCCATAAACCACCCAACCACAAGACGCATGAAAAGAATGAACCCAACTCGCATCCACCTTAGCTCGAATAACCTGACAATTGGAACCATCACCCGTCAAATGAAACGGGATGCTATTTCGAATATTTTCCCTTAAGAGCACATATATCATCCTCCTCCCAGACCGACCATCAAGACTGGAGAACTTGCAAGATTGAGAGCAGAAAGAGGAGATTGTGCGGCATTGTACTATAGATGTAAGAAGTGATCTACGGAAAAAGCTTCACCCCTAAAAATGATGTTATTCCTAGTACACCAAATACTCCATAATAATGAGAGAAATAAAATAGTTGGCATAGATGAATTTTCAAGAGAAGTGAGACACCCCCCCCCCCTCCCCACCCACATACCAAGGTACCTTACGGGGACCACCCTAGCATGAGAGATCAAAGTCACCATCTCGGTTTCCCGAGGTTAGTATATCAAAGTTACCATTCCAAAACAACATTTATTAAAGTATAAAGAATTAACTATTACATGTTCCAAAACCAAAACCAAAACCAAAAACAATGTTCACTAGTACTCAAACGACCGAAACTAGAAAGGTAAATCTCACGACAGAGGAAGTTAGACTCGAGTGATGACTCCCCATCTTGTCCCCGAAGCTAATAACCATCATCACCTGTCACAATCTGCTCACCATCCCCGAATGGATCACCACAAATTTACAAAACAACAACGGGGTCAGTTTACTGCATAATCAAAATAAGACAAGTACGATAAGATAAACATGTGATCATCATCCATCTCCAACTCCCAATCACATTATGTAACTGACTACACACTAAAGTGTGTAGCCCTGCCAGTGGGGGACCACAACCTTGCCCACCAAATCCCCGCTCATCAACGAGCGATAACCCTGTTCATTAATGTGCACATCCTGTAACACCCCAATTATCCGGCCAAGATGATCGAGATATTACTGACTCGGTTTCCCGAGTTAGTGTTACAAATACCAACCGAAGAACCTTTATTTACAATAGTTTAATGAATTACATAACTTGAATGAAAGAAATAAAAGGGGTACAACTCATGATTACTATACTCATCAAATCTACTATGCTCATCGTGTGTCTCCAAAGCTAGACCCATCTCTCGCATGCTATCATAAATATCCTGTACTCAATATGCTCCCAATATGACCAAAGGACATCATATGGATCGACACAGGCCACCCAATGATAACTGACAACAATGCAGACAAACAACATGTCAGTTTCAATAATAACAATGAGTATGACTCTACATGTATAAATATGCAATATGACCAAGACATGAAAGTAATACCGTCCTCCAATCATCACACCAGTAACGGGACATGCCCAAACGTACCAAACAACCACTAGTGCCAGGAACACATCCACGACACTACTCTCACAAGGCACTCCGATCACGTCGGTGGTACCGGGCCCAAGAGCGACTCGGGTCCCCTGTCAGACATCGTGTCTCACCCACACGAGTCCCTCCAGACTCAAGCCATTAATGTACACATCCCCTTTGGAGTGGGAAGCTCCAAAGGGCGACCTAAGCGGAAGACGATCTCCCAATCGCCTTCTGTCTCCTCAACAACCATCATATCATCACCATTGTACCCAATACACAATATGAACAATAAATGCATGTCGACCACATTATATATGTACCAATATCGACTCATCAAGTCACATTGACCATCCATGTACCATAATGCATGACAATTACCATAATCACCCCCTTAGTGATACCATTAGTGACTAATCATGTTATGATGCAGCTAAACTAATCATATGAGATTAATTACTCAACTAACTCTAATCATGGAACAACCATATTATTGAAAACCGAGTAGGATTAACCTAACTTTTTGCATCTTCATAAGCTATACCGAATCCAATTGATCCCGTCTCATAAACACCGTCTCATCCTAACAAATCACGTAATAATTGTCATAATACATCCTAAACTATAATACAATATAAAACCCCTAAATAATATTCACTAATTACCCATATTAATAAACCTAATTACTAATTAATTAACTACTAACCCTGACCCTCAAGTTTAAGGTTAATTAAAGGATAAGAGGAAGGATAGAGTATCACTTACAAAGGATGGATTGGAACTAGAGAGAAAGTTTCACCATTAATCCAAGCTTAGCCATGGTGGAGGAGGATAGAAGGGTTTTTTTTGAGAGAGGGGAGAGTTTAGAGTGATATGAAGTAGGTGGGAGAAGTGGGGTTGAGTTTAGATAAGAAGGAAATCCCGAAATAAGATTCACGGGTACTGAACTGTGTCACTCGACCGAGTGACCGGTTCACTCGACCGAGTGCACTCCTAGTGCGGTTCGAAACTTTGTCGTCTAAGTTAACCAACCAAAACAATATTTATAACTAAACAAACTACTCTTAGTAGAGAGGTAAGTAAAGGTCGGATCCCAAAAGACGGGTATTGAATTAAGTTATCAATTTCAAGTAGCTATGTCTTAGGGTGTCACAAATTGATTGAGTTGAAATGAGTGTCTAAACTACTAAGCAAGTGGAAAGATAAAGGGGATGTAAACAATTAATGAAAGCACTAGGGTGTCATGGGTTCATAGGGAGTTTCATGGTGGTGATCATACAAACATGTTTACTTAGTTGCAAGCAAATTATTGTTGTAGTGGAATCGAGTTGGTTTATATCTTACGATCCATAGGAAGATTTGGGTCCCGGAGCCGAGTCGTCTAGACTGTACAACACCTACAAGTCGACTTACTTTCTTCCTAGTCACTTCTATACATGGTCTAACAAGACTCGAGTTAGTTTATATCTTATAAGTCTTGTTGAATAGATAAGAGATAGGTATAAATGCAAGGTTTCATAGTCTAGCATTTTATCAAGCATAACATGTGCATAGGTTAACACTACAACAAACAAGCAATCTTATGATAACATATTAGATTAAGTATGAATCTACCCCCATGTTATAGTTCCCTTAATCCCCTATTAACCCTAGCTAGATAACTACTTACTCATGGTTGTGTTGAACATGCTAATAGGGGTGCTAATCATACTAACAAGTCCAAACATGATGAGTGATTAAGATAACAAGCAATAATTAATATAAAGAGTGAAAGAGTTGTACCAAACTTATGATGAACAAATGGAAAAAAGGAATGATAGAAGAAAAATTTGATTGATGAATGAAGAGTTGTCAATTCTTCAATAAATCCCCAAATAATCTTCCAATTCCAATACTAGATCTAAGAGTTCTTCAATAACAATTAAGGAAGGATTAATATGTAATTAAGCTAATTAATTTCTAATCTACTCTAATGACTTGGTAATTATCTCCTAATACAATGGAGTATTTATACTAAGTACAAGTATTAGGGTAACTAAGGGCTTAAATGACGATTAAGTCCCTAAGAAGATGGTTAGTGCTTTGCAAGTCCTAGAGAGAGCCGTCCGGATTGTCATTGAAGCAAACCCGTGCTGCCCAAGGATCCGCTCGACCTGAAGGCGAGCCGCTCGGATTGAGCCTTGAGACACCCGACCCGGGGAGGGGACGCCCGGATTGAGGGCTGCGGCCCCCGGATCTTTGCTCAGCTCTTCTTCTTCTTCTTCTTTAACTACCCGAGGATCCGTGGGGATCGTTGGTAGGTCATGGGGCTCTTCATCATTGCCCATTTATACTTCATTTATTCACTTAGGCCTTTAGTAAAGGTCTCCTCCTTGATGCTCGGTCATTAGATGCACTCCATTTAGCTCTACTTTGCTCCATAAGTGCAAGGTTAGCAATCCTCTTCTACCACGGACACAAAACCTCAAAGAATATGCAAAGTAGGGAACTAAAGATAAGAAACGACCCTAAATAGCACTAGAAAGCATAGGAACGAGGCCAGTTCGGGGACTAAATGTGCACATACATGGGTCACATCAACTCCACTCGGTCGAATGGCTCATTTACTCGACCGAGTGGCACCTCATTCGGTCCACTAACATTCTACTCGGTCCACTGATACTCTACTCGGTCCACTGCAAAATCACTTGGTCTAGTTCGGGTTTTACTTGGTCTAGGTTATGATCGTTCCCTCACTTCCGAGTAGTCATGGGTCCTCTTACGTGACCCGAGGTCCTTTGTGGGTCCCTAGAATAACCGGGTATTACAATCTTCCCCCCTTAAAATGAAATTCGTCCCCGAAGTTTGCCCTACTCTCTCTTTTCTATCATTCCCTTCCACTCTCTTCCCGTCTCGTTAACCACTCTCAAGTGTCTCCCTTTCCGGTTTGATGCTCATGACTCTCATATCATACGATGTTGTTTTGCTTCTTTGAACTCCTAATTGTTACATTCACTCCCCCTAAAAGAGAACTTCATCCCGAAGTTCGCTACGTTACCCTTACCCCGTAAGACTATGTATGTACGCATGCCATTACACAACTAGGCCTAGTTATCATCTATACTCATTGCCATACTTATGTTGTCAAGTTTGTTCTCATGATTCCTCATACGTCACACTTATTTGCATATAATGTCCGCAATCTAACCATTGCCATAACCGTTGTTATCATTTACCCTTCTTGTTATACCATGGAATTCACATATATGCATCTATATGTATCTATTATCACATTGTCATGTTATTTATCAATTACTCTTAAAAGTAGACATTCATGCACATGAAACGATGAAACAATGCAAACACACGTAAACAAATCACCAAAGCGTCTTTCATACGGTTCTTAGGGTTGTCCCATTAGTTTTAGGTCGATTCATGCATAAAATAAGGTCAAATACTTCCAAATGTGTTCGAATTTCATCATCACACAACTAAACAGAGTTCACTTGCTCGAGTGAAGGAGTCACTCGGTCAAGTGAAAGGTATTCGGTCGAGTGGATTAACTTCCAGGCCCTGTCCAAAAACGCACTCGGTCGAGTGATTGTTGTACTCGCCCGTGTGGATTCTCACTCGATCGAGTAAGAGTGCTACTCGGTCGAGTGAAGCTGTAAGTCTCATATTTCGACCATTAAATTCATCCAAGCTCACCTATTAACACATACACTTACCAAGAGGATCTTAATGGTGGTCGATACACCATTCTAACATGCAATGTCTACTAATCTTTGGCCTTATGGCCGAGTTATACAACACAATTGTAAATTATTCAAACAACAAGTACGACACATAAGAGAAACAACCAAGCTAGTGAGACGACTTTTGCTTCTTGGTGATGTTTGTCACCTATTTCGCCCAACCAGACTTACCCTTTGTCGTTTTACCTTGGCTACCGGTTTCCTCTTCCATGTTGTCCTCTCTTTGCTCTTCTTCTTCTTCTTCTTCTTCTTCTTCTTCTTCTTCTTCTTCTTCTTCTTCTTCTTCTTCTTCTTCTTCTTCTTCTTCTTCTTCTTCTTCTTCTTGTCCTCTATGTGCGGCCTCATCCCAAACACGTTTGTTCTCCATCTCGCCCGCAATGCAACGTTCGTGCTAACTCCCATATTGACTACCGCCCCCATGCTCATAACCACTCTCATAATGACTACCACTACCATAGTCATATCCCCCTCCATAGTGACTACCACTACCCCCACCAAGGTCTCCAACATCATGCCCCACGGTTCCCATAGATGCGCCGGAAGTGCTTTCTCCATGACCACCTTGGGAGGTGGTGCCAAATTGGGTACCCGCTGTACCCATATATTGGTCGCGCAAGTGTCCCTCCCCAAAGGAGATGTTGGTACCCCAATCCTAAGGGTTAATGCCATAGACATTGAAGACACCCTTGTTGGAATATGTGTCCTCCGACAATAATGCGATCACAACTGTTGATCATGATGATCACATGTTTAAGTCTCATTATAAAGAATACAATTGGGAAGTAATATTTTACTGTCAACTGGTCCACACATATCGGTAATGATTGGCTGACTAGAGTTTGACATTACTGTCGTGCGACGGTGGTGATCAGTTGATCCCCTAGGTTATACCTATAGGGCAACACTCTTAATTGTTCATTTAATTGATCGTATAACGTTACGAGTCAATTAAATTATTTAAAATTGACGGAAGATTTTGGAAGTATTATTTACGTATCTCATTGAAATTTGATTAAATGAGATACGGTCTGAGTAACCGAATTGTTTCATTACTCAGATGAAATTATTGTTTAAGGAAACAATTGAAATTAAATGAATTATTATAAATACAAGTTATTGTGATTTATAAATTGGTAAAATATTTTGGTACAAGTAATTATGAATTACTAAGTCGACTTTTGTGTATGACGTATTTTTATTAATATGTTGATTTTTAATATGTTAAAAATACATAACATTTTTATGTGACATGTGACATGTGACATATTGACAAATTGACAAAAATAAAATGGATTCCATTTTACATATGTAAACCGAAATTAAGGGTGGATTAGGCTTAAATTAAGTTGATTTTGTTAGTGGTAAGCACAATGATTACCTACTAAACTAGCCATGAAACCCTAATGCTCATTGTGAAGAGCAACTAGAGCATGCATTGGCTCCCTCCACCCCCTTCTTCCATCCGGTTTTAGAGAGGAAAAACCACTTTGGTTTTTCCTCTTATTTTACCTAATATACACAATAATGTAATTGTTGTATTACTCACTCATTCATTCATCAAATATTTTAGAGAGATAAAAAGATTTCTCCTTCCTTTTCTCCTCTCCAAAACCGGTTTTTAGGAGACAAAAACCAAATTATTTTGGGTCAATTTTTCTTACAAAATTAATATTGTCTAGTATTCATAATATTAATTTTATTAAGAGTGTGCTTTGGGTATTAAGCTTTGGGAGAGATCCTACACTTGGGTCTTTGTTCATCCATAAAGGAAAGCACAAGAACAAGAGAGAAGGAGATCTCTCTTGTGCCCTAATAAACCGAAAAATCCAATGTAAGATAAAGATTTCTTCTTTATATTGTTTATGAGTTTGCATGCATAAGATCACCAAATTAATTTTATGACAAATTAAAATAAAACATATATGAATATGTTAAGTATATAGATCTACTTTTCCTTCAACCCGATGTATTCCCTTCCCCGGACCAATAGCTAGGTCGGTGGGTGGGTCGCACTCCTTGGTTCCAAGTCATCTCATGCATGTCCCTTAGGACAAGGTCATTGTTCAGGCGGTTGATTATGTAGGACATGTGGTAGTTGGATTCGAAACTAGGGCGGGATCGATTAAAGTCTCCGGTATAGGGTGGGGGCATCCTCGGGGTCTGCCCTGAAAGAGGGAATGAGATGGAGGCTCGCCCGGCGGTAATAGGAGGTGAAGGAGGTAACAGAGGGGTAACCCGCACTTTGTCCGCATCATCCAAGTCGAAGGCGAGGTTACTTAGAATGATGAAATGGTGGGCACGAGGACGAGGTTCCTCCATAGGGTCTAAGAGTGCGGTTGAGGGTAGGTTATCATTCAGAAGCTTTAAGTACCAATCCGTGTCGATTTTCCAAGAAAATGTGCTTCTGGTATCATCTTGAATTACCCAACTATTATCTTTTAACCAAGCGAGGTCGAAGTACGCCACATCCGGGGACATCGGTCCATCCACCGCCCCCGGTGCATACTCTAGTAACCTCCTAGCTAGACGGGTTATCAAAGCCCCACAATCTAAAGAGCACTTATCCGTCGTGGTCATTCTCTCAAGAGCTAGGCACACCATGGATATGGCATTGAAACGAAAACCTCTTTGGCGGTGAGGGTTTAGGTAAGAGTGATACCCGTCGTTGTGTGCACCAAAGATAAATTTATAAACCGAACTAAAACTATAGATAGTGATAGTAGGGGTCGAACCACAGATAGGCAATTGTAATTATTAGTTGTCTAAATTCAGTCCAAGGTAACAATGATGTGGGGGTTTGATTTGATTTGATCTATAACTAAGGGCAGTAAATGAAATATAAACTAAAAAGACGGATGAAAACAAATATAGAAAGGGTACTAGGATGGTCGGTTCACTGTAGTTTCGGCAGCAACATACTAAGTAGGTCTGAAATAAACACATGAGGCGGAAAAACAAGAGGTCCTCTCGGTCCACTCTTAACAAGTAGCGTCTTTCGATCTCGCTACGGGTCCCTAATATCACTAGTACTGACTCTCGTCCTGAAAAGTGATTAAAAACCTAAACTTTACCTATCTTTCGATCTTAGCATAGTTTAGTCGTTTTAATTGGTAGTCTAACAACTTTCCCTATCTTTCGATCTAATGGGTCAGTCATTTCTTGAGCATTCAACTAGTCGCGTGCACTCGATTCGTCAAAAATGGAATTTAAATTAATTAAAACGAAGCAAAACCTCACGTGGCCAGTCGATCGACCAGGGTGTGCGGTCAATTGACCGTGGCGCGACTCAGGTCGTACTATTCTACTGCCGCCTAATTCCACAGATTCCCTACATCCTAGCACAGGGTATTTAGCTACTCATGGCTATGGCGAAAGTAACAATAATATTAACGAAATAAACTACTGAATTCATGCTTAAAATAATTGAACAAACTAATAACATAAAATAATAATCGGCTTTTGGGAAACTAATCTAGCAATTTCTATACTACGAACGATAATAAAGCAATCAAACTGAATATAAGAACAGGAAAGTACCGTGAAGAGGAATTGTAAAGGAAAAGATCAGAAATCGAATGCAAAACAGAAACTTTATTAATGGAAGAACAATAATCTCAAGAACCCTAATTGTTTTATGATCTAAAACTGATAAAACTGGATGAAAAACTGAATGATTGTATCAATGTGAGCAGGTTACGTTATATAGAAACATCACGTAACTTTATTCCAAAACCTAAAACACAATGGGCTTCTAAGTTCTCGATCTTCTTATTCACGTCAGAATAGCGGCTTGGTCGATCGACCACACAAGGCAGTCGATCGACTGCTCTTCGCTAAACAGTAGCTACTGGAACTCGTGATCTGGTCGATCGACTAAGGGCAACGGTCGATCGACTGAAGTAGCTGATGCTTGACTTCTAAATTCTCGTGGATTAGTCTTTCGGGCCTCGATACGCGCACCAAGCTCGTTTCTTGAGTAAATACGTCACGTCAAATGCAATGCAAGGTACTCGGGAACGGATTTAGCTTGATTTCTACTCATTTCCGCATAAATCTGCAACATTACATAAAAATACGAAAGTAGACGAAATGGGGCAAATAGTAGCATAAAACTACACAATTGAGCTCTGAAATGCGTGTAAAATGAGGTGTAAAACATCATATACATGACACGCATCAAACTTCCCCAAACCAAACCCTTGCTTGTCCCCAAGCAAGAACTAGACTCGATCCTAAAACCTAATGGAACGAGTTCAATCTCAGAGCGAAATGCAAACTGAATAACCTAAACCAATTTAATGCAACAACCAACAATCAACTAGTAATATGAATCATGCAAACGAGTTATGAAGCCGTCAAAAACTGCTGAACCGTCAACTATAGAGACTTATCAAATTGGACTCTCACGGGTCGCTCAAATCACTCAAATAAGCACAGGTGAATAATGTAAAGATAGAAAGAATTCATTTTGTAGTGACACTCACCTAACTACGACCTATAAGAACATGCCTGCAATCTAATATGAAAATAATCTCTACAACCGTACATATGCATTCCAACCAATCAAACGACCATGACACATGCCGAGGTAAATATGGATATGTGAGGTAATGGGTAAGAAGAGGTAAAGATAATTATGGGAGTGTGGAGGTACAGGTGATCAAGCTAGTACCTAACAAAGCCATATGACAACATCCAACTTCTTGCTCAAAATTAACAATAAAACTCGGTGCTAATTAGAAGCACAAATCTCGCATTCTCCATAATAATTAATCAATCAACTCCCCATAAGATATAAATGCAACATGGGAGCAAAAATCGCCATTTAATAAGACCTTTGAATTATGCGAATTTTTTTTTCTTCTCCCCTCTCGGGCTGCAGTCGATCGACCAAGATGGACAGTCGATCGACCGCCCTCTACAGTACAACACATATCTCTTTTTTCTCTTTTTTCAAATCCTTTTTCTTCTCTTTTTTTTTTTCTTTTTCAATTCTATTTCTTTTCTCTCCTTCATTCCTTTTTCATCTTCCCAATCATCATCTCAAAATGAGCAAATGCTACCAAAAACGTAGTAACAATCCCAAAAACATAAACTACTAGCTTGACAAGGGCAGGCCAAATGTAGGATGCAGTTAATGGGACAAAAAGGCTATTTTTGGCTTTGTGGAGCTTATGGGCAAAATGAACAAAGGGGTGACCTCTTCCAAATGCGTCAACAAACCACAAACCGAATGCATACAGGTATTAAGCAGATTAAGTTCATATTTATGCACATTTATGTAACATGTCTCATAAGGAGTAACTACTCACAATCCTAGGTGAACTGGTCATGAATGACACCAGTTATAAGCTCTAAACCTCAGAAAATGATGTAGTTTGCCAAAAATCAAAGTCAAGTCTCAAGTCCAGCAAGAAATTTAACGAAAACTCGTAGACTATGCATATATGATTCTACTAATAACGTGTCAATTAGCAAGGCTCGGGCAAAAACAGATGAAAATGCAATGTCATCATTGAAATACTACCGTTCCGACTCGACCTATATGCTAAAATAAACGTGAAATTTTTTGAATTCTTTGAAATTTTTCAATTTTTTTGGATTTTTGTATATATAAGGGAAAATAAACAACAATGCAAGACAAAAATGTAAACGTGAATGCAAGCAATTGCAACGCAAAACCCTTCCCCAAACCAAATCGCACAATGTCCCCATTGTGCAAAATCATGTAGTGAATTAGAAGGAAAACGGGAATTTGCATAAATAACTAAATAAGACATGAAGTAAGAACTCGGAAACTCACAAGACTTTAAGCGCAGCAAAAGGAAACCTCCCCAAACCAGCGTGAGCTAGGAGGTTTCAGTAGCTAGCAGTGCTACCAAGAAGTACCTGAAAAGACAAAACATACCACGCGTAAAACGAGAAAACAAAATTGGGACGGTAATTACGTGTAAAAATGAGAACACGGAGGAAAACAGAAATTAAGCGGAGAATAAAGTGGAGAAAAGACTCCCTAAATTCCGCAAATCGACCAAACACAGTAGGGGGATGATCGAAAACAGGTACAACAACGAAAGCGGTCGATCGACCATAGTAGGAAGTCGATCGACCGGAATGAACAGGAACAGAAGCTCCTGGAAGTCGCGAGGCAGTCGATCGACCACATAGGCCAGTCGATCGACTGAGAGGACCTGCTGTAAGTTCTGGTTTCTTCGAATTAACTCAATAAATTGAGCTATCAAGGTCTACAAACCTGCAAATACACACAATAACGCGCCCAAAATTGCGCAAAACCCAAAGCAATAGTCTAAAGTGTATAAAATCCTAAATAAACTTATTAAAATTGCGAAGTCTCGTGCACACAAAAGCAATAAAAAGAGTTTAATGAAAGCAATAAAATGAAAGTTTTTGAAAAAGTCTCAATCAACTAATAGTTGATCAAGAATGGCCACGGAATGGCCCACTTGGTCGGCTTCTGGCTACAAGAAGTGGCCTCTACAATGCTCATCTCCTCAGCTGCACTCTTCCCAACTCCAACATCCGCGGAACTCAACGGATCAACGGCTTCAGCATCTTCCCAAGCAATGACCTCTTCTGGCTCATCAAATTCTAAGTCGGACTCTCTCACTTTGACTGACTCATCTTCAAGCTCCTCATCAGTGCCATAGCTAAGACATCCTAAGCCGCCTCTTGAAACGATTGGCTTCCTCACAGCTGGAGCAACATGCGGCTCTTCCTTCCCCAAACCAGCTCCTGCAACATCCAAAACAGAGAAATCTTCCTCCAATTTGCTCCCAATCTGGGGCGGAGGGGTTACAACAGGAATAGGAATAGAGGCAGGCATGTCAGAAAGCACAAAATATGATTTCTATTCAGAAACTGTATTACAAGTTATTGGCCACATGGGGTCCTTCTTCTTAGCTGTCTGGGCGAAGATAATAGAATGCTTACCTACTTTGAAGGTCAAAGTCCCTGAACCAACATCTATAACTGCACCAGCAGTGTGCAGAAATGGTCTACCCAGAATGATAAGAATGTGAGCATCCTCGGGCATATCTAGTACAACGAAGTCAACAGGGAAGAAAAACTTTCCTATTTGCACAGGAATGTCCTCTAAGACTCCTATATAGGTTTGGACCGCAGATTCGATCGGCCCATCTGTCATGTCATGTTGGTAACTGCAAACCTAGTCAATTTGAACTTCCTAGCAAGACTCAAGGGCATTACACTAATACTGGCTCCTAGGTCACATAAGGCCTTCTCAATAGTAAAGGTGCCAATACTACATGGGACTGAGAAGCTACCTGGGTCTTCTAGCTTATGGGAAAAGATGGGTCAAATAAGAGCATGACTCTTCCGTTAGTGCGACAAAAGTATGCACGATTTCAAGTGACTTCTTCTTAGACAACAATTTGCTTCATAAATTTCATGTAAGCGGGCACTTGATTAACTAACTCAAGAAAAGGAACTTGTACGTTTAAGCTACGAATAACATTTTCAAATTTATTAAACGATACTGTTCCTTCCTTCGGCACCAATCTCTCTCGGATAAGGGGCTGTAAGAAGTAACTTAGCCCTCTCCTCTAAATCTCTCATGCCGGCGTCGGTGGACTTAGGCTGAAAATCCACCACCTTCTCCTTGTTGTAGCTTGAACCCTCTTCGATCGCCTCTAAAAAATGAACCATTAATCGTCGTCGGGTCATATTTTTGAACTGGATCGACCCATCAGCATTCGGGTCTTGCCCAATATTTTCGGAGTAGTAGTACCCGAAACAAGTGATCCTCAATTTATCGGGCATCGGACGATTTAAAAGAATCCCTTTCAAAGAAAGTATTGTCGGTCGATCGATCGGGAATGTCGATCGATCGATCGACTTTACTGAGAACGAGAGTTGTAACTTTTCGCGGATTGTTCGATCGACCGGGAATGTCAGTCGATTGACTGATATACCTGCTGATCGTCTTTTCCTTGCTATTGTTCGTTCCAGCTTTCTTCTGACTCGGTTCCGCCTCATCTTTTCCAGCAATGTCCTCTACCATAGCGGGCCCATCAAGGGTAGACCCACTTCTCAAAGTAATGGCATTAAGGGTCTCCTTTTGATCCGTCTGAGTCGGTAAATGTCCCGGAGCTCGAGTTGTATTCTTGCTAGCCAATTGGGCAATTTGGCTCTCCAACATCTTCATCCCGGCCTCTCTAGCTTGAGACTCCTTCAGCAACAAATTTTTCAATTCGGTAAATTCGGAACCTTGGGATTGCTGCTGCTGCTGAGGAACATATGGAGGATTTTGGATCTGTTGTTGCTTATGAGGGGGCACATAATTACAACTCTTCACGCTGTGGAGGTTGAGTCGGATTCAAGACATTTTGGCTGCTCCACCTCAAGTTCGAATGGACATTCGGCTCGTAATAAGTGTTTGTCTGCCTATAATGTTGAAAGGCAGCACAAGACTCAAAGGGATTAGGACAATTGTCTGAAACATGTCCCTCAGCTCCACATCTTTTGCAGACGAAAGGACCGTCTGGAACAGATTCACATGATAGATCCCTCCTTTTGAAGCTCCTCCTAACTCGTACTTATCAAACCTCGCCGTGAGAGCTTCTAATGCGACTACTGAAGGGGATTCAGCACTCTCCTTTGATTTCCCCGGAATTCCCATACTCGACTTTATGGATGGCCAAATCATCAATAATTTTCCACCCCTTAGTCTCTCCCATATTCTCCTGGAATCGCCACTAGCCGCCGCATCCGGGATAGCTTTCGATCGTCATAAAGCCCATTATAAAACCGATTGCATAGGCTCCACTTCTCAAACCCATGATGCGGAATGGTTCGCACTTTTGACTTTTTGAAACGGACCCACGCCTCATGAAAGTTCTCGTCAGGACCTTGTTTAAAGCTCGTGATCTGAGCTCTAATGGCATTAGTCTTGAGGCGAGAAATACTTCTTATAAAATGCTAAGGCCGAATTCCGTCGGTGATCCCATTAGCGGCTCGATCCAGTCTCGTACCACTCCCTTACAAACATCACGAAGAGAGAATATAAACATTGTCTCCTTCACCTGGTCCTGGGTCACACCGGTTGGTGGGGGTATGGAACAGCAATAATCAATAAATATCTCCATATGCTTGGCTGCATCTTCATTTGTAGCTCCCCCGAATTGGTTCCTCTCAACCAAGTTGATATAAGAAGGCTTCGGTTCGAATTTTCTATCCGCTCCCGGTAATTCGAATCCCTTATATAGATTCGCAGCTGTCGGCTCAGAGTGACTGGCTATAGTTGCTTCTTCAGCCATCTCTAGAAAATATGGAGATGTGACGGTCTCAACTGAGGAAGTAGAAACATGAGATGAATGTGGATCCTCCTCAAACAGCTCATTCTCGTAGTAGCTAGACAGAGTACTCAGCTCTTCCTCTGTCGGCAATATCCTAGATGATCGTCTCAACTCGCGCAAAGTCTTCTCAATCTCAGGATTGAACGGTAGTAATTCAACACCCTGTGGCCTGCGCATAAGAAAAAACTACAAAAAGAATATGAGAATAGTTTAAGGAACGAATGTCCCTTAAACTAAGAAACAGACTAAAATAAAACAACTAAAAAATTAGAACAATTGCCTCCCCGGCAACGGCGCCAAAATTTGATACCCGTTGTTGTGTGCACCAAAGATAAATTTATAAACCGAACTAAAACTATACATAGTGATAGTAGGGGTCGAACCACAGAGAGGCAAATGTAATTATTAGTTGTCTAAATTCAGTCCAAGGTAACAATGATGTGGGGGTTTGATTTGATTTGATCTATAACTAAGGGCAGTAAATGAAATATAAACTAAAAAGACGGATGAAAACAAATATAGAAAGGGTACTAGGATGGTCGGTTCACTGTAGTTTCGGCAGCAGCATACTAAGTAGGTCTGAAATAAACACATGAGGCGGAAAAACAAGAGGTCCTCTCGGTCCACTCTTAACAAGTAGCGTCTTTCGATCTCGCTACGGGTCCCTAATATCACTAGTACTGACTCTCGTCCTGAAAAGTGATTAAAAACCTAAACTTTACCTATCTTTCGATCTTAGCATAGTTTAATCGTTTTAATTGGTAGTCTAACAACTTTCCCTATCTTTCGATCTAATGGGTCGGTCATTTCTTGAGCATTCAACTAGTCGCGTGCACTCGATTCGTCAAAAATAGAATTTAAATTAATTAAAACGAAGCAAAACCTCACGTGGCCAGTCGATCGACCAGGGTGTGCGGTCGATTGACCGTGGCGCGACTCAGGTCGTACTATTCTACTGCCGCCTAATTCCACAGATTCCCTACATCCTAGCACAGGGTATTTAGCTACTCATGGCTATGGCGAAAGTAACAATAATATTAACGAAATAAACTACTGAATTCATGCTTAAAATAATTGAACAAACTAATAACATAAAATAATAATCGGCTTTTGGGAAACTAATCTAGCAATTTCTATACTACGAACGATAATAAAGCAATCAAACTGAATATAAGAACAGGAAAGTACCGTGAAGAGGAATTGTAAAGGAAAAGATCAGAAATCGAATGCAAAACAGAAACTTTATTAATGGAAGAACAATAATCTCAAGAACCCTAATTGTTTTATGATCTAAAACTGATAAAACTGGATGAAAAACTGAATGATTGTATCAATGTAAGCAGGTTACGTTATATAGAAACATCACGTAACTTTATTCCAAAACCTAAAACACAATGGGCTTCTAAGTTCTCGATCTTCTTATTCACGTCAGAATAGCGGCTTGGTCGATCGACCACACAAGGCAGTCGATCGACTGCTCTTCGCTAAATAGTAGCTACTGGAACTCGTGATCTGGTCGATCGACTAAGGGCAGCGGTCGATCGACTGAAGTAGCTGATGCTTGACTTCTAAATTCTCGTGGATTAGTCTTTCGGGCCTCGATACGCGCACCAAGCTCGTTTCTTGAGTAAATACTTCACGTCAAATGCAATGCAAGGTACTCGGGAACGGATTTAGCTTGATTTCTACTCATTTCCGCATAAATCTGCAACATTACATAAAAATACGAAAGTAGACGAAATGGGGCAAATAGTAGCATAAAACTACACAATTGAGCTCTGAAATGCGTGTAAAATGAGGTGTAAAACATCATATACATGACACGCATCAAAGAGCTCACTAGTAGTACCTCCGTCGAGTTAAGTTTGCTTGGCTCTTTCCTCCCATATAGGAGGTTGGTCAAACAACGGATAAAGACTTTGATGGCGGGGTGCTCTATGTCACTCACCTTCCTTGCGCTCACATTGGTCTTATCCTTACTAGTAAGGAGGTGGAATACCTAGAGGCTTTCATGTCTTTGGCACTTTTGTCATGGTACCCATCCACTCGCCTACTAATCCCCAAACGGTCGGCTAAGGTGTCACAAGATAAGTCAAAGGTGGTGCTCCTAAGCCTAAAATGTACCGAATGGTTGACCTCATCATAAGAGAAGGAGCTTAAGAACTCAAGGGTCAAATTATGGTAGCTCACCTCTTGAAGGTTGTATAAACCCTCCAAACCAAATCCCGAAAACATGGCATGGACTTGTGTCTCCAACCCCAATGATCGAAGGGTGCTTAGCGACACACACTTTGTAGCGGCCATTCTCCTCGTGGCTAGGATTTCGAATCGGTCTCGGTGTCCCACACTTTCAAAAGCGATCTCCGGATATCCCGGTAGTGTGATAGCGGGTGGTGCCTGTTGTTGTTGTTGTTGTAGTTGTTGTTGTTGTGGTGGGGGCGTTCCTCCCACGAGCGGATCTAGTGTTCCTCGGCATGCTACAAGATCGAAATATACAAGAAGGTATCAAGTAGAAAGTGTAAGAAGTAAACAATCTGTAGTGAATGGAAAATATCTTGATCGTGAGGATGAAATAAGGAATTTTCCAAGACTTTAGCTCTCTTTTGAAGTAGTGTAAGATTAGACTCCCATTTTACATGTAATATGAATTGAAGTATAAAATACATGTAAGGCATTAGTATAACGTTTATTGTCCCAAAATTTTGAAAATTTAAGGAGGGGACCATACTAATAATAAGAAACATCACTAACCAAGTTGTAGGAAACTACTTAAGGTCCAATTTGCTTGAAATAATCGAAATTTTAGGTTAACACTACTCATTTTCGGAAATTTTGATGGTTGAATTTTGTTATTTAATACTCCACTATGCATTAAATCAAATATTATGTCATAAAATGTGAACTTAGAATTATTTGTCATAA
Source organism: Silene latifolia (assembly GCF_048544455.1). Lineage (NCBI taxonomy): Eukaryota > Viridiplantae > Streptophyta > Magnoliopsida > Caryophyllales > Caryophyllaceae > Silene > Silene latifolia. The sequence goes on from NC_133530.1 coordinate 48,535,547, forward strand.
CATATTTGGCATCAAGTAAGTTTCTAAGACGGAAAATTATATTACGAAATCATATTCATAAAATTTATTAGCCATGTGCCATTATAAAATGTCTTTGTGAGTGGAAAATGATATTTTGTCATGAAAGGTTTTACCATACCATTTTAAGATGGAAATTTTTCGGTTTCAAAACTAAACATAGGTTCTTATAACAAGGTGGTAGTCTTTTAACCTTATTACATTAAGTTTATACATAAAGATCCAAATTTGGTCCCTTTAAACTCATCATAAATACCGAATCTTTTTTGTTCATTTTGAACAAAATTTCCAAAATAAGTTCTTGTCTAATAACATTTGGCAAGATTAATGCTTGCTAATGTCATTAAACCATCTTTGAGGTAATAAAATCAAAACTTTGTTATGTAAGAAGGACACTTAAAACTCTAACTATTAGTATTTTAAGATGAAAATCTCTTGTTTAAGACTATATGTGGGTTTACTAGTGATAATGGTGGTCTTCTAACACTCTTAAACCAAGGTTTTTTTTTTTTTTTTTTTTTTTTTTTTTTTTTTTTTAGCGATGAGCGACGACTGAAGAAGCTACGTAGGTTTTTGAGTTTGACTCCCATGCTCATGGCAAGGAAGTCAAATCTACAACGACAAAGGAAAATGACTTTAAGAGGACGGACCATCCCTGCATCACAGACTGATACGTCCTCAGATTTGCATGTTCAAGAGACGGAAGGGAATAACACGAATGGAGTAGAGTTGGAAATGAACCAAAACCCTAATGAAAATTGTCATGGACCATCTGGTGATGGTGTTGAGGGGGAGAAGACCAAACCTATGAATGAACTGATTGGTATCCCTGAACTAGTTATTGAAACTGAGGATGAAGATGAGTCTGAAAGAGAAGAGGATGATGATGAAGAGACTGTAGTGTCTGAGACGCAGGAGAGAATTGAGGATGATGTGAGTTTGGAAACAGAGGAGAGACTGGATGTTGAGCAGAGTCCATGGACAGAGGAGATTGAAATGTTACAGTTAGAGGAAGAGGATGTAGTGGAGGAGGTTGAGTACTGGAGTCAAGCCGTGGTATGCTTTATTCTTGGTGCTAATCCTCCATGGGAGATCATAGAGGGTTTTATCAGGTGAATATGGACGAAGTTCAATATTGATAAGATTTCATTTATGCATAATGGGATCTTTTTAGTAAGGTTCAAGACATTGGAAATGAAGCATAAGGTGTTACAATCAGGATACTACATGTTTGACAATAAGCCATTGATTGTCAAGGAGTGGGTGAAAGACTTGGAGATGAAAAAAGATGATGTGAAATCAGTACCAGCCTGGATCAGACTACATAGCCTTCCTCTGAAATTCTGGGGGAAGGGTTTACCTAAAATTGCAAGTCTGGTAGGCAAGTATGTCAAGAGTGATGGTGCTACAGAGGAGAGAACGAGGTTGGGTTATGCCAGGGTGATGGTGGAAATGGAGGTGGATCAAAAGTTGCCTGGGAAAGTTGAATTCAAAGATGAGAAGGGAATTGTGATTGGGGTGGAAGTGGAGTATGAATGAAAACCGATTAGGTGTATCAATTGTAAGGGTATGGGACATGAACAGGAGCATTGTAAGCGAGGTGAACACAAGAAGCAAGGGGTTCAACACATTAAGAGAGTCTGGAAACCTGTGATGCCAAAGCCAGCTGTGGAGGCAGCTGCCATAAAGACTGTTGTTCAGACAGTGCAGTCACCTAAACCAGCTTCTAGGGAAGCAGGAGGTTTCCTTACGCCTTCCAAGAGACTGGTCAAGATGCACAGACAGGAGAGGATTGGTGGTGGTTATAGTACAGAAAATTTTAGAGCTTTTTCTTATAAGGAGACACTGGTTTCCCCATCTAAGAAGATTGTGTTAGCTCAAGGTACTTCCCCATCACATATTGTTTCCAATGGATAGTTTAGGTTTTTGGAATGTGAGGGGCATGAATAGAGTAGGTAAACAGAAGCATATTAGTCATTTTCTACAGAATAAAGATATAGGATTATTTGGTTTACTAGAGACTAAAATTAAGAATAAAGCTTTCAATAAAGCTGTAAATAGTTTTAATAATGGTTGGAGCATTACTACTAATAATGGTTATCATAGTGGTGGACGAATTTGGATTCTTTGGAAGCCTGGGATGTTTAGGGTGCATATGCTTGAATACAATGCTCAATATATACATATGAAGGTGGATGCTTTGATGTCTAGGAGTGTTTTCTTCTTGACTATGGTATATGCCTTCAATGGGATAAATGAGAGGGCTCCTTTATGGGATCATTTGAGAAAGATTGCACAGCAGGTTGCAGGCCCTTGGGCCATTGCTGGAGACTTCAAATGTGTGCTTGCTGCTAATGAGAGGTTTGGAGGGGCTACTTCTTTGGCTGAGATGGAGCCTTTCAGGAAGTGTGTTGCTGAATGTGAAGTTATTGACATTACTGCAGTAGGGTCTGTGTACACTTGGAACAATAAGCAACAGCCTGAGGAGAGGATTTACAGCAGATTGGATAGGTTTTTGGTTAACAAGGCTTGGTGTGATAGTTTTCCTGATATGTATGCTCACTTTTTGCCTGAGGGGATGATGGATCCTACACCTTGTATAGTGAAGAGTAATAAGGTAGTTCAGGGCAACAGGAGCTTTAAATACTTCAATATGTGGGGCAAATCCAAGGAGTTCCTGCCTCTAGTGAATGAGCTGTGGGATTACAATATTGATGGGACTCCCCTTTTTAAACTGGCCAAAAATCTTAAGAATCTTAAGCCAGGTTTAAAGAGACTAAATAGGGAGGGATTCAGTGACATTGAGAAGGTAACTGGTATCCTGGAGAAGCAGGTTGAGGAGATGCAAGTCCAATTGGGTGTTGATCCGTCTGATGTGAGCTTGATAAATCAGGAGTGTGAGGCTAGTAAAAAGCTTAAGGAGCTGCAGTGTGCCAGGGATAGCTTCTTGTACCAGAAAGCCAAAGGTGAATGGATTAAGGATGGTGATGCAAATACATCTTATTTCCATAGCATTATTAAGAAGAGGAGGAATAGGAATAAGATCTTTGTGATTGAGGATATGAATGGGAAGACTTGTGATACGAGTGATCAAGTACAATCAGCATTCCTGGACTTCTATGAGCAGTTGTTGGGGACAAGTCAGGCTACTAAACCAGTTCATAGGAGAATTATAAGTTATGGTAAGAAATGCACTAGTGAGCATCATGCCCAACTGCTTAGACCTGTTACAGGAGAAGAAATAAAAGAAGCTATGTTTAGCATTCCTGACATCAAGGCCCCTGGCCCTGATGGCTATACTAGTGGCTTCTTCAAAGATGCATGGGGAGAAATTGGCAAAGAGGTGGTGGCTGCTGTAAGAGATTTCTTTATGAAAGGGAAGTTGCTGAGACAGTTTAATGCTACTACTCTGACGCTCATTCCTAAATGTGAAAGGCCTAAAGATGTAACACAATTCCGTCCCATTGCTTGTTGCAATGTTGTTTACAAAGTCATCTCCAAGTTGCTGTGCTCTAGACTAGCTTCTGTTCTGCCTGATATTGTTCACACTAATCAGGGTGCATTCATACAGGAAAGGAGCATTCAGGAAAACATTTTAATCTGCCAAGATTTAATCAGACTGTATGAGAGAACATCTGTGACCCCTAGATGCATGCTAAAAATTGATTTGCAGAAGGCGTATAACACTGTAGAATGGAGCTTTGTAGATCAGTTGTTGAACTTATTGGAGTTTCCTGAGAGCTTTAAGAGTAAAATCATGCAATGTATTACATCTCCCTCTATTTCTTTGGCTCTTAATGGAGAAAACTTTGGGTATTTCCCTGCTAAGAGAGGGTTGAGACAAGGAGACCCATTATCTCCTCTAATATTCACATTGTGCATTGACTACTTGACCAGAATGCTTATGTATGCTGCAACCAAATACCAGTTCAAGTTCCATCCACTTTGCAAGCAGCTGAGAGTTACAAATTTAATGTTTGCAGATGATGTTTTGATGTTTAGTCATGGGGATGCTGATTCAATGATGCTTATGCTGAAATCATTCTCCTCTTTCTCAAAAGCTTCAGGGCTTAAAGTGAGTCCAAGTAAGTCCAATGTCTACTTTAATGGAGTGTCTGAAGAGCTCAAGAATGAATTCCTGAGTGTGTCTGGCTTTAAGGAGGGCAAGCTGCCTTTCAAATATCTAGGGATGCCCATTCAGACTACTAGGCTTAAGAAGAAGGATTGTGAATGTTTGGTGGACAAGATTTGCAATAGAATACACAGTTATGGTGCAAGGAAGTTCTCGTATGCAGGAAGGCTAACCCTGGTTAAACATGTTCTGAACACGTTGCATTCATATTGGGCTTCTGTTTTTGTTCTCCCTAAGGGAGTCATTCTGAGAATAGAAGCCATTTGCAGGGACTTTTTATGGGATGGCAGTGCAGATTATAGGCGCTCTCCTTTAGTTGCTTGGGATACAATTTGCAGACCAAAGAAAGAAGGGGGATTGGGGCTAAAGAATCAGGAACTATGGAATATAGCTATGGTTGGAAGACTTGTGGATTGGGTAGCTACAAACAAGGAGTCCTTATAGGTGAAATGGGTGAATGCTAACTATCTGAAGGGGAGGGAATGGCAGGAATATGCTCCAACAAGTAACTCCAGTTGGGTGTGGAGGAGGATATGCAGAGTGAAGCAGAGGTTAGCAGCTGGGTATTTGCAGGGGATATGGCAGGTGCAACCCTCTGGGTACACTCCTGCTGGCTGTTATGAGTGGCTCAGAGGGACACAACCCACAGTGGAGTGGTCTAAGGCTATTTGGGATAACTGGAGTTTACCTAAGCACAGGTTCCTGGGATGGCTCATTGCTCACAACTCGTTGCATACAAATAGCAGACTTATGAGATTTGGGATGGATGTTGATGGACAGTGTGTCCTATGTGGGTTAGCAGAAGAGACACAGCAGCATTTATTATTTGCGTGTGCCTACAGTAGGAGAGTTCTACAGGCGGTGATGGAATGTACTGGTTTAAAGCTCCCTGAGGGTGACATTTTGCATTGGTGTGTCCATAATTCTGGCTTGAAAATTCAGCGAGGGGGTGAAGGTTGCTTTGGTTATGAGCATTCTGTATCAAGTATGGCAGCAAAGGAACAAATGTAGAGTTGAGCAGGTTCTGATGAGGCCTTTGTGCCTGGCTCAACGGATCAGTGAGGACATGAGGAAGAGAATAAGGGAAAGAGACAAGAGTAGGATGACTACACATGAGCTAGATTGGTTAGGAAGTTTAAAATTTACTTGAAGTTTTGAAGTGCTTAGCCTTTCTAGTATGTAATTGACTCCATATTTTTATATATTATATACTCTCACATTTTACCAAAAAAAAAAAAAAATCGATTTTTTATCCATTTTAAGGCCATTTCGAAATATCCAAATACTAGGCCAAATTGATATGAAATTTTAATTTCTAGCAATAACAATGGTGTACTAGTCTAACTATTACCATAAATTAAACCAAAACATGTAAGAAATTAACAAATCTTACTCAAATTAATGTAAATCTAGTGATTAAATTTTGAGGAAAAACAAGTTAAAGGTTAACTTACATTGTTAATTAAGGAAGAATGGAGACGGAAAATGAAGAATAAACCTTGACCCAACTAATGTCTAGTAATAATGGAGTTCTTGGGGGAATTTTGAGGAAATTTGGTTTGTGTGGAGGTAGGTGAAAGTGTAAAAATTGAATAAATGAGGAGATAGGGTGATAAAAGCAACCCGTGTGATTCTCACTCGGTCCAGCAGTCATTCGGTCGAGTGACTCGGCCACTCGGTCGGGTGAATTTCACCCGGTCGAGTGGAACCCTTACTCGGTCGAGTGCTCAACTTAAAAGTCCCAGGAACTTAGCCCACTCGGCCGAGTGGTTGATCCACTCGTTCGAGTGATTTTCTCACTCGGTCGAGTGATTCGCACACTTGGCCGAGTAATTGCTAATACTTTCGGTTTTGATTAATTTCGATCTATAATACTCCTGCAATAAAAATAGAAGGTTCGGGAGTACACCAATTCTTAGTAATACATCCCGTGTTAGTCCTCACGACGTTATTCATACCATATTTAGTTCATCGCTTACTGTACATGATGTGACTCATATTTGAGCACATTTAGTCCCCGAATTAATCTCGTTCCTATGCTTTATAGTACATAATTGGGTCATTTACTATCTTTATTTTCCCATTTTGCATATTCTTTGAGGTTTTGTCTCCTTGGTTGGAAAGGATGGCTAATCTTGCATTTACAAGGTGAAATAGAGCTAAATGGATCGCATCTAATGACCAAGCATCAAGGATAAGACCAATAATAGAGGCCTAAGTAGATAATACAGTGAATTAAGCAATGATGAAAGGATCATTGCATCACCGAGATGATCCTTGCGGATTGTTAAGGAGGAAAAGAAGAGAAGCTGTCTGCCCAGAAATCTGAGCGGATCGAGCACGATCCGGGTGTCTCCCAGCAGCATGATCCGGGCGTCTTGTGCCCAAGACGAGCGTCCCACAGCGAAATGATCCGAGCGTCTTCCCCTGGAGCCGAGCGGATCCTAAGTCAGAGAGCCCGTGCCTTACCTCAAGACGCACGAATCGTGGTAAGACTTGCATGTGGATATGCTCATTTCCTTAGAGAGGAGCATTTCCTCAACTTTTCTTAGGGTCTTAATAGTCATTTAAGCCCTTAGTAACCCTAATCTTTGTACCTAATCTTTAGTATAAATACCCTTTGTACTACCTAGATGAGCATGCTCTCTTAATCATCTTTAATCATCTCTTAATCCATTCTTAAGCATCTCTTAATTACTCTCAAATTAGTTGTAATACAATTTATCAATATTAATTATATCTTAATCTTTCCTTAATCTCTCTATTGTTCTTCATTTATTTTGGGTAATTAGAAGATTATTTGGGTTTATTTGGGAGATTGACAACCTTCCATCAATCATCAAGTACTTCTATTATTCTTTGCATTTTTATTTGGAATCATCTTTATAAGTATAATTCCTTTTACCCTTGTTTTAATTATTGTTAATTACTTTCATTTATTCATCATGTTTACCTTTGTTAGTTTGATTGATAATCTTATTAGCATGTTGAACTTGATAATGAGTGAGTAGTCTCCTAGCTAGGGTTAATGGGGTATTAGGGGAAACAAACAGGGGGAATGATTTATGCTTAATCTAATATGTTTTCATAATTTATTTGCTTGCTTGTTGTGATTTCAACTTATACACATGTTATGTTTGATGAAATGAGAGCCTATGAATCCTTGCATTTTTTGATCCATCACATATATTTTCAATGAGGCTTGTAAGCATATAAACCAACTCGAGCCTCATTAGACCATGCATATAGTTGAATAGGAAGGATTAAGTCGACTTGTAGGTGTTGTACAATCTAATCGATTCGGCTCCGGGACCCAAACCTTCCTAGGGATTGTAAGCTTATACACCAACTCGATCCCATCACAACAATAAGTGCTTGCATATAATTGAGAACATGTTTGTATGATCAACTCCCATGAGTCCCCTATGAACCCATGACACCCTAGTGCTTTTTATCAATTGTTTACATCTCCTTTTAATTACCTTGCTTGTTTTCATTGCTTTACTTCCACCTTGTTAATTAGTTTAGACAAATTTCATCTCAACCCAAATTGTGACACCCTAAGACAAAACCATTTGCAATTGAGAATCCTACATCAATACCCGTCCCTTGGGATCCGACCTTTACTTGACTCTTTGCTAAGAGTAGTTTGTGCAGTTATAAATATTGTTTTGGTTGGTAGCTTTTGACGACGAGTTTGAACCACGCCAGTAAATACCTCGTTTCTACACCTTCCGCCAACCACCCAGTGATGATTAGGCCGCATGTTTGGTACACGGAATGATTTATGACAGTTCGTAAGTTTATCATCAAGTGATAGCTCAAACACTTGTGTCTACTCCATGGTCATCATCTACGTGCCGATACGGTCGTTTTGACAGTAATTAGAGTTCATTTAGAGCCCGGGTCAAAAACCGCTTCATTTTCTAAGAAACCGTTTAAAATGCCGAGTCGGAATGTTCTAGAATATTCCGGATATTTATTCCATAACTTAATTTTATATCTTTTGGCAAAATATCACCCATAAATCATATTTTACGGAATAAGGAAGTTGAGATCTACCGCAATTCCATAATAGAAACGCGGAAATCATTCTTCCGCAGGAGGAAACCTCTGGGGAAATGACGCAGCAGGTGCTGCGCCTCTTGGAAGGATCGCAGCAGCTGCTGTGCCTCTTCTCCAGCCTGTTTTCGCTGTTTACAGAATTTTTCCGTGATTTGTTTCCAAAGTTTGGGTCATTCCAAAACTCTTCACATATTTTAGTATAAATAGAGACATTCTAGAATGATCAATCGACCACGTAAGCTCAGATCATTCTGAGTCCCAGTCACGTTGCATGACCGACCAATTTGACCACTACACATCAATCAATCAATTAATTTAAATTCTCCAACGAGGGCTTTTTCTACATACATTCGAGTCGAGCAATCACTAAACGTTAACTTAGTTAATCTCGTTTCGTCAAACATGTAAGTCTAAGGGTGTAAATCCCATCTTTTTTATTATATTTTATTTTTGTATCAATTAATGTAAGGTTCACGTCAAAAACATATTCAAAACTGACTTGAAAAAACCTTTATTCAAAGCTATTTTTACGAAACAGCAGTTACCAGACGTCGGGAAGAAACGCAGCAGCAGCTGCACCTCTTCGAAGGGTCACAACTCCTGCTGCGCCTCTTTCAGAGGCTGCCACTACTCCTGCTCTTCTTCTTCTTCCTCGGGTTTTTGTAGTTTTGTTTCTTTTATTTTATTTTCTTATTTTCTTCCTCTCTTTTGTACATTAAACCATGTTTTAATCGTTCCTTTCAATAATCACGTTGTTTTCGACTTAAATCCCTTGTAATTCAATATTTGCGAGTTTTCGTCATTAAATCAAACCCGGATTTTAGAGGTTCGATTTGTCCATATCGAGTCTCTGGAATTCGTCCTTTGTACATATTTCTGTTGTTTATTTCAGTTTGTCAATTTCTTTCGAAGTTCGTCTTCATAGTTAAACCTAATTCGTTTTATTTCGTTTTAATTCGTTTCTAACTCATTTTAATTCATGTTTATCGCTTTTATGACGGTTTCATATGTAATTAATATGCTAAATCACTTTTACTTGAGTCTAATATCGATAATTAATCGTAAAACATGCCAACGAACATTAACTATCCGCGGTTCTGACTTCACAGCCAGAGCTCAACTCAAGAATAGACGCAGGAATAGATGCGCCTCTTCTAAGGGAGCAGCAGATGCTGTGTCTGTTCTGAGGTGAATTCTGTCCCTGAACTTCCGTTCTCGCTTTGACCTAGTCTTTAATTACGTGTTTAATTGACTATTAATCATAATATCACTCTTAATCTGTCTTATTTTATCACTTTAATTTCTAATCTTTTTATCTTCTTTTTTTTCTTCAAATTTCCGTTTCGAAAGTATTTTTGACGTAAATCGATTATCCATTGTAATTCATTGTAATTTTAATTACCGTATTTTATTTATCGTATTTATTTATGTATGATTTATTTATTTGTTTTTCACATGTAATTAATTCTAAACTTCAATTCGACATAATTAATTGCCTAATTACTTGTCTACCGACATAGTTTAATCACATGCTAGGATTAATCTGTGGATGTTGCATTGTATGCATATAATCGACAACATATCGACTATGAACGATTTCCCTAATCATTAGTAGAGGCCGCTATCGAGCCGGGCGGGATTAGGTGTTCAGTAAAAAGACTTCCTAATACATACCCTCACCCCTTAATCCAGATCTCTGTGAACATCCGTGTTTATTGGCATCCACGAGAGTCATTCTAGACATAAAATGCTAAGGGTAACAAGTTCTTGACGTTCATGTCACTACTTTGTATCTTGACATGACACGAGGTATTCGAACGGTTCCAATTTTCCATAAACATTGGTGGCGACTCCACAAATGCACGCTTGTTTCAAGCGCTTCCGCGCGCGCCGCAGGTGGGCCATGTCCACAGTTTGGCGACTCCGCTGGGGATTATACACTTACATGTTATCTAGGGTGAAACTTGAAAGAGGTTAGGGAATAGTTTATACAAGACAGTTGTCGTTTTTCATTACTCGACCTTCTTAGGTCGTTTTATTCGGCCTTCCTAGGCCCAACCCAACCCATTCGACCAATCGTCCCATCTGGACGGTCCAAGTTCTTATCTGGGCCTAAGGATAGATAGCGATTGACGTCAAGCATACCGTGGTACATACTCCTGTTTGTATCAAGGGCTTTCACTACTCGAGGAAATGGACTAGGAACCGACCTTACTCATGTTTGGCACGGACCTGTCCACAGACCAGGGTTTGATCGCTTGGTATGACAACCCACCTTTTAAGCTAAAACCCTTTAAATGCACTCAGCATAACGTTATAATGCCTGTATGTTTATATCATACGTGATCACCATTTTTTCAAGCGAAACCATGACGAAATTTCTGTAAAGTGAAAATCCCTTTTAAAATGTAAATATTTTCAAAAGTGGCCTAAAATAGTGCAAAATGAGTCGAAACTCTGTCCAAATGTCCAGTCAAAATTCGGGCCTCAAAACCTATTTCCAAAAACTCACCTCGAGTCAGCACTCCTACAACTACACTACAGTTGCCTAGGACAAACATTTCAAAATTTGTCATTTTCAAACCTCACTTAACACAGTTGCACACTCCCACTTCACAAGTCGAGTCTTTTTTGAGTAAGTGTGCTAAAATGGTCGATCGTGTTTTGATTCGTCGTCGATCTCTTTTCCCAGTTTTCAAGATACCTAGAACTAGTCACGCAAGCGTTAATGGTCAACCACAACAACCCAGAAATGGTAATGATCTAATCCTAGCTGCGCTCATCCGTCTCCAAACAAGCCAAGACCAAGCTTATGCTCGCCTCAATGCTATTGAAGGCCGAATTATTGCTGTAGAAACTAGGCTTCCTCCTGCAAAGAACGATGTTCCCGACGCGAGCGTGCATGATAGCCTTCCACCCTTTGTTGGACAACCAGAAGTCAACCCCCCTCTAGGTCCTACTAAAGCTGAAAAGCGAGTCCAATACTTGGAGGAGCAACTAATGTACCTTAAGGGAGATGACATCTACATGGAGAATAATCGCAAGTATGAGGCGGTAAATGCTCAATTGCCAACCAACTTCAACATGACTGACATCCCGAAGTTCAAGGGACATGAAAACCCTTTGAACCACATTCGTGCCTTCAAAGATTATATGTCTATCAAAGGCATCAAACCTGAGATGTTGCTAAGGTTCTTTCCTTGATCTTTCGACACTATTCCTAAGCAATGGTTTTACTCTTTGGAGCACAAGAAAATCACTACCTGGGACTATGCCGCGATTGAGTTCACTAAACAGTACGTGGATAATGCTGAGATCCAAGTTAACATGCGCACTCTAGAGGTTCTCACCCAAAATGAGAAAGAAGGCTTCACTGACTTCCTAAGTAGGTGTAGGAAGACTAGCACACAACTTGTTGAACGTCCAGATGAAGCTACTCTTGTGGAAACGTTCGTAGATAACTTGAGACCTATTTATGCAAACCACCTGGGGTACCAAAACATAAAGTCTTTCAAAGACTTGACTGTGCTAGGTACAAGAATTGAAGACGACATCCGTAAAAGGACTCTTGTCCAATACGGTGGGTCGTGGATATCAGGGTTCAACGAGTCGTTCTTATGGCTCTACTAGCAAGACCGATGAGGTTAATCTTGTTGAATCTGCTAAGAAAAATAACCCGCAAAGGAAGTTCACAAACATTGGTGATTCATATTCCAATGCTCTTGGTCGGTGTATGGATTTCGGTTACTTGTCGTTAAGAGTTACCTAGACCAAAACAATATTTATAACTTCACAAACTACTATACTTTTAGCAAAGAGGTAAGTAAAGGTCGGATCCCAAGGGACAGGTATTGATGTAGGATTTTCGATTGCAAATGGTTATGTCTAAGGGTGTCACAATTTGGGTTGAGGTAGGAGATCAACTAAACTAAATAACAATGTAAACAAAATAATGAAAGCAAGCAAGATGATTAAAATGAGATGTAAACAATTGATTAAAGACACTAGGGTGTCATGGGTTCATAGGGGATTCATGCGATTTGATCATACAAACATATTTTCTACTAGATGCAAGCAATTATTGTTGTGATGAGATCGAGTTAGTGTATATCTTACAATCCCTAGGAAGGTTTGGGTCCCCGAGCCGAATCGATTAGATTGTACAACACCTACAAGTCGACTTAATCCTCCCTATCCAACTATATGCATGGTCTAATGAGACTCGAGTTGGTTTATGTCTTACAAGTCTCATTGAAAAGGTAAGTGATGGGTAAAAAAATGCAAGGATTCATAGGCTCGCATTTCATCAAACATAGCATGTGCATAAGTAGAAATCACAACAAGCAAGCAAATTAATTATGAAAACATATTAGATTAAGCATGAATCAATCCCCATATTGGTTTCCCCTAATTCCCCATTAACCCTAGTTATGGTAACTACTCACTCATTATCAAGTTCAACATGCTAACAAGGTTGTCTATCATACTAGCAAGGCAAAACATGATGAACAAATGAAGATGATTAACAATAATTAAAAAAAATTAACAGAGAATTATACCTATAAAGATGATTCCAAATAATAAAGCAAAGAATAATAGAAGTACTTGATGATTGATGGAAGGTTGTCAATCCTCCAAATAAACCCAAATAATCTTCTAATTACCCAAAATAAATGATGAACAATAGAGAAATTAAGGAATGATTAAGAAATGAGATTTGTATTAATGCTAAATTAAGAATTGATTACAAGATTAAGAGAGTATTGAGACTTGACTAAGATAAGATTAGGATCCTATTAAGATGACATGCTAATCTAGGTAGTACAATGGGGTATTTCTACTAGAGATTAGGTACAAAGATTAGGGTTACTAAGGGCTTAAATGACTATTAAGACCCTTAAGAAAAGTTGAGGAAGTGCTCCTCTCCAAGGAGATGCTCATCTCCGTTTTGGTAGTCTCCAAGGAATATGCTCGTCCCGAGCGTCTAGGCAGTAGGGACAGTTGGTTCTGCATGGGGATCCGAGCGGATTGTGGGAGGGACGCTCGGATCATTTGGCTCAAAGACGAGCGTCTTGGCATCGGGACGCTCGGATTGTAGCAGGGAGACGCTCGTCCTGGGCAGGGAGACGCTCGGATTCCTTGTCAGTCACTTCTCTTCTTTTCTTTCCTCAACAATCCTCGGGGATCTTATTGGAGATGCAAGGATCCTTTCATCATTGCCCAAGCTACTTTATTTCCTACATAGGTCTTCTTGCATTGTCTTCCCTTTGGTACTTGGTCATTGAATTTGATCAATTTAGCTCCATTTTGCCATGAAAATGCAAGGTTTGCACTCCTTTCCTACCAAGGGAACAAAACCTCAAAGAATATGCAAAACGGGAAACTAAAGATAGTAAATGACCCAATTATGCACTAAAAAGCATAGGAACGAGGCTAATTCGGGGAATAAATATGCTTAAATATGAGTCACATCAAATATCCCCAAACCGAACCTTTGCTCGTCCCGAGTAAAGAGGTGACAAAAACTAGGACCCTTATTCAAACTAACCTACTAATATAGCCGATGTGAGAGAATTAGCGGGTCTCACTCCGCCCCTTCAACTTACAACAAGACAACCATGAGGTAGGATGCCTTCTTGCAAGGCAAGGTGGGGCTTGCCAAAATGGCGACACATCCAAGCATTAAAGCACACAAAACAAGTAAATGGATGTATCTACAAAAATGAATAGCCACTTTCCTCATCTAAGTGGCAGAAATTATCTAAAGGGGAAGTAATCTAAGGGTACACATTCCATTATAGATATGGTTTCTTCAAACTACTAAGCCTAGAAGGATACCAATAAATCACCTCCAAGTTGTGTCAAGCTAGGGTACCTTTGTCCTCAATCGTTAAATACTTTCGTCAAGAGTAGACTCTCTATGGTGTTAGAAACACTGGAGGATCGCGGAATTCCCCTTCTTGCCTAGACAAGAATAAGGGTCATCTCCTCTCTACCATTCACAAAAGTGGATACGATGGAAAAGGGATCAATAGAATTCGAGTTTCATTTGGGAGTTTGCTTTGTTGTTGTCTTTCCCCCCAATTTCTTGTGGCATTTGACATTTGAGAACACTTTTCTTTTTGCCATTTCTTTTGATGTTTTGCATTTTCAACACTTGACAATTTTTCAACTGTTTGCATTTCTTTTTGAACATTTTCAAAGCTACCCCATTTGTAGGGAGGGTGCTTATTTTTGAAGCATAGGAGTTTTCATTTTTGTTACTCCTCTTTTCTTTTGATGCAATTGCAAACTTTTTCTATTCTTTTCATTTCTTGAACTCAAATTTTTGAACAATTTTTGTGCCCAGTCCCTTTGATGACAAAATGTGGTAGAACATGGATGATGGTTGCATGGTTTCAAGGGTCACCTTGGAATAAACGGTAGCCAAGGAGTTATCACACCACAAGGTACTCTCGACTAAGCCTTAATCCATGGGTCAAAGGATACTAGCATTACACATCCTAGGGTGTTTTACAAGTATTCTAACAAGCAAAGTCTTAAGAAGAAAAAGTATCTACAAGGGCCTTATATACACTTGTCAAGCTTCCCAAATAGATGTTTTCACAAAATTTTTCCTAAGATGCAACTACATGCCATGATGCAACTAACATTTATACATCCTAATGCATATGCTTCTACCAACTAGTATGCCAAATAAACTAAATGCAATACTATAATCACATTGTTTATACCGCATCAATCAAAATAAAGCCACATAGTCATTAACATAAAGAGGAAAAAGGAGATTGGAAAGATCATACCATGCGGTCTTCAATATCCTCATGTCTCGGATGTGGCGTAGTTGATCAATGTGAAAAAGGATGAACAAACACAATATATACAAAATAATATATACAAGACTACACTACAAAGGAAATGAACATTGTGGACAAGGCCCTCGGGAACTGCGTCCGCGGGATCCACACTAGGCATAATCGACTCGAGGTTCTTTCGAATCGAATTAAGACAAATTAGAGTCGCCACCAAGTTTTTTGGGAACTTGGAACCGTTCAAGCCAACTTTACACCTTTCATCGAAAAGCATAAAGCCAATCGACTACGAGTGATTAAAGATAAAGACTTGTACCCTATATCACTCGATTTGAATGACTCTCGTAATCCAATGGTATTTAGACGGATCCACAAACCATAGATCTTGAGTAAGGGGTGAGGGTACGTGTTAGGAAGCCCATAAGGACACCTAACCCCGCCCGTCGATAACGGCCTCTACTAAGTCAAGTATCGGATTTCAAACAAGGTCGTAGCTACTGCGATATATGATATGCAAACATCGTTTTAAAACCCTAACATGTGAAGTTTCTATGTCGATTTAGATGCAACTAAACTAACTTTGTCAAAGTTGTAATTTAGCATGTGGGTTGATTGATCTAACAACATACAAAGCAAACAAGGCTTAAGGGGAATGGGGGAGCCGTTGGGATCTACCCTATTACAACCCAGGCATTTCATGCCGACACAACAAGAAATTAAAGATACAACTCGATCTAAATACAATTGCTATATACGACACCATACACGACACATGGCCATTCGGCCTAGGAAAACGTGCACAAGGGGTGGCCCACGGCTTACATGACCCACGGCCTTAGGTCACTCCTCGTAATGCGTGCTTTCACTTAATCTTATCGAATTAGACATAGGGCCACACACCAAAGCATGCATTAGCATAAATCGGGCCATGTCGCTTTAAACAACATGCGATTTACTACGCTCTTACATGAATTGGAGCACAACCATCTAGCCAAACAAGACTAAGGTTTTTTTAGAAATCGTTTGACTCGATGACGAAAAACTAATTACAAACAAATTACAAAACACGACTCGATAAACAAAATAATTACAAGATACGAAATAACGAGATAAAGATAAGAAAGAGCGAGAAAAAGGACTGCAAAGACACGGCCAAACACGGCCTACACATCCTAGCCTACCCTAATCCTTAGGTTAGATTCATTAGGTTAGATAGATAATCGCGAAACGAGTTAAAAAACGAGTTAGAAAACAAGTTAGAAACGACGTTGATCGATTGAGAAGATGTCACGCGAATGTGTATTCTACACGGCCTAAAGGGTCCAATTAGGTCAAGTTCACTAATTAAATTAACTCGTCGAGTGTTAATAAGAAGGTGCTAATCACGCACTCTTATACTAGCGAGAAATCATGTGAAAGGAGAGATGCATTCAATTAGATTAGAGGATTGTTAACCGATTTTAAAAGCTATGTCGAAGCACCCTAACATGTCTAATTAGGTTATTAAATCGATCTAATGTCGTCTAAATGAGTCATATGTTAACAATCAGAGGTCGAACTAACATGCGAAGGGTCCTAGGGTAGGTCGAATTGAACGAAACAAACGAGGGGTCAAAAGCGAGGAACGAAGTTAGGATTCGTTTTATTAATGCCCTACCTTGAACACGAGGATATGTAAATGAGACGGGGGATACGACCGACCGATGTGGCGGATTTCTTTCCCATCTCAAGTCAAAGCGGGTGTTCATGGTGGTACTTTAACTCATACTCGGACTAAACTAGTTTCATAGTTAACGATATCAAACGATAAACAAAACGATAAACAATGTAAAACGAAACAATAAAAAACAAACATAAAAAGAACGAAATAAAAGGGAGAAGAGGAGGATTTGATGCACCCTCAACCTACATGTATCGTTGACACCGTCTTGGGTCGTAATCGATCGTAGATTTTATCTCGAGAGGCCGTCGTCGATGAAGGAACAAAGCAACAACACGTTTTTTCGCAAATCTGGACAGCAACTTTCAAACTGCAATTTCTCACTCGTTTCACGGTGAAAATTAGATTTAAAAGATGTTTTGGAAACTAGAAAGAGAGTAGAACAAAGATCTTAAAACAATCCCTGCTCTTTTTGAATTATTGGGCACGAAAAACAAGCACAAACAGAACTGGACAGACAGGAAAAGCCGCGAAAACAGAGTGTATAACACTCTGTTTTTCGAGGGGATTCGTGTACTCTCAAGGGCAATTTGGCTCGTAAATCTTTGTCTAAGATGCAGGTGGATGTTGTATGGTTAATTTGCAACAAGAAACTCGAATTTTAATGGAGGTTTGATGGTTGAACGAACGGTTTCAAAGAGGACACACAAACTGATTCTCAGTTTGTAAGTCGGTTTTGTCGAGGGTTTTTGAGAGGCAATTAGGGTTTGTTTCTGGAGTTTAAAGCTTGTGAGTGACGGTAGTATGTATGGAGAACTTAGAGGAATGAAATTATGGCAGAGGGGAGGTATTTATAGGGAGTTAAAGTAGGGTAAAAGAGAGCAACAAGCAGTCGGGCTGCTCTGTTTCGCTGCTGCTGTCCAGCAGCTATTGTGAGCTCGTGTAGGGTTTTGGAGGGGTGTTTCTTGGTGGTTAAGCTAGGTTAATATGGGTAGGATACTAGGGTATAGATTAGGGTTAATGGGCACGGGTTTAAGTGGTGTTTGGAGCGGGTTTGGGGCTGTTTAGCGGACTCGGGTTGAAGGGTGACGGACTGGTTTGTGCTGCTGTTTGGGGCTCGAAAATAAGGAGGTATGGACGTGGGTTTGCATGGTATTAGGGCCTGGTTATGAGGGTGAGTGATGGGTTGGGTTATGGGTCAGGAATTGGTTCGAGTTTGCTTCGAAAATCGTGCCCAAATCAAGTTGAAAACAAGCTCAAAATCGCGTATAAAATCGTTGTAAAAATCGAGTTCTTCAAATACGGTTTATAAACGATATAAATTGATTTTTCAAATCAAATAACTAAAGAATGATTTTTCAAATCAAAAATATATTTTATTTTCAATAAAATAAATTTAAGAAAATAAATTCAAATTAAAACAATAAAATGAATTCACTTTAAAAAAAAACATTTAATTTAAATATCATTTAAATTAGAAAAATACTTCGTCGACAACGCTCATTCTACATCGTAAAACGAGCCCAAATAATGACAATGACAACTAAAGAATACATGTGTCCTATCATCATCGGGTGTTTGTCGGGTTCTCTATAAATTCCAATATCGACGGATACGGGTATCTCTGAGCCCCACTTTGACCGAGGCTTGGACAAGGCAAAAGTCAAAGTATACCCCAGGTCCCTCTCGACCCGAGGATTCTGCGGGTCGTTTATAGTCCATTAGACTTGCGTATATAAGCTCGCCAGCCATAAGAAGAGATCATACCTGAAACTTCGTCGGGGATTAACTCTTGCTTCTATTGCGTCAAATTGTCATCATTGGTCGTCGACCCATAAATTGCATATATGGTGGATTGAGCCTTATCCTTAGGCGCCTACGTATCCGTTTCTGACGGAATCAAACCCGCGTCGTAGTTCGGCAAGCTGCGACACTTGCCCAAAGTTTATCATCTCATTGGCATTTGTCCGAAATTCATCATCTGTTGACACTTGCCCAAAGTTTATCATCTGCTGGCAGGTGCCCAAATGGGACGGGACTTTCCGAGGAGGTTGCCGCCGCTTTCATCATTTGCTTTCAGCTGTGGAATTCTTCCATTTCATACTCTTGTATTGAATTGAATTCTGAGTGGATGTCATCCTTTACATCTTGATAATGGTCTCGAAGCCAACGGCCAGAGCCCTGATTTGTGATGGCTCTAAAGTCGAAGACTTTAGAGCCCCCAGTTGAAGCATATCCTGCTACATTTGAAACACAAAAACGTACTAGCAATAATCATCACATAAGCACATTTGGATCATCGATCCTAAAATTAGATCATTTGAAAGATTGGGTCATCGGCCCGAAAATTGAATTTGAAAATTTTGAATAATTGGGTTATCGACCCGAATTTTGAATTTTGACATCAATTAGTATGTTGGGCCATCGACCCGAGGTTTGAAGCTGAAGTATTGGAATGTTGGGTCGTCGACCTGAAATTGAATTTGAAAGACTGGGTCATCGACCCGAAGTTTGAACCTATTGAAGATTTTGAATAATTGGGCCATTGCCCCAAATTTTGAATTTGACATCACTTATGATGTTAGGCCATCGACCCGAAATTTGAATTTGAAATGAATCATTTGGGTGTTGGGTCGTCGACCCAAAATTTGATTTTGAACTTTGAGATTTGAACCTTGACTTGAAATGTACCACTACTTGGATCATCTATCCAAAATTCGCAAAAAGTTTTTGAAATTTCGGAATTCTGAAAAATAAGGCATTTTGAAATCGAACCTTGACGGGTGAGCACGGAATACGACTCAGACACTCTGTATGACCCGTAAACAAACGTGGGCATAGCCCGCTACCGTAAAACAAAAAAGGAAAATAAAACCGTAACTGTGCACGAGTTTAAATTCAATTATTGACTTGTTGGGGGTAGAAATGTAAATTGGTCATTCTGGCGCCAAAAGATGGCAAACGGGAATCACAAGGCCATCGGCTTTGAGACAGGGATATCGTATGGCCTGGGCGTGCTCCCAAGGGCACATGGGAAAGATCACTTGGCATTGACAAGGTGGATTAAACTCACGGAGCAACAACGTTAGCTTCGCCTAGACACTAAAAACAGACTGGTTTTATGAGAACAGTTAGACATCACACATGACTTTTGTTGGGAACATTCTGTCACTCTTCTCCTCGCCTCCTTTCTTTTCAGCGAGTTTCATCATTTCTTTTCACCGCCTTCTTTCTTTTCAGCGGGCTTTTACTATTTTTTCTTCCACGCCTTCTTTCTTTTCAGCGGGTTTTTCATATTTTCTGTTCCCAACACAAACCCACATCTATGTGACTCAGCATCTTTGCCTAAACCGTTCGATAAAGCTCATTCTGAGACTTGATACTATTCATCTGAACCTATATCCTTATCCTAGCTTACATCGAGTACTAAGACCAACTCAAACAAAGGTGGCTTCATTTGGACTTGGTTAAGACCCGTAAGAAACCGACAAGATGACAGCTTAGTTGATGAGTGGATTGAATCCCTTATTCTGAAGGACTGCCTACGTATTCGCGTGGAGCGAAATCAAATCCGACGTAGTTCGATCATGGTGCATAAACATGGCATTTTGATTGTGTGTACACACTCGAAGGTTTCACCTAAGGTATCATGTCATATCCCATTCTAGCCTGTAAAGTACCGTTAAATCCCGTGTTTGGGGTTAGGTGTAAAAGGCTTGGATCTTTTGGGATGTGGAGCTTGGTAATAACAAGTTGGAATGGTTAACCATCATTCTGAAGGTTTGTTTTGTGGTGCTAAGGCCAAGGGCTATGGCTGCTGATGTGGTTGGAATGGGTGTCTCGGGTTTGATGAACCACGAGTGCAAATGGGTTCAAAAATGATGTGGGTTCAAATTTCCATGTCTGGACCCTAAAGGCTGGGTGTAACAACACAAGCGGAATAATTCTCAAAATTCCCGACTATCCCTTTGTAACTGTCTCAGGAAGGACTTAGAGGGTAAAGAGGTTACCACTTAAGCTTTTGGGCTTCGCCCATTGAACTTCAACTATGGGTACTTGACTTGACTTCTGGCTTCCGTAACTTCGACATTCAACCAAAAGCGTTCTGCAATTACTTCAACATCTTTTTTTCTTTTTTTTTTCTTTCATCACTTTTCTTTTTTCATTTTTTCATTTTTTTTCATTTTTTCAATTTTTCTCTTTTTCTCATTTTTCATTCTTTTTCATCCTTTTTCTCTCTTTGAAAATGATCTTCTATTCATTCTCTTAGTCATAAATGGATACACCTTAAAAACTGGGCTTCGCCAACTAATTTGGGCAGGAACTAACAATTCCTTGTTAGAACGGGTTGATATCTTCTCTCTTCGAGATGGGATGATTCTGTGGGAAAAAGGCTTGCCTTCCGTCATCGATATGGAAAACAAGGAGCTAGTCCGGGTTCGTCCTAGAATCATCTAAAAGCCTGTCATAAGCCTGGTTTTGATGGAGGTTTTCTACCGCCAGACATGGAATAGGTAAAGGAATCAAACACGGGATCCTAGTGTACCTTACATTTTGAAACGGGACATATTTCTACCCCAGGGATGCCTTTGAGTGTGATTGAAAACAAGACATATTGGGAAACGAAACTGCAACCTTTTATTGGAATGGCAAAAGCTTAACAGACTCGAAAGAACGTTTCCTAGGACACACCCTAGGTCATCACGGAACAAACGACTCAACTTCAAGAAAAGAAAGTCCTAGACTCGACTCGACTAAGATAAGAAAACAGATCCAACTCATAATTTTCAAATCTAGTTTTGAGCTTTCCCTTGTTCAGTTGTCAACTTAGATGCTCGGCTCTTGTCCTTGATCCCTGTGATGGTTTGCCTCCATCCCGAGGTAGTCCTCTGGGATCTACGCTAGTGATGGAGGTTGGTGAATCGAATTGTCTTTTATTAACTTCGTTAATGAGAGGAGTACATTCTAGAGCAAGACTCCCGACTTGAATTTCATTCTTCGGGTTTGGCAAGAATTCAAAGCAATCCACAAATATTTTCCCGATAAACACCCCTTTCAAGTGACATGGGCGGATAAGATGGGAATAATCGACATTGTCTTCGACAGAAACAAAGTTGGCGTGATCGCCAAATGGATTGGTGATGTTATTGGGTTTAATGATTGGGATCGGGAGTGTTCCATTCTCAATCATGTCTTGGATTTCGTGCTTCAGTCGATAGCACCTTTCAGTATCATGGCCGTTCCCTTGATGAAAGGCGCAGTAGGCATTTGGTTTATACCATTTACCTTGTTGATCAGCGGGAGGGTCCGGAGTTGGACCAATAGGCTTCAGCTTTCCTTGGGCTATGAGCCTTTGGAGAGCGTATGTATAAGTGCATCCGATATCGGTGAATGCCCTAGGTGTTTGGCGCTGCGACTTCTTCGATTGCCCTTCTAAGAGATTGATGGCTTCATCAATATGGGCGCTTGGGCCTTGCCCTTAGACGATGACGCCCCTTGGTACCCTTTCGGCTTTTCACCTCGCCCTTATGACATCATCTTCTACCTTTATCCCGATTCTTATCAATTCTTTGAAAGAGCCAAAATTGCAGTATTTGAGCATTGCGGTAAATAGGTCGTAGATTCTTTACGAACTTATCTACCATTTCAACTTCGTCAAGCTTCTTGGCTAATTTCACGCTTTCAGCGCGCCATCTTACAAGGAATTCAGTAAAGCCTTCTTTGTCTTTCTGTGTCATAACCTCTAGCGTTCTTATGTTGGTCCGAATCTCGACATTGTCAGCATAGTGCTTACAAAACTCCACCGTGATATCTTCGAAAGTGGGGAAGTTCTTAAGGTCCAGATTGTAGAACCACGCCTTCGGGTGTTCATCCAGAGATTGGGCGAAAATTTCAGAGAGCATGTCGGCAGGTACTCCCTTCAGTGCTAAGTACCCCTTATAGGCCTTAACATAGTGGACTGGATCTTCTGTGCCCTTAAACTTTGGGATATCAGTGAGTACCATGTTTGTGGGCAACTTATCCTGAACTGGGGCATAGGCCCTAGCATTTTCGTAGTGGATGTTCTTCCCCTGGGAGAGCTTCAGACGATCTTCAATGAATTTGAACCGTTTCTTCAGATCAGTCAGAGGTGGGGTAGATGAAGAGGAATCTTCACCCAGATTAGATTCGATTGCATCCATTCTGGTCATCATGAGGTTCACGGCCTCAGTGAGTTTGTTAACAGCATCTTCCATTGCTTGACGTCGGGTTTTTGGCGGCCTTTCTACAAGAAAACCCCGAACCGAGTCAATATTTAAAAGTAAGGGCCCCTGAACACTTAAGGACACGACACCAACTTGACTCAAGTCAAGACTCGACTTAAGACTGACTAACCAAAAGGTTCGACTCACGGTTGAAATTAGACCTCGATTCATTTTAGACTCGACAAAACGACATGACTCAAGCTGTCATAGCTCGATTCTAAATTGGACTCGGTGTGACTAAACCCGTGATTGGACTAACATAGCCCATAGGTTTAAGTGAAACGCCCTAAATGGCCTAGCTTGGACGTTTCTGTGGACTATCCTAGACCAATTGGTCGACCAACATGACTCGAATCCCAAGAGGTGAGCTTGGGTGACCCAACGAGGTCGTGTTCTAGACTCTCGGGGCAAAACACGCCTAGCCCAACACGGCCAGGACCCGGACACGACTCGACGCATTTCATGCTTGGTTAAGGTTCGAGAAATATTTTGGATTGAATTTGAAAAAAAAAACGAATAATCGATTTGAAAATGAGATTTAAAATGGGCGACATCCAAAGCTATAAAAGCTTATTTTGGGCAGAAAAATCTAGTCCTACTTGGGCAGCATTCCGCGTTTTTAAAACCATGCTATTTTGAAAGTAAGTTGTTCAAAAGTTCGGTTTTGAAATCGACACGGAAAATTTTGAAAAGACTCGGGAAATTCATTTCGTACATTGTCATTCTCATGTTATAAAGATGTATGCTCCTAGACATCTCTAAGTCTCGGCAAGTCTTCTACAAGAAGGTCTATGCCCTCCATCCTTTTTGGGTCTTATAGAGCAAGGGCCTTTAGGTAGAGTACCTAGAAGAGCATCCCCACCATCAAGAACCACGACGAGGCGGAGCGGAAGCAAGCAAAGTGCAAGTTCCTGGCATAGTGGGACGTCGCCCCCCACGCGTCACAAAGAAGCGCTGGGACGGCCCGGGAAAGTCCTTAAGGGTTTATGCATGAATCGTAGCACTACGAGTAATGTTTTACTTTCCAATACTTTCTTTTCAAGTTTCACCTCGGAGGAAAAGACCCTAGAAACAAAGTGTAACTAGTCCTCTTTTCCCCAGCGGAGTCGCCAAACAGTGGACAAGGCCCTCGGGAACTGCGTCCGCGGGATCCACACTAGGCATAATCGACTCGAGGTTCTTTCGAATCGAATTAAGACAAATTAGAGTCGCCACCAAGTTTTTTGGGAACTTGGAACCGTTCAAGCCAACTTTACACCTTTCATCGAAAAGCATAAAGCCAATCGACTACGAGTGATTAAAGATAAAGACTTGTACCCTATATCACTCGATTTGAATGACTCTCGTAATCCAATGGTATTTAGACGGATCCACAAACCATAGATCTTGAGTAAGGGGTGAGGGTACGTGTTAGGAAGCCCATAAGGACACCTAACCCCGCCCGTCGATAACGGCCTCTACTAGGTCAAGTATCGGATTTCAAACAAGGTCGTAGCTACTGCGATATATGATATGCAAACATCGTTTTAAAACCCTAACATGTGAAGTTTCTATGTCGATTTAGATGCAACTAAACTAACTTTGTCAAAGTTGTAATTTAGCATGTGGGTTGATTGATCTAACAACATACAAAGCAAACAAGGCTTAAGGGGAATGGGGGAGCCGTTGGGATCTACCCTATTACAACCCAGGCATTTCATGCCGACACAACAAGAAATTAAAGATACAACTCGATCTAAATACAATTGCTATATACGACACCATACACGACACATGGCCATTCGGCCTAGGAAAACGTGCACAAGGGGGTGGCCCACGGCTTACATGACTCACGGCCTTAGGTCACTCCCCGTAATGTGTGCTTTCACTTAATCTTATCGAATTAGACATAGGGCCACACACCAAAGCATGCATTAGCATAAATCGGGCCATGTCGCTTTAAACAACATGCGATTTACTACGCTCTTACATGAATTGGAGCACAACCATCTAGCCAAACAAGACTAAGGTTTTTTTAGAAATCGTTTGACTCGATGACGAAAAACTAATTACAAACAAATTACAAAACACGACTCGATAAACAAAATAATTACAAGATACGAAATAACGAGATAAAGATAAGAAAGAGCGAGAAAAAGGACTGCAAAGACACGGCCAAACACGGCCTATACATCCTATCCTACCCTAATCCTTAGGTTAGATTCATTAGGTTAGATAGATAATCGCGAAACGAGTTAAAAAACGAGTTAGAAAACAAGTTAGAAACGACGTTGATCGATTGAGAAGATGTCACGCGAATGTGTATTCTACACGGCCTAAAGGGTCCAATTAGGTCAAGTTCACTAATTAAATTAACTCGTCAAGTGTTAATAAGAAGGTGCTAATCACGCACTCTTATACTAGCGAGAAATCATGTGAAAGGAGAGATGCATTCAATTAGATTAGAGGATTGTTAACCGATTTTAAAAGCTATGTCGAAGCACCCTAACATGTCTAATTAGGTTATTAAATCGATCTAATGTCGTCTAAATGAGTCATATGTTAACAATCAGAGGTCAAACTAACATGCGAAGGGTCCTAGGGTAGGTCGAATTGAACGAAACAAACGAGGGGTCAAAAGCGAGGAACGAAGTTAGGATTCGTTTTATTAATGCCCTACCTTGAACACGAGGATATGTAAATGAGACGGGGGATACGACCGACCGATGTGGCGGATTTCTTTCCCATCTCAATTCAAAGCGGGTGTTCATGGTGGTACTTTAACTCATACTCGGACTAAACTAGTTTCATAGTTAACGATATCAAACGATAAACAAAACGATAAACAATGTAAAACGAAACAATAAAAAACAAACATAAAAAGAACGAAATAAAAGGGAGAAGAGGAGGATTTGATGCACCCTCAACCTACATGTATCGTTGACACCGTCTTGGGTCATAATCGATCGTAGATTTTATCTCGAGAGGCCGTCGTCGACGAAGGAACAAAGCAACAACACGTTTTTTCGCAAATCTGGACAGCAACTTTCAAACTGCAATTTCTCACTCGTTTCACGGTGAAAATTAGATTTAAAAGATGTTTTGGAAACTAGAAAGAGAGGAGAACAAAGATCTTAAAACAATCCCTGCTCGTTTTGAATTATTGGGCACGAAAAACGAGCACAAACAGAACTGGACAGACAGGAAAAGCCGCGAAAAGAGAGTGTATAACACTCTGTTTTTCGAGGGGATTCGTGTACTCTCAAGGGCAATTTGGCTCGTAAATCTTTGTCTAAGATGCAGGTGGATGTTGTATGGTTAATTTGGAACAAGAAACTCGAATTTTAATGGAGGTTTGATGGTTGAACGAACGGTTTCAAAGAGGACACACAAACTGATTCTCAGTTTGTAAGTCGGTTTTGTCGAGGGTTTTTGAGAGGCAATTAGGGTTTGTTTCTGGAGTTTAAAGCTTGTGAGTGATGGTAGTATGTATGGAGAACTTAGAGGAATGAAAGTATGGCAGAGGGGAGGTATTTATAGGGAGTTAAAGTAGGGTAAAAGAGAGCAACAAGCAGTCGGGCTGCTCTGTTTCGCTGCTGCTCTCCAGCAGCTATTGTGAGCTCGTGTAGGGTTTTGGAGGGGTGTTTCTTGGTGGTTAAGCTAGGGTAATATGGGTAGGATACTAGGGTATAGATTAGGGTTAATGGGCACGGGTTTAAGTGGTGTTTGGAGCGGGTTTGGGGCTGTTTAGTGGACTCGGGTTGAAGGGTGACGGACTGGTTTGTGCTGCTGTTTGGGGCTCAAAAATAAGGAGGTATGGACGTGGGTTTGCATGGTATTAGGGCCTGGTTATGAGGGTGAGTGATGGGTTGGGTTATGGGTCAGGAATTGGTTCGAGTTTGCTTCGAAAATCGTGCCCAAATCAAGTTGAAAACGAGCTCAAAATCGCGTATAAAATCGTTGTAAAAATCGAGTTCTTCAAATACGGTTTATAAACGATATAAATTGATTTTTCAAATCAAATAACTAAAGAATGATTTTTCAAATCAAAAATATATTTTATTTTCAATAAAATAAATTTAAGAAAATAAATTCAAATTAAAACAATAAAATGAATTCACTTTAAAAAAAACATTTAATTTAAATATCATTTAAATTAATAAAATACTTCGTCGACAACGTTCATTCTACATCGTAAAACGAGCCCAAATAATGACAATGACAACTAAAGAATACATGTGTCCTATCATCATCGGGTGCTTGTCGGGTTCTCTATAAATTCCAATATCGACGGATACGGGTATCTACAAACATGTTTTTGGATTTTTGAATTTTTCAATTTTTTATGGATTTTGTGATTAATGAAATAAAAAGACATGTTTTTTTGTATTTTTCAATTTTTTTTTCAATTTTTATCATTTTTGTTTTGAAGTCATGTTAGAATTTGCCATCCTCACACTAGTATGGGCATTGTCCTCAATGGCCAATACGATAGGAAATTATGCAATTTATATGAAAATGCATGATTTCTAAGCTAAATGCAAATTATATGACATATAAACAAGAGTGAATGCAAACTAAGCTATGCTATATGATGCATGATTTTTTTTGTTTGGTTGGAGAGCATAATTTAGATTAGCTCCCAATCCATATGCATAAACTTCCCCAAACCAAAATAGACACTATTTCTAATGTCAAAAATTGGGGGAGTTCATGCATAAGGATGCTATGCATGAAACTACAATTGTCATTTTGGATTTTGAATGTGGGAACAATAAAAGAAGCACCTCAATGTGGCCGAGGTGTGAGTCCTCTAGTTGATGCTAGGACTCAAAAATCATGATCAAGATAAAAATTATATGAAAAACAAGAGAAATAAACAAACCTTAAAGGAGGTGTAGGAAACTCACAAAGTAATGTGGCATCCTCCCAAGAGCTTGCTAATGTTCAATCTTTGCCCATGGCGTCATCACTATCATATCCATCATCATCAACCTCTTCACTAGAATCAACCTCCATAGATTCAGAGTTATCATCACTTGCACTTGAACCTCTTTCTTCTTCCTCACTACCCTATTCTTCTTCACCTTTTTCATTTTCTTCTTCATTTTCTTCACCTTCTTGTGCACCACTCTCAACAACAACCATCTCCTCTTCACCCAAGCTACCACCTCTAGAAGCACTAGGAAAGAAGATTTCCTTATCCGCCCAACTAGGCAAAGGACAAGATGGGTCAAGAAGTCCTTGCCTAGCAAGATGTAGGAGAGGCGGATATTGTGCTTTATAAGCATTGAATCTATCCTCATAAGCTTGCTTGTGCATTTCTTTCATCAAGAGAGTCAAGTAGTCATTCCCCGCCTTAACATTTTCGGGTTGAAATTCATGGTAGGTGAATGGGTAAGGCGGGGTGATAATGGAGGAGGAGGGCTCGGCAATGCCTTCCCCTTGGTGTTGTATAATATACTCGGCTTCCTCGGAGAGTGGGAGAAGGTAGTTTGGCCTATGAATATTTAATCGGCAAATCTTGCTTGGCAATGTGAAGGATTTAGCATCTTTTGTTAACCACCCAAATTTGTCATCAAGAGTATCATTCGTGACCCATTTGAATTTTTGAACCATGGTGGCTAGATCAATGATATGGCCTCTCTTAACCGGTTTATAGGTGCTATCCTTGTTGAAGTTCCGGTTGAAGTGTTTTGCCAAATAAGTTACCAAACCTCCATTAACAATAAAGGCCGTGCCTTCTTTGCCATGATCAACTTTGAGCCACCTCTCAATCAAAAGTTGAAGAATGTTGTACTTTTTGGTGAACTCTCTTCCAATGTTCAAGGTTGACTCGAGATAAATAAAGTCAAGTTCGGTGAAATGGTTCGTTCCCTTCCTAGCAATCAAAGTATGCCCAACAACCTTGTGCCATACTCTTATGTCCGGATGATGGACAAAAAGAGCACGACAATCATGGTAAGATGTAAACTCTCTCCTGGTAATAGCCTTCCATAAGGGAGCGGGATCATACTTGGTAGGTTTCTTCGTGTAAGTCGGGTCATTGCTAAGGCCAAAAATTTCACCAAACTCGCGAAAAGACAATTTTCTATCAATATTCTCGAGCCGGAATTCAATATTTGTTCGGGTCTCCACCTTGGTAACTTTCAAAGAGCTTAAGAATTCTAAGGTGAGGGATGAGTAAGTCAACTCTTGCATATCAAACAAAGTACTCAATCCCATGGACTCGAAAAAGGTCTTGGTTTGTTCTAAGACACCCAATTTTGACAAGGTCTCTTGGCATATGAATTTGGTGGGTAAAATAGATTTCTTAGCAAGGGAAACAAATTTCTTCCTATGAGAGTCGGAAGTGAAAATTACCTCCGAATAATCATCTAGTTTTTCAACAACCGGAGTAGAAGTAGTAGCTTCCATAGGAGGGATAAATTCTTGAATTTCCATCCTAGTATTTTGAACCACCAATGCCTTAGATGCTTGAAGAGCTTGTTGTATTTTGGAGAGGTTCTTCTTTAGAGGTGCCTTGCTTCCGCCTTTTGTTCTTGCTATGTTCTCCTTTATGTAGTAACACCAAAGATAAGCTTGATTTCTTCAAATTCCAATAAGACCCAAATCAATTTAGGATAGTTGAATTTTGCCTTGTATCCTAAAAATCGATTCAAAATTTGAAGATTTTGGTGTTTTAATTGCTTGTTGTTGACAAAGGAGTGATTTGTTTGAGTTTTGAGGGAGTTTGGAATTAATTTGGGTGAATTTGGTTGAGAAATTTGATTTTTGTGGATGGAGGGATTGAGGGTTTTGGAGATGTGTTTGTGTTATGAATGAGTAAAATGAATTGGGAAAGGTGGGGTTTTAATGCCGTTGGTTTTGAATTTTAGAGGGGAGACGAGCGGATTCTCCACGGGACGCTCGGATTCTGCTCCAGTTTGCTTCAGAAATGAGGACGTGCTGGGACGAGCGTCTTCTGAGGAAGACGAGCGTCTTTTTGAAGGAGGACGAGCGGATTGCTGTGAAGACGCTCGGATTCCTTGTCAGGGAGAAATCCTAAATTTTACTAGCAGTAGGACGAGCGGATTCTTTGTGGGACGAGCGTCCTGACTGAGACGAGCGGATTCTCTATGGGACGCTCGGATTCTCAGTCAGACCAAATTTTTTTTCCAGCTCTCTCAGGACGAGCGTCTTCTCACCAGGACACTCGGATTGTCTTCAGGACAAGCGGATTCCTGTTGGGCCGCTCGGATCTTTCCTTTACCACACGAATTCAGTTCCATCCGTGGGTATTTCATAACCCGTGTCATTTACTCTTCATTCCTTTGGTCTTCATTATGGGGGCACTACGAAGGCTTGGATAGCCTAGTCAATTGCTATCCCCACACTATGTCAAAACACTACACATCAATAATCACATAAGTCCCTCCCTCACTTTCTCTCGAAATGATGAAAATCTTGATCAAGGCATAAAAATACAAATCCAAAATTGACAAAAATGTAATACAATAAATAAAATGCAAGTTACCAAAGTTGGCTGGTGTGAGTGGTAAGGGCTCTCATCTCTTAAACAAGTGGTCAGGGGTTCGATTCCTGACTCTTGCGAATGAAAAAAGCCAAACTTGGGAGGGGTCAACCCATTAAATTGCCTTCAGTACCCCGAAGGAGATTGCCCCACCTGTCGGTAGGGGATACTCCTGGTCAACACCAAAAAAAATAAATAAAATGCAAGTTAAGGGGTTAGAATATTTACAAATGGTGGTTTAGGGAGGACTCCACCAAACTCTCATCCATAAATGAGATGTCAAGGGGGCATAGCCAAGGTGTTGTTGATGTTGCTCAACACCTTGAAGAAGTAGTCGAAAGCTTGTTCATTGTCATGATAAAGATCTTCAATAGACCTTTGCACACGTTGTTCTTCATTGTGGTCTTGGGTCATAGCATTACCAATATAAGGATTGAATAACCCTTCAAACTCATCATCCTAAAGGCCGCATACTTCGTCTACTTGTTCTCCAATAGTATCATGAGTTGATGAGAACAACTCCTCTTTGTTCTTGTCATTATGGCCAATGAGGCCTTCCTCTTCTCTTGTCATGAGTGGTGGTGAGCTATTCAAGCTCTCATTCTTGTTGAAACATTCTTGCTCTTTGGATGGAGTATCTTGGAGATTACCCATTTTCTTCCCCCATATGGGTGGTGATTCTTTACCCATAGCTTGTTCTTTGCATTGATATGCCAACTTCTTCCTATCACTTTCTCGGCTATAATGATCAACCATGAAACATGGCTCATGCAATCGGGGAGCTCTCATTGTCTTGTCAAGATTAAAAGTGATTGTTTCATCTCCCATTTCAAGGGTAAGCTCTCCATGTTTCACGTCAATCACCGCTCCCGCGGTGTGTAAGAAAGGTCTTCCTAAAATGATAGGAGTGTTGGAATCTTCTTCCATATTAACAATAACAAAGTCCACCGGGATGAAGAACTTGCCAATTCTTATCGGCATATCTTCCCATACCCCTAAAGGTGTCTTCGTTGATCGATCCGCCATTTGAAGTGTGATATTAGTGCACTTAAGCTCTCCCATTCCTAACCTTTTGCACACCGAATATGGCATGACACTCACACTTGCCCCAAGGTCACATAGAGCTTTGTTGATTGTGGTGTCGCCAATGGTACATGGAATATAGAAGCTTCCCGGATCCTTTAGTTTTGGAGGTGAACTTCCTTGTAGGATGACACTACTCACCTTAGTGAAAGCAATAGTCTCAAGTTTCCGGATGGATTTCTTCTTTATAAGAATATCTTTCATGTATTTCTCATAGGCCGGAACGTGATTGATTAATTCCGTAAATGGAATTGAGACTTCCAAGTTCTTGACAATCTCCATAAACTTCCCAAGTTGTTCATCAAACTTAGGCTTAGCTTGACGACTTGGAAATGGAAGTCGAATCACAATAGGCTCCTTCCCTTTAGCCTTTTCTTCATTCTTCTTTGAAACTTCTTGAATGGTGGTGGGTTCTTCTTCTTTCTTAGAGTCTTCAACAACTCTTTCCTTGTCACTAGCATTCACAACATCTTCATCAACGGGCCTCTTCGGCCCTTCATACCTTGTATCACTCCTCAAATGGATGGCACTCACCGATTCTTATCTTGGGGGATTACCTTGAGATGGTAATTGCCCCTTTTGTCTTTGTGAACTTGAAGATGCTAAATTGAGACATTTGGGTCTCCAACATCTTTGTGTGAGCTAGTATGTTGTTAATGGTGATGTCTTATGCTTGACTATCCTTTTGCGTTTGAGTGAAAAATTCTTGTTGGTTCTTTTGCATTTGGAGGACCGCTTTTTGAACATCAAAACCTTGGTCATTTGTTTGATTGTATGGAGGTTGATTTTGATAACTTTGGTTTTGATTGTAAAAGGGTCTTTGAGCTTGGTTTCTCATTGGGGGTGGGGTGTATGTTGTTTGAGGGTTTTGAACATTTTTGCTTTTGTATGAGAGGTTTGGATGGAATTTGGTGTTTTCATTGTAATAGTTGGAATAAGGGGTACCACTCTTGTATGCTTGGAAAACATTCACTTGTTCACTTGTTCCCCTATATTCACTTTGGTCATGTCCCAAAGTTCCACAACTCTCACACACTCCATTTGGAATTGATGAAGATGCCACCATGACATTAACATGTTGCTTAGGTGATTTGGAGGCCTATTCAAGTCTAGCCATAGCCTTATCAAACTTCAAATTAATGGTGTTAGTATGAGCACTAAGTTGAGCACCCAATTGAGTAATAGAGTCCACTTCATGCTTTCCTCCTCTAGTAGCCTTCCGAGGTCTACTATATTGTGAGTTATGGACCGCCATTTTCTCAATCTTGTTCCATGTTTGATTATCATCAACTTCGGTAAGCATACCGTTTGATCCCATATTGATAATGTTTCGGGAGTCTTCATATAAACCATTCCAAAATTGTTGTACAAGGAACCACTCGCTAAGTCCATGATGTGGACAAGATCGGCAAGTATCCTTGAATCTCTCCCATGCTTCATACAAAGATTCCTCATCCCTTTGTTTGAACCCGGTGATTTGGGCTCTCAACATGTTAGTCTTCTCCGGAGGATAGAATTTCTTGTAAAAAGCAAGTGCCAATTTCTTCCAAGAGTCAATACCAAGAGTAGCCTTATCTAAGCTCTTCAACCATTGTTTCGCGGAACCAATCAAAGAAAAAGGAAATAAGAGACCCATCGAACTTGGTCTTGAGTCACTCCGGTTTGAGAAATCGCATCACAATAGTCACAAAAAGTCTCTATATGAGATTGAGGGTCTTCACTAGGCATCCCCTCAAATTGACTTCTCTCAACTAATTGTATAAATGCGGATTTTGTAATGAAATTACTGGTTAAGTGTTGTGGGATAGGAGGACCATTTGGTAGGTTCTCCTCGGTTGGTACGGAATGTGATGAAAATTTAGGCATTGTGGGTTGATTTTGTGGTTGGTTATGTGTTGGGTTATCCTCTCCTTCTCTTACAAAAGGGTTGATGAACTCAATGTTATTTGGTTGAATATCCACAATCTCACCAATACCTCTCAAATTATTTCTAGCAAGTCTTCTATTGTTGGTCAAAGTTCTTTCAATTTCAAGATCAATGGGTAACAAGTTACCTTGTGATCTCGTAGACATGCAAAATATCAAACAACTTCAAAACAATTAGAACAAACCTTGAGGAGTTTGACTTCCCTAAGGTAAAGAGAGACACAACTAAAAACAATCAAAGAAAATCAAATTAAGTTAACACCGTCCCCGGCAACGGCGCCATTTTTGGTCGGTGTATGGATTTCGGTTACTTGTCGTTAAGAGTTACCTAGACCAAAACAATATTTATAACTTCACAAACTACTCTACTTTTAGCAAAGAGGTAAGTAAAGGTCGGATCCTAAGGGACGGGTATTGATGTAGGATTTTCGATTGCAAATGGCTGTGTCTAAGGGTGTCATAATTTGGGTTGAGGTAGGAGATCAACTAAACTAAATAACAATGTAAACAAAATAATGAAAGCAAGCAAGATGATTAAAATGAGATGTAAACTTTTGATTAAAGGCACTAGGGTGTTATGGGTTCATAGGGGATTCATGGGATTTGATCATACAAACATATTTTCTACTAGATGCAAGCAATTATTGTTGTGATGGGATCGAGTTAGTGTATATCTTACAATCCCTAGGAAGGTTTGGGTCCCGGAGCCGAATCGATTAGATTGTACAACACCTACAAGTCGACTTAATCCTCCCTATCCAACTATATGCATGGTCTAATGAGACTCGAGTTGGTTTATGTCTTACAAGTCTCATTGAAAAGGTAAGTGATGGGTAAAAAAATGCAAGGATTCATAGGCTCGCATTTCATCAAACATAACATGTGCATAAGTAGAAATCACAACAAGCAAGCAAATTAATTATGAAAACATATTAGATTAAGCATGAATCAATCCCCATGTTGGTTTTCCCTAATTCCCCATTAACCCTAGTTAAGGTAACTACTCACTCATTATCAAGTTCAACATGCTAACAAGGTTGTCTATCATACTAGCAAGGTAAAACATGATGAACAAATGAAGATGATTAACAATAATTAAAAAGGATTAAGAGAGAATTATACCTATAAAGATGATTCCAAATAATAAAGCAAAGAATAATAGAAGTACTTGATGATTGATGGAAGGTTGTCAATCCTCCAAATAAACCCAAATAATCTTCTAATTACCTAAAATAAATGATGAACAATAGAGAAATTAAGGAATGATTAAGAAATGAGATATGTATTAATGCTAAATTAAGAATTGATTACAAGATTAAGAGAGTATTGAGACTTGATTAAGATAAGATTAGGATCCTATTAAGATGACATGCTAATCTAGGTAGTATAATGGGGTATTTATACTAGAGATTAGGTACAAAGATTAGGGTTACTAAGGGCTTAAATGACTATTAAGACCCTTAATAAAAGTTGAGGAAGTGTTCCTCTCCAAGGAGATGCTCATCTCCGTTTTGGTAGTCTCCAAGGAATATGCTCGTCCCGAGCGTCTAGGCAGTAGGGACAGTTGGTTCTGCATGGGGATCCAAGCGGATTGTGGGAGGGACGCTCGGATCATTTGGCTCAAAGATGAGCGTCTTGGCATCGGGACGCTCGGATTGTAGCAGGGAGACGCTCGTCCTGGGCAGGGAGACGCTCGGATTCCTTGTCAGTCACTTCTCTTCTTTTCTTTCCTCAACAATCCTCGGGGATCTTGTTGGAGATGCAAGGATCCTTTCATCATTGCCCAAGCTACTTTATTTCGTACATAGGTCTTCTAGCATTGTCTTCCCTTTGATGCTTGGTCATTGAATTTGATCAATTTAACTCCATTTTGCCATGAAAATGCAAGGTTTGCACTCCTTTCCTACCAAGGGAACAAAACCTCAAAGAATATGCAAAACGGGAAACATAGTAAATGACCCAATTATGCACTAAAAAGCATAGGAACGAGGCTAATTCGAGGACTAAATATGCTTAAATATGAGTCACATCAGCTCTGAAAAGGTTGATGAAACAAGGTAAGCTCTAGCCCATGGGACCTACACCTGACCCAGAGAAGAAGTCTAAGTTGTGGGATGAGAACGCATAATGCGAATATCATAGAGGCAAAGGACACGATACAGAGAAATGTTTTAAACTGAAACATGTCCTTCAGGATATGATCGAAGATGGTCGTTTACCCATACCTCCCGGAGGTAAGCCCAACAACACTCAGAATCCTCTTAGAGTTTTGACTATCACAGATGAAGAATCCACTTTGGATTGTTCACACATCATCTCTCCAATCGAGGATGAGATTCATGCACTAGAAGAGGAAGGGAGTTATTCCACCATTTCTCCTACCATCGCCGATTTTATTGCATGGGCAAAGAGTGTGAATAGTCAAGTCTCAGAATTGGAAGCTGTAGTGGCATCTCTACGCAGTCCAAACACCATACCTAAGGGAGACACGCCATTGGCTCCAATTCTATCTCAAGAGTCTACAATGCAAGAGGTAATCGCAGTAGTTGACAATCTGGTTGAGCAAATAATCAGTCTAGAAGCTGAAATCATCAGGTTGAGAGAGCTCAATATCATCAACGGAATATGGGCAGATGACGATGAAGATGAATACCTCACAGAACACTACCTAGTTAAAGCTAGTGAGGATATAGTCAAGGCTAGCGAGGACCAAGATATAGACCACCTTACTCGCTCAGGACGTCCCTATCAAAATATCTCTCAGAACGGTCCTACCGTTAATGGTCCAGTTACTAACACCAATGTCATCACACCAAATGATGGCGAAGATACATCTACTGACCATTTATTGAAACAACTACAAAAGACAAAGGCTGATCTTTCAGTGTGGCAATTAGTTGCGAGTTCATTTTCCCATCACCAAGCTTTACTGCAAGCATTGGCTAAACTGAACGTAGCACACAACTCTACGCCTGACGACGTAGTCAACCTAGTCTTCCAAGACTCAGTTAAGCTAAGTAACCCAGTTACTTTTTTAGATGAGGATTTGCCTCCTTTTGGCGCCAGTCATAACCTTGCTCTATACATTA
This sequence comes from Silene latifolia, assembly GCF_048544455.1. Classification (NCBI taxonomy): domain Eukaryota; kingdom Viridiplantae; phylum Streptophyta; class Magnoliopsida; order Caryophyllales; family Caryophyllaceae; genus Silene; species Silene latifolia. The sequence continues at coordinate 48,572,069 of NC_133530.1, forward strand.
CAGTCACGTGCTTAAAGAAAAACGTACCAATGACTTTGGTGGATGATGGATCCGCAGTCAATGTCATACCACTAAAGACAACATACAAATTAGGCATGAAAGAATCAGATTGGACTCCTACCAACCAAGGTGTTCGAGCATACGATGGAACATGATGTAAAGTAGTAGGACTAATCAACCTCACTATAGCCACAAGGCCAATTGAGCGAAAGGTTAATTTTCAGATGTGGACATCGAGGCATCCTTCAATATACTTCTTGGAAGGCCTTGGATTCACGCTTCCAAAGCGGTAACATCCACCTTGCACCAGAATATCAAAATTACTCTAGATGGTAAAGTAGTGACGATCACTTCGTCACCTATCAAGGCTGCGATAGAAAAAATGACAAGCAATCAAGTAGTCACAGACCCAGTATACGAGCTTGGGGGATTTCAGAGCATAAATCTTGTAGAGAGAGAACTGGCGCCTCTATACTTCAACCCATACTCTAATTTGGTGGTCAACCATATACTCAAGTCCCAGAGATACTTCGCAGGAATGCCATTAAACCCCACCAAGAAGAATACCTTTGCACCTTACAAAGAAGGAAACTCTGAAAGGATACCACTAGGTTTGGGCTACAAACCCCCGAAAGAAGAAGCCTTAGAAATGCTCACTCAATTTCAAAACCGTAAGAACAAAGGAATCCAAATGGGATCCTACCTCCCTACCCTAAATGGATACTTCGTTAGAGAAGGGAGTCAAGAGTACTTTCATGGGTTTCTCGAACCTTAGCATTATAAGGGAATGAAACTAGCTGGAATTGAGGTCTTCCACGATTGCTACTTCATCCCTTAAGAAACGTTTCCTACCGTCAAAACTCGTCAAACACCTTGTTTAGACGAACAAGCTGTTAGCCTTCTATTTGGAGAAGACCGATTCGTCAGGGCAGCACAGGATGAGATCATTACCATGATACTTCAAGATGACCATTTCAACCCGACAACGCTAATTACTGAAACCAGTTCGAATCAGCAGAAAGGATGGAGAAAGTCAATCAAGTGGACTAACAATCAAGGAAAGCTCTTCAAGGTCACTACTGGAGAAGGAGAGATGTTCAAAGGAGAACCTGAAGACAACGAATATATGTCAGAGTCGGAGTCGGAGTCGGAGTCAGAGTCTGAGTCTAGAGAAGTCGCTAGAGAGTCTTCTTTTGTCGTCACTCCCCATCCCATTGTTTCTCCTAGCATAGCGTCACATAGTAACAGTAGCATTGGAAATGTCCCAGCAGCTGTCCCTTTATCGCCACTGACTACTGAACAGATGGCTTCTTTGTTTCAGCTATTTTCAAAATTTAATGTGAATAAATCAGATTCTGCTTACTCCTTGTGTTTTCCTGAATGCAATTCTATTTACGATGATAATGAGGATGATCCTGACCCAGACTCAAGAGAATTACCTCCCTATATAGTTAAATAAATATTACAAGAGGGGGAAGGAGCACCAGTTATAGAGAACAACGAACCCATCAATGTAGGAATCGAATTAGAACCCCAAGAACTTAGGATAGGGACGACTTTAAACCCAACTGAAAGGGCTAGTTTCATCGACATCCTACACGAGTTCAAGGACGTTTTCGCTTGGTCTTACAAGGACATGCCAGGGATCGACAGGGATATTGCAGAGCATCGAATTCCATCAAACCAGGTTTCAAACCCGTAAAATAGAAGCTTCGCCGAATGAGGACCGAATGGGCTCTTAAAATCAAAGAAGAAGTCGATAAACAATTCAAAGCCGGGTTCATCAAAGTTTCCGAGTATTTAGACTGGGTGGCTAACAAAGTCCCCGTACCCAAAAAGGATGGGCGAATCCGAGTTTGTGTTGATTTCAGAGACTTGAACAAAGCAAGTCCCAAGGATGACTTCCCTCTACCATACATCGACATATTCGTAGATAATACAGCAGATCACGCGTTGTTATCCTTCATGGACGGGTATGCAGGGTATAATAAAATCAAAATAGCCATAGAAAATATGCATAAGGCAGCCTTCGTCAATCAGTGGGGCACATATTGTTATACAGTTATGCCGTTCGGGCTAATCAATGCTGGAGCTACATATCAACGCACTGGGACCACCTTGCTACATGATATGATGCATAAAGAGGTAGAAGTACACGTAGATGATATGATTGTTAAATCCAAAGACAGGAAGGGGCATATCAATAATCTTCGCAAATTCTTCCTAAGATTGCGCAAGTATAACATGAGGCTCAATCCTCAGAAATGTGCATTCAGGGTAACGACAGGTAAGCTTCTGGGATACGTCGTCAGCCAGAGGGGAATAGAAATTGATCCATCCAAGATCAAAGCTTTAATCAAAATGCCACAACCCCAAACAGAGGAGGTTAGAGGATTCCTAGGCAAAGTACAATATATAAACCGATTCATATCGAAACTTACTATGATTTGCGAACCCATTTTCAAAAAGCTCAAAAAAACAGATCATACCATATGGGACGACGATTGTCAAAAGGCGTTTGACAAGATTAAGGAGATACTGGCTAAGCCACCAGTGCTAATGCCTCCCCAATGAGATCAACCTCTTAGTTTATATCTCACAGTCACAAAAACAGCCATGGGGGCTATGTTCGCACATACTGTTGGAAAAGAAGAAAGAGCTATCTACTACCTTAGTAAAAAGTTCTTAGAATACGAGTGTAAGTACACACCTCTCGAAAAGACATGCCTCGCTCTTGTGTGGGCGACAAAGAAGCTACGCCACTACATGCTTAGCTACTCTGTCAAGGTGTATTCAAAAATGGATCCTGTCGAATACCTCTTCGAGAAACCCATTCTCAACGGATATTTGGCAAGGTGGACCTTAATGCTCTCAGAGTTTGATCTCAAGTACGTACCTTTGAAAGTCATAAAAGGGCGCGCCGTTGCCAAATTCTTCGCAAATAATCCTATCAACGATACTTAGGTAATAGACACGTGGTCATTTCCAGACGACGATATCCTACAGACCAGTGTAGACTCTTGAGATCTTTATTTTAATGGAGCATCAAATTTAAGATGATTTGGAATAGGAGTGTTGCTCATTTCTCCTGAAGGCGAGTATTGTGGACAAGGCCCTCGGGAACTGCGTCCGCGGGATCCACACTAGGCATAATCGACTCGAGGTTCTTTCGAATCGAATTAAGACAAATTAGAGTCGCCACCAAGTTTTTTGGGAACTTGGAACCGTTCAAGTCAACTTTACACCTTTCATCGAAAAGCATAAAGCCAATCGACTACGAGTGATTAAAGATAAAGACTTGTACCCTATATCACTCGATTTGAATGACTCTCGTAATCCAATGGTATTTAGACGGATCCACAAACCATAGATCTTGAGTAAGGGGTGAGGGTACGTGTTGGGAAGCCCATAAGGACACCCAACCCCGCCCGTCAATAACGGCCTCTACTAAGTCAAGTGTCGGAGTTCAAACAAGGTCATAGCTACTACGATATATGAAATGCAAACGTTGTTTTAACCCTATCATGTGACAACAATTTCTATGTCGTTTTAGATGCAACTAAACTAACTTTGTCAAAGTTTTAATTTAGCATGTGGGTTGATTGAGCTAGCAACATTCAAACGTAACAAACAAGGCTTGAAGGGGAATGGGGGAGCCGTTGGGATCTACCTATTACAAACCAGGCATTTCATGCCGATACAACAACAAATTAAAGATACAACTCGATCTAAATACAAATGCTACATACAAAACGACACACGACGACACACACGGCCGTTTGGCCTAGAAAACTGTGCACATGAGGGGTGGCCCACGGCTCACATGACCCACGGCCTTGGGTCACTCCTCGTAATGCGTGCTCGCGCTTAATCTCATCGAATTAGACATAGGGCTACACACCAAAGCATGCATTAGCATAAACCGGGCCATGTTGCTTTAGACAACATGCGGTTTACTACGCTCCTACAAGCATTGGGGAATAACCGTCTAACCAAACAAGACCAAGGTTTTTGAAGAGGTTTTGACTCAAAAGAAGTAAAACAAACTCGAAAATTACAACTCGATAAACAAACGATAAATTACAAGCTAACAAACGACAGAGAACAAAAGGTAAGAAACAAGCGAGACAAAGAAAGACGTGGCCAACCCCACGGCCTAAAGCCACGGCCCAAACCAACGGCCAAGATAAGGTCAACCTAGTTCCTAAGTTAAGTTCATTGGTTAGATCGAATGTTTGCGAAAAGGGATAGGAAACAAGTTAGAAAACGAGTTAGAAGCAAAGTTGATTGATTGTCGCGCAAAGTGTGTTTCACACGGCCTAAAAGGGTCCAATTAGGTCAGATATCATAAGATTAACGCTTACTCGTCGAGTGTTAATAGAAAGGTGCTAATCACGCGCTCCTATGCTAGCGAGAAATCAAGTGATAAGAAAGATGCGTTCAATTATTTACAGAATTGTTAGTTGATTTTAAAAGCTATGTCGATGCACCCTAATGTGTCTAATTAGGTTATTAAATTAATTTAATGTCATCTAAATACGTCATAGGTTAACAATCAGAGGTTAAACTAACATACAACGGGTCCTAGGGTATGTCGATTTGGCCGAAACAATAAGGGGGTCGAAAGCGACGAAAGTTAGACAACTCGTTTTATTTATGCCCTACCTTGAACACGAGGATATGTAAATGAGACGGGGGTGTACGACCGACAGAAGTAGCGGTTTCTTTTCCCATCTCAAGTCAACGCGGGTGTTCATGGTGGTACTTTAACTCATACTCGGACTAACTAGTTTCATAATTAATTTAAAACAATCGATAAACAAACGAAAAAACAAACAAAAAAAAGACAATAAAAAACGAGCATAAAACAAACGAAATAAAAGGGAGAAGAGGAGGATTTGATGCACCCTCAACCTACATGTATCGTTGACACCGTCTTGGGTCGTAATCGATGGTAGATTTTATCTCGAGAGGCCGTCGTCGACGAAGAATAAAGCAAACACGCGTTTTGGAAACTTTCTGGACAGCGATTTTCAAACGATGATATCTCCCTCGTTTCACGACGAAAATTCGATTTGAAAGATGTTTTGAAAACTAGAAAGAGAGGAGAACAGAGATCTTAAAGCAACCCCTGCTCATTTTGGGTTATTGGGCACGAAAAACGAGCACAAACAGAACTGGACAGACAAGAATAAACCGCGAAAACAGAGTGTTATTTCACTCTGTTTTTCGAGGGATTTCGTGTACTCTCAAGGGCAATTTGGCTCGTAAATCTTTGTCTAATGTGTAGATGGATGTTATGTGGTTAATTAGGAACAAGAAACTCGAGTGTTTATGAAGGTTTGATGGAGGAACGAAAGGGTTTTCGAAGAGGACACACAAACAGTTCAGTTTGTGTGTCGGTTTTGTTTAGGGTTTTTGAAGGATGTTTAGGGTTTGTTTCTGAGGTTTAAAGCTTGTGGGTGATGGTAGGATGTATGGAGAACTTAGAGGAATGAATGTATGGTGAAGGGGTGGTATTTATAAGGAGTTAAAATAGGTTAAAAGAGAGGGAGGGGCAATCGGGCTTCATCCCGTATGGCTGCTGCCCAGCCGTTTTTGTGAGGGTTTGAGGGAGGTTTTCTTGGTGATTAAGCTAGGATAATATGGGTAGGATACTAGGGTATGGGTTAGGGTTAATGGGTACGGGTCTTGGTAGTGTTTGGAGCGGGTTTGGGCTCGCGAATTGTCACGCCAAAACAGGGGGCCTGCATTGGTTGCGGGCTGCTTGTGAGGGGTTTGGGACGAGAATTTGGGCCGTGGTATGGGGGGTTCGAACAAGGGTGGATGGGTATTGGTCTAGGTGGGTTAGTGTACTCGAGATTCGTGCCAATTCGCAAAGAAAACGGGCCCAAAAACCGAGCTAAAATCGAGCTCAAAAACATGCTTAAAAACGAGTTTTCTTCGCTTTTAAAATCGATTTTTCAAATCAATTAACAAATTAAAATAAATGACTTTTCAAATCAAATATACTCATAAAATGATTTTTCAAATCAAATATTTATTTTATTTTCAATAAAATAAACTTGGGAAAATAAATTCAAAATAAAATAAAATAAATTGAATTTACCTTAAAAAAAGCTTTAATTTAAATATCATTTAAATTAATAAAATGAACTCACTTAAAGACATTAATTTAAATATCATTTAAATTAATAAAATACTTCATCGACGACGCTCATTCTACATCGTAAAACGAACCCAAATAATGACAATGACAACTAAAGAATACATGTGTCCTATCATCATCGGGTGTTTGTCGGGTTCCCTATAAATTCCAATATCGACGGATACGGGTATCTACAGAGCCCCCACTTTGACTGAGGCTTGGACAAGGCGAAAGTCAAAGTATACCCCAGGTCCCTTTCGACCTGAGGATTCTTCGGGTCGTTTATAGTCCATTAGACTTGCGTATATAAGCTACTTGACCATAAGAAGAGATCATACCTGAAACTTCGTTGGGGATTGACTCTTTCTTCTGTTGTGTCAAATTATCGTCATTGGTCGTCGACCCATAAATTGCATATATGGTGGATTGAGCCTTATCCTTAGGCGCCTACGTATCCGTTTTTGACAGAATCAAACCCGCGTCGTAGTTCTAAGAATCGCCGACACATGCCCAAAGTTTATCATCTGCTGGCGTATGTCCAAAATTCATCATCTGTTGACACTTGCCCAAAACTTATCATCTGCTGGCACTTGTCCGAATGGGACGGGACTTTCCAAGGAGGTTGCCGTCGCTTTCATCATTTGCTTTCAGCTACGGAATTCTTCCATTTCATACTCTTGTATTGAATTGAATTCTGAGTGGATGTCATCCTCTACTTCTTGATAATGGTCTCTGAAGCCAACGGCTTCAGAGCCCCCAGTTTGCAATGGCTCTAAAGTCGAAGACTTTAGAGCCCCCAGTTGAAGCATATCCTGCTACATTTGAAACACAGAAAACGTACTAGCAATAATCATCACATGAGCACATTTGGATCATCGATCTTGAAATTGGATCATTTTGAAGTACTGGGTCATCGACCCGAAAGTTGAATTTGATAATTTTGAATAATTGGGCCATCGACCCGAAAATTGAATTTGAAAATTTTGAATGATTGGGTCATCGACCCGAAAATTGAATTTGAAAATTTTGAATGATTGGGTCATCGACCCGAAAATTGAATTTGAAAGACTGGGTCATTGACCCAAATTTTGAATTTGAAATGAATCACTTGGATGCTGGGTCGTCGACCCAAAAAGTTTTTGAAATTTTGAAAGTTTTTGAAATTTTGAAATCGAACCTTGATGGGTGAGCATGAAATGCGACTCAGACATTCTATACGACCGGTAAACAACGTGGGCGTAGCCCGCTACCGCAAAACAAAAAAAGAAAATAAAACCGTAAGTGTGCACGGGCTTTAATTCAAATATGGACTTGTCGAGGGTAGAAAATGTAAATCGGCCGTTCCGGCGCTCCCCAAAACGCGATAGATGTGCGAAAACCCGATGCATCGTGCCAAAGACTGGTGTGGACTGGGGCGGGCCTAAGAGGCGCGCGACCCGAGGTCTACACGGCTCAAAAAACGGCACCCTAGGGGTGTCATCCTAGGTGCTTCCTTCCCTTATACTTTCTATATATAAGGAAGAGCTGTATTGCCAAATTTATACTGCTTTCTTCCAAATAACATAAATCATTATGAATAATCTAGCGAGTGCTATGCGAGCGTGGCGTGCATGAACTTCACCGGCGCAGAGAGACAAGAATTAAAGACCGCCCAATCGGCGCAATTACTTCCCTTACGCGAGATCCCCCTTCAACTGCGTTGTTGGAGCACCGCCTTAGCTATTGGGATCCTCCGAACCATGTCTTTGCTTTTCGAGGGGGAGATCCGCCTCTACCCGAAGAGTTTTATGCCCTGGGAGGATGGGATGCTGAGGCCATACCGGCTATACCTAAATTTCATTTAGGGTGGCGTGGAACATATCTAGACTGCCTTGGCCTTTCCAGGACGGAGTCTGAGGAGATAGTTACTGGTGACGAAGTCAACCTTTTTGCTATTCATCGGAAATTCTGTATCTTGCGAAACAAGATTTTTATCTTTGCGCCGTATTGCGCGGGGCCTTTGGATTGATCATGCTTCATCTCTATGTCTTCGAAGGTAGGATGAACAAGACAACTTGTGTAGGACAAGCGAAGCTTTTGTCCATTGTGTCTCAGATGGAGACGGGACATAACCCTTCCTGGATTATTCTCGCTGAAACCCTCCGGGGTTTAGATGCTAAGAAGATGGACCCTGGTGCCGATTGGTCGGGATGCTCCCGTCTATTGCAGGTAACAAGATCTATTCTTTTGATTTCGTATCCTTGATTGATTTTCCTTTTACCACGATCCTTGTCACGTTTTTGTTGCATTCTGCCACGATTTTGTCACGATTTTGCTGCATTCTGCCACAATTTTGCTGTATTCTGCCACGATTTTGCTGTATTCTGCCACGATTCCTGCCACAATTCCGTTTTTTCCTTCTTTTTCTTTTTTTTTCTTCGTTTTTTTTTTTTGTTTTGTTTTTTTGTTTTGTTTTTTGTTTTTCTCTTTTTTTTTTTTTCTTTTTTCTTTTTTCGTCTTTTTCATTTTTTTTCTCTTCTTTTTTTTTCAGGTGTGGCTTTGCGAGAGATTTTGGCTCTTCGCCCCGCCGCGTGAGCCCAGCTCGTATCTCGCCCGTATGCTGACTATGCGTGCCAAGCGGTATGAAGACGAGCATCAAAATGACCTTGCATATTGGCGAAACAAACTGACAGGAGGGGAATGTCGCCCTCTTTGCTGGTTCATGCCTTGGCTTCGCCTCAAATCCTTTACTATCCTTCCGGAAGATGACAAGACCAGACGTTTTGCGCTACATGGGGTTAGAGAGGTCTATTCACATTTACCCTGACCGCGTCCTGCGTCAGATGGGCCGCAGACAAATAATTCCCAAGTGTGAGGCTGTTCTGGGACGAGCAAGAGAGCTGAATTCCTCTATATGTGATGATTGGCTCCAGAGGTGGCACCAAAGGCGTCTTTGGTACGTATCTGCGCGCCCTCAGACTACCTGGGTATCCCCGTCTTATACTAAATGGCTTAAAGAGAAGACCGAATCAGGTAAGGACTTGTGTCGGAAGGATGAGCTTGTCGACATCAAATATTATGACAAAGGCGAGCGATCGCGACTTCTTTGCTAACGATCTTTCGTCCGCATCCGGACACGAAGCTAAGACCGAGAAGACTCCTAAGACCGACTCACAAAGCGACAGTGTGTGGAAACGGTTGGGTTCAAAGGCACACTCGGGCTCAGCCTTAGAAGGGAGGCTTGGTCCTCGCTTGAGTGTAAAAGATAGGCTGGGCCCTCGGGAGGAAATGATGATCCCTCCTAAGAAGCGCGCTAGACAGAACACAACTACCCCTCCCCCACAGGAGCCTCGGTCACGTGACCCAAAAGGCAAAGGGAAAAAGAAGATGTAGGAGCCTTCGACTCCAAATATATTATTTGATACTACTACTTATTATTTGTTGCTAGTTGTTTTCTTTTTCTGAAGGATGTAATGGGCATCGCCCGATTTTTAATAAGACTTACTATCTATTAAAATTCCCAGTTTCTGCATAAGATTTCATTTTATTCAAGGAAGGGTCGGTTGTACTCTTTTAAAGAGCTGCCTACGTATCTGTTATCAACAGAATCAAACCGAGCTCGTAGTTCCACAAAATAAACGCGCTACAATCATCGATTTATAACGCACAAAAAGCAGCGAAGCAAGAAGTGCCGCGGCCTAGACTCGCTCACGAGCACTGCAATTCAAAATTTTATTTTACGACATTGAGAATGAGTTCTACGGATAGTATTTCTTCAGTTGATCCAAATTCGTCGGATTCGCAAAGTCATTTCCATCTAGATCTGTCATCTGATCGCGCCTCCGATAATATCTTCTTTACAGTGTAAGGACCGGCCCAATTCGGCTTGAATTTTCCCCTCGGGTCAATTGGTAGTAAAGCGCGAACGGACTTTAGAACTAAATCTCCATCTTTTATTCCTCGAGGTTTCACCTTTTTGTTAAATGCCCTTTGTATCCTTTTCTGATAGAGTTGAACATGATGTAGTGCATTTAACCGTCGCTCGTCGAGCATGACCAAGGAATCGCACGGCTTGTAGCGATCGCCTTGGGACCTCGACTTTCTAACAGGATCCTTAAAGAAGGTACCTCTAATTCGATAGGTGAACGCTTCCATCCCATATGTTAAATAGAACGGAGTTGCTCCAGTGGCCGTGCGAATAGACGTTCGTATCCCCACAGTGCGAACGGTATCTTTTCCGCCACTCGCGATAATTGTCGGTCATCTTTCTGAGAATCACGGTGATTGTCTTGTTAGCGGCTTCTCTTGCACCATTTGTTTGAGGTCGATACGGTGACGACTTGTGGTGTTTGATTTTATACTTTTCAAGTATTCAGATTTATTTACTGGAAGTGAGTGCCATGATCGCTAATGAGCTCATGCGGCACCCCATATCTGCAAATGATTTCATTCTGAATGAACTTTGCTACTTGCTTCGCTTGTAGAACTTTGTATGATTTCACTTCTACCCACTTCGTGAAGTAATCGATGGCGACCAGCATGAAACAATGCCCACCTGTTCCGGATGGGTTGACCTTTCCGATAATGTCGATTCCCCATGTTAAGAAAGGCCATGGTGATGTCAAAGTATATAACAGTGATGGTGGCACGTCTTTGTATGTTTGCGAAGATTTGGCAATTATGGCAATGTTTGACATATTGGCGACAATCTGTCTCCATCGTTGTCCAATAATACCCTAATCTCATGATTTTACGAACCAGCATATGGGCATTCATGTGTGGGCCACACTCTCCGTCATGGACCTCTTCCATGACTCTTTTCGCAGTTGGTGAGTCTATGCATCGCAAAAGGATATTTTGGGAAGTCTTCTTGTACAATTGTCCGTCATTGGTTCTAACGAACTGAGCGGCTAGCATTCGAATAGCGCGCTTTCCGCGGTTATCCATGTCGGGTGGATACTCTCCTGATTCTTTAAATTTCAGAATAGCATGATACCAAGGTTCGGCCTCGGTTTCTTCTGTGCCTCCGATTACATTAACATAAGCAGGTGACGATCTTCGTTCGACACATATCGGCATAGTATCCATATGATCAGGTATGTTGATCAGAGCAGCTAGCTTTGATAGTGCATCAGCAAACTGGTTTTCGTCTCTGGGGAGGTGCACGTACTTGACTTCGGTGAACAACTTTTCTAGTTCCTCTATTTTCGCTTGGTACGGAGCCAAGCTATCACTTCGGGTTTTCCACGTCCCGGCCACTTGATTGATCACTAGTGACGAGTCCCCATGTACTACAAGCTTTTTGATGCCTAACTCGAGAGCACTGTGCAAACCGAGTAGGCATGCTTCATATTCAGCCGCGTTATTAGTGACGTTAAAGTCCAACTTGATCGAAATGGGAACATGTTCACCTTCTGGTGAAATGAGTAGAACTCCTATCCCGTATCCCCTATAGTTCGATGCTCCATCGAAATAGAGGTCCCACGTATCATTGTCTATGTGAACGATATCTTCGTCGGGAAACGACCACGTATCCAAAACCTCAGTTTCTTCTATTGGGTTATCCGCCAGGAAGTCCGCAACCGCCCTTCCCTTTATCACTTTCAGCGGTACATATTTCAGGTCGAACTCGGAAAGCATTAGAGTCCATCTTGACACCCTGCCGTTCAGAACTGGTTTTTCAAACAAGTATTTGATTGGGTCCATCTTCGAGTGGATGCAGACACTATGACTGAGCATGTAGTGTCGTAACTTCTTTGTCGCCCATACTAAAGCCAAACATGTCTTTTCGAGCTGAGTATACTTGATTTCATACTCCAAGAACTTTTTACTAATGTAGTAAATTGCTCTTTCCTCTTTATCGACTATCTGTGCCAGCATTGCCCCCATTGCAGTATCCGTAACTGTAAGATACAACAAAAGTGGTAACCCAGCCGTTGGCGGGCTAAGCACGGGAGGGGAAGATAGTATTTCTTTGATCTTATCGAACGCAGCTTGACAGTGATCATCCCATACGACGTGTTCCCCGACCTTCAATTTCTTGAAAATTGGCTCGCATATCATCGTTAGCCTTGCCACGAACCGACTTATATATTGGATTCTTCCCAGGAAACCTCGAATTTCCTTCTCGGTTTTCGGGTGAGGCATTTCCATTATGGCCTTTATTTTCGATGGGTCCACCTCGATGCCACGGTGGCTAATGATGTGACCCAACAGTTTGCCGGATGTGACTCCGAATGCGCATTTTTGTGGATTCAACCTCATGTTATACTTGCGCAATCGTTCGAAGAATTTGCGTAGTGTACCAAGGTGGTCATCACGCTCCTTTACTTGACAATCATGTCGTCGACATAAACCTCGACCTCCTTGTGCATCAAATCATGTAACAATGTTGTCGCGGTCCTCTGATATGTGGCCCCTGCGTTTATCAACCCAAAAGGCATTACTGTGTAGCAATAGGTTCCCCATTGCGTTCTGAACGCAGTCTTATGTATATCTTCTTTCGCCATCTTGATCTGATTATAACCGGCGTATCCATCCATAAAGGATAGTAATGCGTGTTTTGCCGTGTTGTCAACCAGGATGTCGATGTGAGGTAATGGGAAATCGTCCTTCGGACTTGCCTTGTTTAAATCCCGGAAGTCAACACAAACCCGAACTTTACCATCTTTCTTGGGCCTTTGAACGACGTTAGCCACCCGGTCGAGTATTCGACACCTTGATGAACGACTTTGAGTTGCTTGTCGATTTCTTCTTTGACCTTGAGAGACCAATCGTATGCATTTTGCGTAGTTTTCGCTTGATGGCTTATATCCCGGCTTGATTGGGATCCTGTGCTCTGCAATTTCCCTATCAATGCCTGGCATGTCTTTGTAGGACCATGCGAAAACATCTTTGAACTCATGCAACAAATCAATGAACCCCTGTCTTTCGGTGGGACTTAAAGTAGTTCCTATTTTAAGCTCCTGTGGTTCTAAGGTTGTATCTACATTGATGGTTTCGGTATCTTCGATGACCGAGGTTTTCTGTTCGTACTCTTCCAACCCTTTTATCAACTGTAGAGGTGGTTCCATTTCTTCTCCTTCTTCTTCTTCGACCAACTGTTCATCCTCGACCTCAGTCTCAATGTCATTATTAAAACAATCATTTTCAAAAATTGAATTGCAATGTGAGTAAGACGAGTCGTAAGAAAACTGGTTCATATTATTATTGATTTGAAATTGCGCGAAATGCGCTAACATTTGAGCCAAGCGATCGAGCTCGGTGGCGAGATAGGGGTATTCGGGACAGGCCGGAATACCACCATTAGGAAAAGGTGCATAGGAAGGAAAAGCTAGGGGAGGGGTATTTTCAACACCTGACTCCTTAGACTCAATCTTAGGACCTAACTCGGACTCGGACTCGGACTCCGACTCGGACTCGAATCGGTAACATCATCCGGCTTGAACATCTCTCCTTCTCCCGTTGTCAACTTGAAAAGAAGTCCTTTGTTGTCAGTCCACTTGATTGTTTTCCGCCATCCCGTGTTGGTCCTAAGAGGATCCACATCGGTGATGAGGGTAGATGGGTCAAACCGCTCGCTTCTCAGGATCATGCTTACCAAATCTTCGTTTGGTATTGGTGATTTCTTCTCTTCACCGAAAAGGAGACCCATAGCTTTCTCGTCATTTATTGGATCCGGTTTGGTTTCTCCGGCATCACGGTCGAGAATGTCTTCGGGGGATGTAGTAGCAATCTTGGAATACTTCGATTCCTGGGACCATAAGGTTCTTCTTTGGGTCAAAGATAGGTTCGGGGAAGTCCATGCAAGGGAGTTCTTCCCCGGCTCTCACGAAGTGACCGTTTAGAGTTAGGTGATACGGTCCCATTTTAATATCTCGATCTTCGATCGTTCTTCCCCTCTTTTCCCGTAGATCTTTCTCAGTGGGCTCATATCCAAGCCCGAAGGTTACTCCTTTGGCTACGGGTGGTTTCAACTCGAAAGCCTCCTCCTTTCTAGGATATAATGAGAAACCGAAGTACTTCCCTGTTTTGAGAACCACCTCGCAGACATGACTTCCCGTATATAGATCCATATTTTCGGAGTTCAGCTCGATCATGTTGACAATCTTGAAACCACATGCGTTATTGGTAGCTTCGACCCTTACTTCAGAAGTAATGTCTCCTCCTGCCACAGTAATTGGCGTGGCGTCAATGGTGACGGTTTTGCCATTGAGTGGGACCTTGATTTTTCGATGCAACGTTGATGTTACGGCCCTTGTAGTGTGGATCCAAGGTCTCCCCAACAATAAGTTGAAGGATGAGCAAATGTCAATTACTTGGAAACTCACTTTCTTTTCCACTTGCCCAGTCTGTACTACTAGGTCGACAAGTCCACTCACTCGACGCACAGTGTCATCGAATGCCCGGACTGTCTGTGTAGTGGGGATGAAGTCATTCTTCTCCAAGCCCAGAATGTGCGCCGTTTTCAGAGGGAGTACGTTGACGGCCGATCCGTCGTCAACCAAGGTCATAGGGATATGCTTGTTGAGACATACGGTAGCAATATAGAGGGCCAGGTTATGTCGAGGCCCGAACGGTGGCAGATCTTCGTCGGAGAATGTCACAGCGTTGGTAATCGAGGCCGATTAAGGCGATGTGAGTGACCATGTCCGCAGGAGTAGTACTTGACGACACGGTCATGTTCATCAAAGCTTGTAACAAAGCTTGACGATGCTCGAAAGAGCTTAGGATAAGTTGCCAGATAGATACGTCGGCCTTAGTCTTTTGGAGTTGCTTGATGAGGGAAGCCTCGGAGGTCGACCCTTCACCAAGAACTTCGACCACTACTGGCTCTTTGAGAGGCGTCTTGTTCGGGGTATCTTTAGCTTTCTCCACACGATACGGGCGTCCGGATCTAGTCAAATGGTTTGACTCTAGGGCGTCTTGCCTCACCTTTAAGATTTCTTCTTGGGTGTGAGGAATTGTCGCACCTTTGACGAGGTAAACATCATCCTCGTCATCGGCCCAAACGCCATTGATTTCATTGCCGCTTCGGAGTATGTAGGGAGTACAATCGACAACAAAATCCCCGAATGTGATCTCGTTTTTCGAGTTTGGTAGGAATTCGGAGCAATCTACGAATATTCTTCCGATGAAAACCCCTTTTAGACGACATGGGCGGATCAAGTGAGAGTAATCGACACTATCTTCGGTAGAGACAAAGTTAGTGTGGTCGCCAAATGGATTGGTGACGTTGTTGGGCTTTATGGCCGGGATTGGGAGCGTTCCGTTCTCAATCATATCTTGAATTTCGTGCTTTAGTCTAAAGCACCTTTCGGTATCGTGTCCCTTCCCTTGATGAAAGGCACAGTAGGCATTCGGTTTGTACCATTTGCCTTGTTGATCAGCAGGAGGGTCCGGAGTTGGACCAATGGGCTTCAACTTTCCTTGGGCCATGAGCCTTTGGAGAGCATAGGCGTAAGTGCACCCGATATCGGTGAATACCCTCGGAGCTTGGCGCGAAGGCCTTTTTGACTGTCCATCTAGGAGATTGACAGTTTCAACAAAGTGGGCCGCTGCGGGCGCTTTTGCTTTAGATGACGAAGCCCCTTGGTATCCCTTTGGCTTTTCAGCTTCAGCAATTCGGACATCGTCCTCTACCTTTATCCCGATCCTTATCAATTCCTTGAAAGAACCAAAGTTTTGGTATTTCAGAGCATTACGGTAAACAGGTCGTAAATTCTTCACGAACTTATCTACCATTTCAACTTCATCAGGCTTCTTAGCTAACTTCACGCTTTCAGCGCGCCATCTTGCGAGGAATTCAGTAAAGCCCTCTTTCTCCTTTTGCGTCATCACCTCCAAAGTTCTTATGTTGGTTTGAATCTCAACATTGTCAGCATAGTGCTTACAGAACTCCACCGTAATATCTTCGAAAGTGGGGAAGTTCTTGAGGTCAAGATTGTAGAACCAAGCCTTTGGGTGTTCACCCAGAGATTGGGCGAAAATTTCAGAGAGCATATCAGCAGGTACTCCCTTCAGTGCTAAGTACCCTTTATAGGCCTTAACATGGTGAACTGGATCTTCGGTGCCCTTGAACTTGGGGATGTCAGTGAGTACCATGTTCGTGGGCAACTTGTCCTGAACTGGGGCATAGGCCCTAGCATTCTCATAGTGGATGTTCTTCCCCTGGGAAAGCTTCAAACGGTCCTCAATGAACTTGAACCGTTTCTCCGATCGATCGATCAGGTGGGGTAGATGAAGCGGAGTCTTCACCTAGCTTGGATTCGATTGCATCCATTCGGGTCATCATGAGGTTCACGGCCTCGATAAGCTTGTTAATGACATCTTCCATTGCTTGACGTCGGGTTTTGGCGGCCTTTCTACAAGAAAACCCGTGACATCGAGTCAATATTTAAAGTAAGAGCCCCTGCACACTTAAGGACTCGACCCCATCTTGACTCAAACAAAGACTCGACTTGAGATTGATTAAACAAGGGTTCGACTCACGGTTTGATTTAGACATCGGTTCACTTTAGACTCGACAAAACGACATGACTCAAACTGTCATAACTCGATTCTAAACTGGACTCGGTGTGACTAAACCCGTGATTGGGCTAACATAGCCCATGGGTTCGTGTGAAACGTCCATAAGGGCCTAGCTTGGACGTTTTTTGTGGACTATCCTAGACCAAAAGGTCGACCGACATGACTCAAAGCCCAAGAGGTGAGCTTGGGTGACCCAACAAGGTCGTGTTCTAGACTCTTGGAATGAAAAAAAACGTCTAGCCTAACACGGCCAGGACCCGGACACGACTCGACGCATTTCATGCTTGGTTAAGGTTCGAGAAACATTTTGGATCGGATTTGGAAAAAACGAAGGATTGATTTGAAAATGAGATTTGAAATGGGCAGCATGCCGGCTATAAAAGCTCATTTTTGGGCCGAAAATTCTAGTCCTATTTGGGCAGCATTCCGCGTTTTTAAAACCATGCTAGTTTGAAAGTAAGTTGTTCAAAAGTTCGGTTTTGAAAAGGACATGGGAATTTTCGAAAAAAAGACTTGGGAAAACAAATTGCACATTGTCATTCTCATGTTATAAGGATGTATGCTCCTAGACATCTCTAAGTCTCGGCAAGTCTTCTACAAGAAGGTCTATGCCCTCCATCCTTTTGCGGTCTTATAGAGCAAGGTGTCTTAAGGTAAAGTACCTAGAAGATCGTCCCCACCATCAAGAACCACGCGAGGCGAAGTGGAAGCGAGCAATGTGCAGCTTCCTGGCATAGTGGGACGTCGCCCCCACGCATCACGAAGAAACGCTGGGGACGGCCGGGCAAGTCCTTAAGGGTTTATGCATGAATCGTAGCACTATGAGTAATGTTTTACTTTCCAACACTTTCTTTTCAAGTTTCACCTCGGAGGAAAAGACCCTAGAAACACAGTGTAACTAGTCCTCTTATCCCAAAGAGAGTCGCCAAATCGTGGACAAGGCCCTCGGGAAGGCTGCGTCCGCGGGATCCACACTAGGCATAATCGACTCGAGGTTCTTTCGAATCGAATTAAGACAAATTAGAGTCGCCACCAAGTTTTTTGGGAACTTGGAACCGTTCAAGTCAACTTTACACCTTTCATCGAAAAGCATAAAGCCAATCGACTATGAGTGATTAAAGATAAAGACTTGTACCCTATATCACTCGATTTGAATGACTCTCGTAATCCAATGGTATTTAGACGGATCCACAAACCATAGATCTTGAGTAAGGGGTGAGGGTACGTGTTGGGAAGCCCATAAGGACACCAAACCCCGCCCGTCAATAACGGCCTCTACTAAGTCAAGTGTCGGAGTTCAAACAAGGTCATAGCTACTACGATATATGAAATGCAAACGTTGTTTTAACCCTATCATGTGACAACAATTTCTATGTCGTTTTAGATGCAACTAAACTAACTTTGTCAAAGTTGTAATTTAGCATGTGGGTTGATTGAGCTAGCAACATTCAAACGAAACAAACAAGGCTTGAAGGGGAATGGGGGAGCCGTTGGGATCTACCTATTACAAACCAGGCATTTCATGCCGACACAACAACAAATTAAAGATACAACTCGATCTAAATACAAATGCTACATACAAAACGACACACGACGACACACACGGCCGTTTGGCCTAGAAAACCGTGCACATGAGGGGTGGCCCACGGCTCACATGACCCACGGCCTTGGGTCACTCCTCGTAATGCGTGCTCGCGCTTAATCTCATCGAATTAGACATAGGGCTACACACCAAAGCATGCATTAGCATAAACCGGGCCATGTTGCTTTAGACAACATGCGGTTTACTACGCTCCTACAAGCATTGGGGAATAACCGTCTAACCAAACAAGACCAAGGTTTTTGAAGAGGTTTTGACTCAAAAGAAGTAAAACAAACTCGAAAATTACAACTCGATAAACAAACGATAAATTACAAGCTAACAAACGACAGAGAACAAAAGGTAAGAAACAAGCGAGACAAAGAAAGACGTGGCCAACCCCACGGCCTAAAGCCACGGCCCAAACCAACGGCCAAGATAAGGTCAGCCTAGTTCCTAAGTTAAGTTCATTGGTTAGATCGAATGTTTGCGAAAAGGGATAGGAAACAAGTTAGAAAACGAGTTAGAAGCAAAGTTGATTGATTGTCGCGCAAAGTGTGTTTCACACGGCCTAAAAGGGTCCAATTAGGTCAGATATCATAAGATTAACGCTTACTCGTCGAGTGTTAATAGGAAGGTGCTAATCACGCGCTCCTATGCTAGCGAGAAATCAAGTGATAAGAAAGATGCGTTCAATTATTTACAGAATTGTTAGTTGATTTTAAAAGCTATGTCGATGCACCCTAATGTGTCTAATTAGGTTATTAAATTAATTTAATGTCATCTAAATACGTCATAGGTTAACAATCAGAGGTTAAACTAACATACAACGGGTCCTAGGGTATGTCGATTTGGCCGAAACAATAAGGGGGTCGAAAGCGACGAAAGTTAGACAACTCGTTTTATTTATGCCCTACCTTGAACACGAGGATATGTAAATGAGACGGGGGTGTACGACCGACAGAAGTAGCGGTTTCTTTTCCCATCTCAAGTCAACGCGGGTGTTCATGGTGGTACTTTAACTCATACTCGGACTAACTAGTTTCATAATTAATTTAAAACAATCGATAAACAAACGAAAAAACAAACAAAAAAAGACAATAAAAAACGAGCATAAAACAAACGAAATAAAAGGGAGAAGAGGAGGATTTGATGCACCCTCAACCTACATGTATCGTTGACACCGTCTTGGGCCGTAATCGATGGTAGATTTTATCTCGAGAGGCCGTCGTCGACGAAGAATAAAGCAAACACGCGTTTTGGAAACTTTCTGGACAGCGATTTTCAAACGATGATATCTCCCTCGTTTCATGACGAAAATTCGATTTGAAAGATGTTTTGAAAACTAGAAAGAGAGGAGAACAGGGATCTTAAAGCAACCCCTGCTCGTTTTGGGTTATTGGGCACGAAAAACGAGCACAAACAGAACTGGACAGACAAGAATAAACGCAAAAAAAGCAGTGTTATTTCACTCTGTTTTTCGAGGGATTTCGTGTACTCTCAAGGGCAATTTGGCTCGTAAATCTTTGTCTAATGTGTAGATGGATGTTATGTGGTTAATTAGGAACAAGAAACTCGAGTTTTTATGAAGGTTTGATGGAGGAACGAAAGGGTTTTCGAAGAGGACACACAAACAGTTCAGTTTGTGTGTCGGTTTTGTTTAGGGTTTTTGAAGGATGTTTAGGGTTTGTTTCTGAGGTTTAAAGCTTGTGGGTGATGGTAGGATGTATGGAGAACTTAGAGGAATGAATGTATGGTGAAGGGGTGGTATTTATAAGGAGTTAAAATAGGTTAAAAGAGAGGAGGGGCAATCGGGCTTCATCCCGTATGGCTGCTGCCCAGCCGTTTTTGTGAGGGTTTGAGGGAGGTTTTCTTGGTGATTAAGCTAGGATAATATGGGTAGGATACTAGGGTATGGGTTAGGGTTAATGGGTACGGGTCTTGGTAGTGTTTGGAGCGGGTTTGGGCTCGTGAATTGGCCGCCAAAACAAAGGGGGCTGCATTGGTTGCGGGCTGCTTGTGAGGGGTTTGGGACGAGAATTTGGGCCGTGGTATGGGGGGTTCGAACAAGGGTGGATGGGTATTGGTCTAGGTGGGTTAGTGTACTCGAGATTCGTGCCAATTCGCAAAGAAAACGGGCCCAAAAACCGAGCTAAAATCGAGCTCAAAAACATGCTTAAAAACGAGTTTTCTTCGCTTTTAAAATCGATTTTTCAAATCAATTAACAAATTAAAATAAATGACTTTTGAAATCAAATATACTCATAAAATGATTTTTCAAATCAAATATTTATTTTATTTTCAATAAAATAAACTTGGGAAAATAAATTCAAAATAAAATAAAATAAATTGAATTTACCTTAAAAAAAGCTTTAATTTAAATATCATTTAAATTAATAAAATGAACTCACTTAAAGACATTAATTTAAATATCATTTAAATTAATAAAATACTTCATCGACGACGCTCATTCTACATCGTAAAACGAACCCAAATAATGACAATGACAACTAAAGAATACATGTGTCCTATCATCATCGGGTGTTTGTCGGGTTCCCTATAAATTTCAATATCGACGGATACGGGTATCTACAAGTATACACCACTTTCTGTCAAACTCGACTTCGAGGTGACAAACAACGCGGCAGAGTATGAAGCTTGCCTCATTGGTCTACAAGCAGCGATGAGTTTAGGCATCAAGAATCTTCGAGTCCATGGACAATTGTCCTTGATCATTAACCAAGTTACGGGATCTTGGAAAATTCAAAGTGAAAGTCTAGCACCCTATCAGGCTAGGATAGATCAAGTTGCACAATTCTTCGATCAGGTCACTTATCTACACCTACCTCGTGAAGAGAATCAATTTGCAGACGCTCTTGCAAAACTTGCAGCCTTGATTAACATGCCAGACAACATGGTCAAAATGCCTTTATGCATCGAACGACGGTCAGAACCAGCCTATGTACACCACCATACAGACGAAGAAGAAAGCCCAGAGGAACCCTGGTTCCAAGCCATTCTAAACTTCAAACTTAATGGTACATACCCACCAGATATGGATAAGAGGGGATAATGCGCCATAAGCCTATTAGCCTCTCAATACCTCCTCATGCAGGAAGAGTTGTACAAAAGAATACCTCTTGGTGTCATCTTGTGTTGCCTTGATCAATCACAGGCACGGAAAGTGATGGAAGAAGTTCACGATGGAGAATGCGGTCCTCACATGAGTGGACCCATGATGGCAAAGAAAATCACGCGTCTAGGATACTACTGGGCGACAATCGAGTCAGATTGCATTAACTACATTAGACATTGCCATAATTACCAGATCTTCGGGAATGTGCAACATGCTCCTCCCTCAATGCTTTACACCATGACATCTCCTTGGCCATTCTCCGCCAGGGGAATCGACATCATTGGAAAGATCACTTCAGATGGAACAGGAGGTCACTATTTCATTTTGGTAGCTATCGACTATTTCACAAAATGGGTCGAGGCAGCGTCCTACACTGCTCTTACAGCTAAACGTGTGGCAAAGTTCATACAAACCAATATCATCTGTCGATATGGTTGCCCACATGAGATCATCAGTGACAATGGGTCACATTTCCAAGCCGAAGCTGCACAATTTCTAGCCAAATATAGAAACAAGCACCACCATTCCTCGCGTTATAGACCTCAAACTAACGGCAAAATGGAGGCTGCTAACAAGAATGTCGTCATGATCCTTGTTAGGCCTGGAAATCAGCAGACATCCCTGAATCAATGTATCACCTTGATCTGACTATCAGGCCGCCAGGGTATCAGGCTATCAGGACACATGAAGACAGGCGCCAGGCCATGGAGAGGACAACGGTCAAAATATCAGGACGATATCAGACCAAGAGCTTATATTACAAGAGGAATATACGCGCAGCATTGAATAGGAAGATCTCGTAATTAATGCAGCAATTAAGGACGTAATATTGAGAATTATTGCGGGTAATTAAGGAGAATATTCCGCATTAGGGCCAGGATCAAGCAGCCGTTCAGCTAAGTGCCTATATGAAGAGCATTTGGAAATCATTTGAAGGGAGATACAAGAGGAAAAAGAGCAGACAATATTCATATACAAATCTTACATATTTACGTCCCATTGTGCTAAATATATAATACAATAGTGAAATCCTCTCCTAGCTTGGTGCCCGTGGTTTTTTCCCATTTAAGGGTTTTCCACGTACAAAATTCTTTGTCTTGTTATTGTTATTTTTATCATCTTTATATCTTTATATTCTGCCTTGATAATCTGCTAATAAACCATATAGAGCTAGTTAACCCTACCTAAATCAACCCTGACCTGATCTTGCCTTGCGCAAAATCCACACAAAATAATTGGCGCCCACCGTGGGGCATCTAGCTCTTTAAATCCTTTTTTCTCATCTCACAAAAATTCAAAAATCCTACAAAAATGACCCAACCTACCATTGAAGAACAACTGAACGCATCTCTTCAACAAATCGCTGAGTTGGAAAGCTTGAAAGAAAAAGTGGCCCAAACTGAAGCAGAAATCCTGCAATTAAGAGAATCTGAGTCAGCTCTGAAATAAAAATTAGAGAAAACCCAAGGAGCAGGCTCTAGATTCCAGCCAGGAACCCCATTTGCATCAATAATCAAAAACATCGATTTTTCCAGTTTTGGGAGTCCAAGTGGTTCTAAATTTATTAATATTGATGGTGATGGTGAACCAAAGAATGACAGTGAAAAACCTGGTGAATCAGCAGCAGCCATCATGATGGCAGTAGTTCAGGAGATCAAGAAACTTAATGAAAAATTCGATAAGATACCTGGAGTACATGCCAGCATGGAAGAAGCTGCCCCTAACAGCTATGCTGATTCGCCTTTCATAGACGAAATAGCAAAAGTAGACTTACCAAAGAATTTTGTGGTCCCATCCATGAAAATCTATGATGGAACCACAGATCCACAAAATCATGTGGCTCTCTACAAGCAAAAAATGATGGCTGCAACTATTCCTAGCGAATTCAGACAAGTTTGCATGTGTAAGGGATTTGGAACGACTCTGATCGGCCCTGCTCTACAATGGTACATCAACCTGCCAACTGGGAGCATCCATTCCTTTGCCAACCTGATCAACAGCTTCAACCAGCAATTTGCGAGTAGCAGGGAGTTGGAGAAACGATCCAGTGAGCTTTACCGGATTACACAGAAGCCTGATGAAAGTCTCAGGAGATCCCTTGCGAGACTCAACAAAGAGAAAGTATCTATTCCCAGGTGTGACGTTGGAACAGCAGTGGAGGCATTCAGACATGGGTTGCTACCACACAGTGACTTATACAATGAGCTCACTAAGTATCCCTGCCATACCTTCGAAGATGTCCAGGCCAAGACTCTTGCTTTTATCAGGCTAGAAGAGGACAAGAGATACAAACTTGGATCACCCAGTGGACCAAAGGATTATGAAAAGAGCAACAGGAAAATTAACAAGGAAACAACTACAGGCCTACTCCATATTCCAGGCCAGATCATTCAGAAGTTAACCTGGCTCATGAGTATCAAGGTAAGGCTAAAATTTGTCCACTTAATTCCAAACATAACTTCAGTGTTGATATTGCAGGATTAATCCAGAGACTTGACAACATGGGATCAGTAGTAAGATGGCCCAGGAAGTCGGAAAATCCCAACCCTAGAAGGGACAATTCCAAATGGTGCGAATTCCACATGGACATTGGACACACGACGGATGACTGTTTTACCCTGAGGAAATAAGTGGCTTATATGCTAAAATCCGGATACTTAAAAGACCTAATCAAGACGAAAGGCAGGAATGCGAACCAGGGCAAAGCGGATCAGGAGCACAAGCAGGATCGCAGCCTCCCTCCACCACTTCCAATATATGAAGTAAAATTCATATCTGGTGGATCAGAAATCTGCGGCTTGACCAGTTCAGCAGCAAAAAAGATAGCCAGGACGCCAAGGACTGTCTCACCCTGCAAACCAGATCATATCCCAACAATCACTTTCAACGATTGTGACCTAGTAGGTATTCCTGATGTTCATCATGATGGCCTAGTAATTTCAATGCAGATTGGAACCGCTACAGTAAGAAGGATCCTGGTAGATGGAGCCAGCTCAGTAAACCTGATCATGCTTGACGTGCTGAAAGACATGAAAATTAACGAGGACCAAATCACCAAAAAATCCAGCGTCTTGGTAGGGTTCAGTGGAGAGACTAGAAGCATTTTAGGAGAAATCCACCTTCCAACCTACGTTGAAGGAGTATCATCCTATGAGAAATTTGGAGTCCTTGATTTCCTGTCATCTTACAACGCAATCTTGGGTAGACCCCAGATTCATAATGTCAAGGTCGTACAATCAACCTATCACCAGTGTATCAAGATACCGACAGACTGGGGCATAGCCACAGTCAAAGGGGATCACAAGACAGACCCAGAATGCTACGAAACGACCTTGAAGCCTTCCAAGGCGGGTAAGTCCTTGCATAGCAATTACAAGACTGCATCGGGAGCACTTATGTAGCACCTCCCAGAATGGAAACCGATCAGGTAATTCTGGATCCTGAGTACCCTGAGAGGTATGTTTTAGTAGGATCTGACGCCCCAGATAGTGTCAGGCCCGAACTGGTAAAGTTTCTAAAAAATAAATCATCTTGGTTTGCTTGGTCACATTTTGATATGACTGGAGTTAGTGCTGATATAATTACACATAAACTCAATGTTGGCCCATCTTTTAAGCCTGTACAACAGAATGGCTGGCTAACGTGGTTGTTGTGCAGAAAAAGAATGGAAAGTGGAGAGTCTGTGTAGACTACACTGACCTAAACAAAGCCTGTCCCAAAGATCCATTTCCTTTACCACATATTGATGTCATGGTAAACGCCACAACAGGCCATGAGATGCTGACATTCATGGATGCTTTAAGTGGATTCAATCAAATAAAGATGCACCCTGCTGACCAGGAGAGTACTGCATTCATTACAGACCGAGGCATATACTGTTACATTGCCATGCCTTTCGGCCTGAAGAATGCAGGGGCAACGTACCAGCGCCTGGTCAACATGATGTTTAAAGACCAAATAGGTGATATCATGGAAGTATACATATACGACATGGTGGTAAAATCCAAAAATGCAGAAGATCATGTGAAGCATTTAGAAATAGCATTTGAAATATTGGAGAAATACAACATGAAGCTCAACCCTGCAAAATGCCACTTTGGAGTCTCTGCAGGAAAGTTCCTAGGATACATGGTCACGAAGAGAGGCATAGAAGCCAGCCCTGAACAGATAAAAGCTATCCTAGAATTACAGTCACCCAAATCTGTCAAAGATATCCAAAAATTGACAGGCCGGGTAGCTACCCTGAACCATTTCATATCAAGGTCCTCTGAAAGGTCCAAAGCATTTTACAACCTCCTCAGAAAGAATAAACAATTTCAGTGGATGAATGAACATGAGACAGCCTTTCAAGATTTAAAATCCTACCTATCATATCCACCCTTACTAGCTAAACCAGAGAAGGGAGAAACCCTCTCAGTATACTTATCTGTTACTGACACAGCGGTCAGTGCAGTCCTAGTAAAAGAACAGGATGGCCAACAACACCCGGTTTATTATGTTAGTAAAAGCCTGCTGGATGCTGAGATGAGGTATGGATTACTTGAGAAATATGTTTTAGCTTTGATTATGTCATGTACTAAATTGCGACCTTATTTTGAAAGCCACCCCATTATAGTCAGGACCAACCTACCCATAAAATCGTCCTCACGTAAGCCTGAATTATCGAGGCGGGATGGCCAAATGGTCGTGCAAATTATCACATACGATATCTCCTTTGAACCCGGGCGCGATCAAATCGCAGGCCCTAGCAGACTTTGTGGTGACTTTAGCCCTAACCCGGAACCTGGCACGAAAAAGAGGTCAACCAATTAGAAAATAAAACCCCGGACCAAGAATGGACCCTGTTCATAGATGGGGCATCCAACGCCGAGGGGACGGGGTTAGGATTAGTGCTCAAATCACCACAGGGAGATATGTTAGCACAGGCTATAAGCTGTGAGTTCAAAGCTACAAACAATGAAGCAGAATATGAAGCTCTGATAGCAGGCTTAAAGGTATGTCTTGACCTCGGTGTTCAAAACCTAAAGGTAAAAACTGATTCACTTCTAATTGCTAATCAAATAAAGGGAATTTATACGGCTAAGGATGCAAAAATGATTTCGTATTTAGAATATGCAAAAAACCTTACAACTAAATTTGCTTTATTTGATATAGATCAAATATCAAGAGACCTGAACACCCAGGCTGATGCTTTGGCCAGCCTAGGGTCAAATTTTACCCTTACAGTTTTCGATAAAATACCAATTGTTCATTTATTAGAGTCGACCATCAGTAAGCCTGAACAAGTCAACCCAATCACACAGGATAGTAATTCTTGGACCAAACCCTATTATGATTGGTTTCTCCGAGGAATATTACCTCAGGGAAGACACGAAGCAAGGGTTCTTAAAATTAGAGCTTCAACTTATGCTATTATCAATAACACTCTATTCAAGAGATCGCAGGCTGGACCATACCTGAGATGCTTGGAGCCTGACGAAGCCAAACTAGTACTTCAAGAAATACATGATGGACACTGTGGTAACCACAAAGGAGGAAAGAGCCTGGCAAGTAAAGTTCTCAGGACAGGCTACTACTGGCCTACATTGAGGGTTGACTGCCTGGAATATTCATCAAAATGCGAAGCCTGCCAAGTCCATGCACCAATCATACATCAGCCATCTGAACTCCTTCATTCAATTTCCGCAGCCTGGCCATTCATAAAGTGGGGCATGGATATTGTGGGAAAACTGCCCGTAGCTCCAGGACAAAAAGTATTCATGTTGGCTATGACTGATTACTTCTCCAAATGGATTGAGGCTGACTCTTTCAGGCAAGTAACTGAAAAAGAAGTAATATCCTTCATCAGGACAAACATCATTTGTAGATATGGAGTCCCATCAGAAATAGTATGTGATAATGGAACCCAATTTGTGGGGAAAAAGACCCAAGCATTTTGCCAAGAATGGAATATCAACCTGGTAATGTCAACTCCTGGATACCCAAAAGCTAATGGCCAGGCCGAATCCAGCAACAAGGTAGTCATAAGCTGCCTAAAAAATAAGCTAAAAAGAAGACGAAGCAGATGGGCTGAAGAACTTCCATTAGTACTATGGGCAGACATGACAACTCCAAAGACATCAACAGGCCAAACACCTTATTCCTTGGTGTACGGTTGTGAAGCTGTCATTCCTGCAGAAGTACGGGTGCCAACATCAAGGTACAACCTGAACAATGTAGAAACAAACAGAGACCCGATGCAAGATAACCTGGTTTTAACAGAAGAGCTAAGAGATGCTGCCAAAATCAGGATAGCATCATACCAACAAGCAGTTGCCAGGACTTACAACAAAAATGTCAAAATCAGAGTCTTCAGGGAAGGAGACCTCGTCTTACGCAAAGTTTTTCCGAATAAAAAAGAAAAATCAGCAGGCAAGCTGGCCCCCACATGGGAAGGCCCTTACTTAATTGATTCAATTGTTGGACAGGGAGCATACAGACTCCAAACACTAGAAGGAGAAATGATCACAAGATCCTGGAATGTAACCCATTTAAAATTATTCCATATGTAAAGACCAGATTAGGCTACAATCAGGTACAAACTCATATCATTACTCAACCTGACGTGCTACCTGAAAAATTACGTATTTTACATGCTCTGTATGCAACTCATATCTATATATTTAACTATCCCATTTTCTCTCACTTTTTGAATCCTGAACAATTATACATGATAGATATTTATATGCATAAATATTCAGGATTGAGGGCTACTCTACTATATATCTGTAACACCCCCTCATACCAAGGTGCCTTACCAGGACCACCCTACCATGAAAGTGTGTTACCATCTCGGTTTTCCGAGGTTAGTACATATTAAAAGCGTCTGAACTTAGCACATTTATTAAATGCCATAAAGGGTTAAAGTTTACATCAACCGAAATCCAAAAACTGATTCAACAAATACAACTCCAATGTCTGACAACTAAAGAAATCAAAACTAAGACTCAAACGGTGATGCTATGACTGGTGATGACCACGCTCCCATGACTGCCCCAAGCTCACCACTAGCAATACCTGTCAAGCCTGCTCACCATCCCCGAATGGATCACCGCAGATTCCACAAACAACAACGGGGTCAGTATTACTCAATCAATATAAGATAGACAAATGAGATACTAGCTGATCATCCTCCAACCCCAGTCTCCCGATCTCACACAGTAACCGACTACACACCAAAGTGTGTAGCCCTGCCAGATTACCCATCGCAACAGGTAATCCTCGCCGCCAGTGGGTGACCGCAGCCGCTCCACCCAGTCCAGCTCATCAAGGAGCGACTAACAATCCCTGTCCCTTAATGTGCACATCCCCTCCCGTGGCGGGTTCCACGGAGGGCGAACTAGGGTGTGAAGCCACTCCCGCAAGTGACTCCACCACAATCACAATCAGACAACATCATAGCCATCACAACATCCCCACATCAACACCGTCACCACAACACTCATACTCCGATGATCAGCAGATAACAATATTTACAAAACAACATGTCTTAACAATGAACAGTAAACTGAGTAAGGAAACCCTACCTTAGAAATCAACAGTAGAATGAAACTCGGACAATCAGAAAGGCTCCTCTACGAAGTTTTCTCCTATATAATTATCACATAACACAATTACACATTGCACAATCCCCCATATTCCCAATTCCATATATGTATACAGTAACCCCAAAGAATACAAATAACATAGAGATAGAACTTACCAACAGTAGAATGAGGAATTATACGCAAGAACCACGAAGATTACACACACAACGATGCTATGGGATGATTATGAAGTGATTAGGGAGTGATTAGGGTAACGTAGAAATGATGAAGTTTGAAATAAGGTTTTAGAAACTGACGCGGGATATAAAAATAACCTTAAACATTCCCTAATCAAACCGTCAAAATACGCTTCGCCAGACCGGATACTCGGTCAAGTAAAGTGTATACTCGGCCGAGTATCCTCTACTCGGTCGAGTATCCACTATACTCGGCCGAGTATTCCTCGGCAGAACCGAAACACACCATACCAACCGCACTACTCGGCCGAGTAGGCTCTACTCGGTCGAGTAGTCACTTAAGAAAATCCGTAGTATTACAATATCAAAATTGTGAAACAAAACTTTGCACTTAACTGTGTCTGACGAGTTGGTAACCATCACCGGATACAGTAAATGTCAGGACCAATCAGGCATGAAATAATTGCCTGACCTGACTAGGTTTACTGCCAATGTTTACAAATTTGGGCCGGACGCAGCAAGGTGGTGCAAGGGTGTTCTCTCCCGATCATCGTCTAAAAGCCCTTCCGACAGGCGAATACCAAGCCCTCCCGGTCGGGCGGGGACATAAGCCCTCCCCGACGGGCGGTTTTCCCACCCCTTCAACCATTATGGCAAAAAACCATACTTGGTTGAATTACTCACGACAGTTCAAATAACAGGATAAATCAAAAATACTTTGCAGGTTAACCAAACAAAAATTTTGACAGCTCCAACAGGATTGGAAAAAGCAAAACTCACAGGCTCAAACAAAGTCAAAAAAGCAAAATCAGCCAAAAAAGGCCACCATGCCTATATTAATAAAGCCCTTACCCCCTGGGGCAAAGGCACCAAAATATTCATAGAGGCCAGGGATAGTCTCCCTGACCTGGATAGAGACAAAAGAAATAAAATTGTTTGTCCAGGGACATCCCCCCTGGATTGGCCAAATATCAACCAAGAAAAAATCAAATTACTGTTTCTCCTTGGAAACAGCACCAGCACTCCCACTCTTAGCCGGATCAGCATCAACGTCCTGCTCCCCTGGAGAATCGACCTCCTGTTCATTTCCCATGTTATAGAGGTCAGGATACTTTGGAGCAGCAAAAGCCATCTCAGCTTCAGGGTTCCATTTTTTGGGCCTCGACGATCTCTCGACATACAAAGAACCTTCCCCTTAATATAGAAATAAAGGGAAGCATCATCAAGTTTGAACTCCAATTCATCCCTCTCTTGGGTGAGCTCTTCATTCCTGTACAAAGCTTCCTGCAAGAGCCGCTTACTCGAATCTGCCTCAACCTTAGCAAAATCCTTCTCAGCCTGCACCCTCACTAAGTCAGCAGCTTTGGCAACCAGATCAGCCCATGTGAAATCCAGTTCAGACTTCAGCCTATCATAATCTGATCTCATCAGATCAATCCTGGCTACCAAAGAAGTAGCCTGATAGACGTTATGAAGACAGGCCGCAGCGCCCGGACCAAAAACAGGAAAAAATAATATCAATATTATACCCCAATGATAAAACTACCCAAACAAAATACACATAAAAATGAAGATAGCGTACCTCCCTCACAGCAGCCAAGACACCTGCCAAAAGGCTGGCTGAGTGATCCACTGAAGCAACCGCCTGAGTAGCAGTTTCAACAGGGTCAAGGGTAAGCATAACGTCTGACTTGGAAGCAGCATAATCCCTGATCTTCACCCTAGCAGCCTCCATATTATCCACCCTGGCCTTCACTTCCCTGACTGGGGCAGATACATCAACGTCTTCAATTTTTATTTTCTGGGCTGCTGAACCTGTTTCAGCAGAGGCAACAGGAATGGCAGTAACCTTAGAAGCATCAGGCTGTTCGGTCAGATCAATAATAGGCTCAACATCTCCGCTTTCCTGGGAGCCTTCCTCCTTAATCTTAGCCAACCTGGCTGAGAGGTCAGCCATACCAAACCTGGCAAGGCGAGTAGATGACCTAGTAGCTGCAACACAAAACACTACATTAGCAATATAAACTAAGCATCACCAAAGAAACCAGAATAAGAAGAAAAAAGAAGACAAAATGGACTTACTGCCTGAAGTAGATGCACTAATAGCCCTTGAAGGTTTAGCCACCCTGGCAGTACCATCATCAGCCTTCAAACAGCGAGGAAGATGGCCAGCCCCACAACAGAGAGGCCAAGACCTCTCGAAAGGAGGAATAACAAGGAAAGCAGAAATATTTGCAGTGGGATACTCAGTTTCAGTAACCCAATCATCAACTGCACACGTGAGAGGTATGACTTATTATAAATTTTATTTTATTTTTACTAACGAATAAATCCTGCAGGATAAGAGCAAAGATAAAAACTCACCAGCAACACAAGCTTCGTAATTTAAATACGCCAGATCAGGACCCACAGAATTGGTCCTGACAAACATGTATCCAGCAGCCCAGTTCTTATCATGGCCGCTATCCAGATTTCTCAAAAGAGGAGTAGTGGAAGCCCTGATCTTAAAACATATATGGCCAGGGCTGTTAGTTTTGACATCATAACAAGCCTTCGGATCATTAAGAGAAAACGAGATATTGTGTTTCTTGCAAAGGTATTTAACAGAACAGACCACCTTCCACACCATGGGCATCAACTGATAAGACGGAGCACCAATTTCCTTGATAACCTCATGTTGGAGCTTGTGTCCTCCAGTTAGTGCGGATAACGTCATTGCACATGCACTTGTACGGACAAGTGGGAGCTTGTTGGGGTTTGTGTCCTTAACAGTTAGTGCAAGGACTTATAAACCTCTAAAAGGATCAAAGGGCATACTTTTGGTATTATTATCAGTTGATCCACGTTTATCAATAACGGTTGGCTTGCTAGATAAGTTTGACGTTATTGTCATACAGATGGCGGTGATCAACTGGTCCCTAAAAGTCACACCTATAGGATACGTTTGAGAGACGTGACGGTATGAAAATACATTCATGTAGATGCCAAATCGACTAACCGATTAGTCCGAGTTATTTGACTAGTAATTAGTCAAAATGTGATGTTGAGATATTATATTTAATACGGATTAAATATCATGGGCTAAGGCGAATTAACCAGCTAATTCGTAAAATTAAATATAAGCGTTTTATATTTAATTAATGTATATTGAATTAATTATACAATATCGTCTTTGTCGGACATGTATTAATACTTCAACTAACCCGTGTAATTAGTTGATGTTTTAATAGCCGATAACCGATGACGATTTATAAAAACCGCGTCATATACATTTAGTCATTTGGGTACGGACTACGAGTTAAAATGAAGAGGAAATGGAAAAGCCCATTTCCTCCCCATGGACTCGGTTTTGGCCGAAACACACAAAAGGAGAGCTCCTCTCCTTTTGTGACCTAGACAATTCATTTTACAGAAAACTAGGGTTTTGGAGACATTTTCTCTCTGAAACCTAGATCTCACATCTCGAAAACCTCACAACAAGTTCTCCCAATATTGCAAGGCAATCGGAGAACACCATCTAGCACAAGGGCATATCCCGGACAAGTCTTGGGTGCAACAATTAGGAGGGAATCTCGTTTGATTTCTGTTCTTTACGCCGCACTATAAAGGACCCGAGGTTAATTCTTGTTCCTTATCGTTTCTCTATTGTATTTATGTTTTATGACGATAATCGCATGCTAAATTTACGTTATAGTCCTAAATTTAGAGGGTCTTATACGGATATTACCCCACAAGTGGTATCAGAGCGAGGCCACGTAAATTTTTCCATGTGTTTTTCATAAAACCGATTTTGAAACGATTGTTTTGTCTCGAATTCCGTGCCATGTATACACGGCTGATTCGGTTTTTGTTCTTGTTGAAACCGTGACATGTTTTACACGGTTTTATCATCTTGTTTTCGATTTGTTTTCATGCATATTGTTGTTTTATACGGAGATTACAGCAACATGTCAAGTTTTGTCAATTGTTAAAATTGTTTTTGATGCATTTTTGATCAAAAATTGCAATTGATTTTGTTTTGTCAAACTGTTTTCACGAGGGTTTTATGTTTTCCAGAAACTTTTTCCCTCGATCGAGCATGTTTATAGTCGATCGAATGGTTTTTCTGACATGTTTTTACTCGATCGAGTCCTCTTGTACTCGATCGACCGCTTTAAAAACCACCTGCTCGATCGAGAAGTCCTCGTACTCGATCGAAAGCAAGATCTTCGATATAAGTCCTCGATCGACTACAGTTTTGTCGATCGAGTACTTCCTGATTAGCACACCTCTCGATCGACTTGCAGTTCAGTCGATCGAGCCCTGTCGTTCCTCGATCGAGCACCTATGTCCCTGGATCGAGGGATTTCTGTTTTGACAGCTTT
Source organism: Silene latifolia (assembly GCF_048544455.1). Classification (NCBI taxonomy): domain Eukaryota; kingdom Viridiplantae; phylum Streptophyta; class Magnoliopsida; order Caryophyllales; family Caryophyllaceae; genus Silene; species Silene latifolia. The sequence continues at coordinate 48,605,567 of NC_133530.1, forward strand.
GAAAATTTATTCTTTTTGCTTTAAATTTTCTTTTGGCTACAAAATGTACATTATACGGATATTGTACACTCGCTATGATTGTGAAACGGTTCACACACGTACCATTAAGTTATTTTAAAGCGTATTTAAAGTAACGGACTATATTGGATTAAAATTAAATGATAGAAGCGGTTTTATCACATGAATTTTAATCATTAAAAGGTGGTTTGGATAAATTTCACATAATTACGGAATTATGTCACGAATGAATTTGTTTTTTAGTTGATGCATTTTATTTATCGTTAATTATGAATGTTTTTGAATGCTTTTATTACGTATTTATTTATTTATTTTGCAATCAGTTGTAACTTAGTGTGGCCTTAGTAGAACGTGTTACTGTAATGATGGAACACGGTCTTGGTTGTATTTTGAGATCTCGTATCTCCGTTTTGGATTTTTCACTTGTAATTACAGTTTTTATTAGAATGTAATTAGGTTTATATTTTGTAATTTTAATTGTAATTTTTGAGAAGACCAAAGACGGAGACCAGATGCTCACTCCCGCTAACTGGATCAAGATGGAACAACAAGACAAGCTTCTTGGGTCCAACGGTGGATTCCAAAGTTGTATTTTGTTCTTTTTATTAGGATAGGCCACACTAGGAAATTTTATTTACGTATCGCATTCATTTATTTATTTTATCGTAACGATAGTATGCATCATTTTCCGCCTAAAAACCAAACCACCTAATAATTGCATGAAAACTGACACATATAGAGGTCACGAGTTAGTTTTCTTTGACATTCGTATGTCACACGTTTCATTATAAGCCATCACCCAAATTAATTCATTCGCGCAGACGCTAGTTATTCGTTCACTTAATATGAATTATAATTTAGTTGATGGGATCTTCCTCGTATAATCAAAAATTGAGAACGGTCTTTATAAGTCAAACTCCAATGAATCCCTTCTTCGTCGATAGGCATAATATGACCCCTTCTACGTCGGGTAAGTTGGAACCGATTGACTTATTTTATCTCAACACTATGGTCACTCGTACGATCCTGTGATTATGGTGGACTATAGATAGGATTTCCAGAAATCTATCGACCAAGAGTTTTTACGGAAGAACTAGCTAAACAGTTGGCTTATCAATTTACGGAAATTGAGTCTTGGGATCACTTGTATCATTCTTGAGGGAGATCAATTATGCAAGTGCGAGAGTCTACTTGTTTAAAATGAATTTTAAATAGACTTAAATCACCTCGATGAGTTGCTTATTTCGTTTTGTTTTTCTTCCTTTTTCAGTGTAGAACACGAACATTTAAACTGCTAATAACATAATGGCTGGCCGTGAGGACGACCCAATGCCAAGTGTCACATTGGACCGTGAGTCCGGCCGGATCTTCATGGATCGGATGAATCGTCTACTCGGATCGAAGAATGATGGATCAAACTTCACGGATGGGAGGCGGCATGGAATGCAACCATTGCTGATGGGAAGCTCAAATATCTGATTGAGCCCATCCCACCAAACCCAGGCCCCACGGCTGAAATTAACGAAATCGACAAGTATAACGATTTCGCCATGGAAGCGGGTGCGGTAAAGAACGTACTTATTTTTGCAATGGAATCCAATTTGCAGAAACGCTTCATAGCTCAAAGTGCAAACAAGATTTTCACTACACTCACTAGGGAATTCTCAAAAGCACCGAGAATCGTGACCTATGAGCTTACCACTCGCTTCTTTGATGCGAGACTCCAGAAGGGCCAACCAGTTAGCCCACACATTCTCAGCATGATTGAGAATGTCGAGAAGCTGGAGACCTTTGATTGTAAGATCAGCGAGAACATTGTTATTGACCGCATACTTCACTCACTCCACGATGGTTATTCGCAATTTAGAGCGAATTACTATATGAATGATTTGAAGAAAACTCCCCATGAACTGCACTCCCTCCTCGTACAGACCGAGAAGGACATGAAGTTCAGTGGGAGCATGAAACAGGATGTTCTTGTTGTGTCAAACAAGGGCAAGGGTAAGGTCAAAGTTCAGCCAGGCCTAGCGGTAGGCAAACCGAAGTTTAAGAAGTCGGGATCAGGTAAGAGTGGGCCTGGTGAGGCAAGTAACTCATCAGGCGCGACAAAGAGCAAGACCGAAAACATGGAATGCCATCATTGCCACAAGACTGGGCATTGGAGGCGTACATGTCCTGTTTATCATGAGGACATAAAAGCAGGTCGCGTTAAACCTGTTGGTATGTCTTCTCCTTCTACTTTTATTCATATGATTGAGATTAACCACGCAAGTTACGGAACTTGGGTACTTGATACTGGTTGTGGTTCTCATCTGTGTAATCAGGTGCAGGGCCTCCGACATCTCAAGCCTCTCGTAAAGGGTGAGGTTGACCTGCGTGTCGGGAATGGAGCAAGAGTGGCTGCCGTCTCGAGGGGAACATATGTGATCCAGCTTCCTAGCGGATTTGAGTTATCATTATATGATTGCTATTATGTACCCAGTCTTTCGAAAAACATCATTTCAGTTTCTGCACTTGACAAACTTGGTTTTTCATTTGTAATTGAGAATAATACTTGCATTTTCTCTTTACACAATATGATTTATGGCAAGGCAGTCTCCATGAATGGAATTTATGTTTTAGATCAGACCACCGAAATATTACACGTAATGAATAAAAAGTTAAAGGTTGGTGACAAAGATCAAACGTATCTATGGCACTACCGTATGGGACACATAAATGAGAAACGCGTTAAACAGCTCATCAAGAATGGAGCTATCTCGGCCTTTGATTTTCAATCATTTGGCACGTGTGAATCATGTCTCATCGGTAAGATGACTCGGATTTCCTTCAAAGGTGTTGGAATGCGCTGGCGACCTATTAGGGCTCATACACACGGATGTATGTGGACCTATGTCAATCACCGCACGAGAAGGCTATAGGTATTTCATCACTTTCACGGACGATTTAAGTAGATATGGCTATGTCTACTTAATGAAGCACAAAAGTGAATCCTTTGAGAAATTCAAGGAATACCAGAATAGGGTACAGAACCTATTAGGTAGAAAGATTAAAACACTGCGTTCGGATCGTGGTGGCGAGTATCTTTCTCACGAGTTTGATCAACACCTAAAGGACTGTGGGATTGCCCTACAGTTAACTCCACCTGGAACACCTCAGTTGAATGGTGTGTCCGAACGGAGAAATCGAACACTACTTGATATGGTTCGATCCATGATGAGTCACACCGTGTTGCCTGACTCATTGTGGGGTTATGCTCTTCTCGTCATTTGCTCTAATACTTAACCGAAGTCCGTCTAAAGCTGTTGACAAGACTCCATATGAACTATGGAAGGGAACGGTCCCTAACTTGTCCTTTATACGGGTTTGGGGCTGCGAGGCTTATGTCAAGTGGAGACACGAGGATAAGCTCGGCCCGCGATCGGTCAAGACATACTTTATAGGTTATCCTAAAGGAACACTTGGTCATTACTTCTATTCGCCAACCGAACAACGTGTCTTTGTTGCGGCCAGTGCGACATTCTTAGAGAAGGAATTTCTTGAGAATGCAAAGAGTGATAGAACCTTCGACCTGTCGGAGATTCGGAGAACAAACACCGAGCAACCATTGGAGGAACTGTTCCTTCAATCCCGCTGCGGTGAATATTCTGAGGAACCTAGGAGGTCGGGAAGAGTCTCTATTCCTCCGGCAGATACATTGGTATGGTCGAGGAACATGACATAGATGACGTTCTACTCTTAACGAGTAGTGAACCCGCAACCTATAAAGGTGCCATGACTAGTTCTGACTCAAAGCTATGGCTTGAGGCCATGCAATCCGAGATGGACTCCATGTATGAGAACAACGTGTGGGATCTTGTTGACTTACCTGCTAAGGTTCGTCCCCTTCAATGCAAATGGCTTTACAAGATAAAGCATTCTGTGGAAGGTCAACAAGATATCTATAAAGCACGACTAGTTGCTAAAGGTTTCACCCAAGTGCCAGGTTTGCACTACGATGAGATTTTTGCACCCGTAGTCATGCTGCGTTCCATTCGGATTATCTTAGCGATCGCCGCTTTTCATGACTATGAAATTTGGCAAATGGACGTGAAAACCGCCTTCTTAAACGGCTTTTTGGAGGAAGAGTTGTACATGGTACAACCCGAAGGTTTCATCGATCCACAACATCCTAAGAAAGTATGCAAACTTAAGCGTTCCATTTATGGACTTAAGCAAGCATCTCGGAGTTGGAATCATCGCTTCGACCAAGTGATTAAAGAAAATGGATTTCTTTGGATCTGTCGAGGAACCATGTCTATATATCAAGTCGAGTGGGAGCAAGATTGTCTTCCTAATATTGTATGTTGACGACATACTCACGATTGGGAATGACATACCTCTCTTAACTTCGGTGAAAGTATGGTTGAAGAACCATTTCGGATGAAAGATCCGGGAGAGGCACAAAGAATTCTGGGCATTCGTATCTATCGAGATAGATCACGACGGATGCTATCTCTCAGTCAGGAGTCTTACATAGACAAAGTCCTAGAGAGATTCAGCATGACCAACTCCAAGAAGGGGTTCCTTCCTATGGCTCCAGGGGTGCATTTGAGCAAGTCTCAGGCACCAGAGACACCGGAAGAGAAAGAGCGCATGACACGGATTCCTTATGCTTCGGCTATAGGATCAATCATGTATGCCATGATATGCACACGTCCGGACGTGGCATATGCATTGAGTATGACAAGTCGATTCCAACAGCATCCAGGTGAATCACACTGGTTAGCTGTCAAGAACATTCTTAAGTACCTACGGAGGACTAAAGATTGGGCATTGACTTATGGAGGCGATCAAAAGCTATGCAAGAACCGATTACGAGATGCTAGCTTCCAAACGGATCGAGATGACTCGAAATCTCAGTCTGGATTCGTTTTTACTCTTAATGGCGCTGCAGTCAGCTGGAAGAGTTCGAAACAAACTGTTACAGCAGATTCTACGACTGAGTCCGAGTACTATGCCGCGTCTGAAGCTACAAAGGAAGCGATATGGATGCGTCAATTCTTACATGGGCTATCTGTAGTGCCTAGTTCGAATGACCCGATCACCATCTATTGCGACAATAGTGGTGCCATCTTCCAAGCTAAGGAGCCAAAGTCTAGCAACAAGTCTAGACATGTACAACGGAAAGCTCATCTAATCCGGGATTACGTGGAGCAAAAGGAAGTAGTGATAGAAAAGATTGCTACAGATGATAACATAGCAGATCCTCTCACTAAAGCATTACGACAAGATAAGCATGAAGGGCATGTTAATTCCATGGGAATTAAACGTGTTCCTAAGTTGTAGTACTCTTTTATGGATCAGATTCATTCTCTCTTGTACTCTATACGACATCATCGTTTTGATATTTAATATATATATTTTGTTTGTCATGTGGATTTGTACGACAAATTTTGAACACCACAAAGTGAACTGAACGAACATTATATCTTTTCAGTCCTTAATTGCCCACATGAGCTGATAACTCTGGCAATTATTTTGTGACGTTGGTTGATGGTGGGTTCAACGAGCCATAAGTCAACCGGTTGGTCGACCAATCACGAGAGGCGATTTATACGGATATTTCGTAGGACACACTTGTGACATCGACGTGGAGTCCTAAATGTTTTATAACATTCGGTGCCCGGTCGTGGATAGGACTTCCATGGTGATCCTAAGAGTCGATTCTTTTGACTATCGACTGTCTCTTGAGACTAAGGCAGATTTTGGGTGACTTTGGTTTCTTTCTCACGGTCATCCGTAACAGGGGGCCAAGTAGATTTTTTCTGGGTCATTTCATGCTGTGCTTAGATCGGAAGGAGTCGAGTTGAAGGAAATATTCAGCCTTTATCAGGTACTCGATATTTCTCAGGGCCACTCGAGGAGTCAGAATCGAAATGCATGGCCATGCTCGGATACGGATTCGTTTTATCGGTTGAGTTACTCTCTAGTCGGGGAAACCACTCTAGATACAGATCGATTGTAAAATACGACCTTTGTGGATCCGGAGATCGCAAATTGTTTTACATTGAGTGGGAGAAATTTTAAATGAATATGAGAATCGGTTATCGCACATACACTTGTACGGACAAGTGGGAGTTTGTTGGAGCTTGTGTCCTCCAGTTAGTGCGGATAACGTCATTGCACATGCACTTGTACGGACAAGTGGGAGCTTGTTGGGGTTTGTGTCCTTAACAGTTAGTGCAAGGACTTATAAACCTCTAAAAGGATCAAAGGGCATACTTTTGGTATTATTATCAGTTGATCCACGTTTATCAATAACGGTTGGCTTGCTAGATAAGTTTGACGTTATTGTCATACAGATGGCGGTGATCAACTGGTCCCTAAAAGTCACACCTATAGGATACGTTTGAGAGACGTGACGGTATGAAAATACAGTCATGTAGATGCCAAATCTGACTAACCAGTTAGTCCGAGTTATTTGACTAGTAATTAGTCAAAATGTGATGTTAAGATATTATATTTAATACGGATTAAATATCATGGGCTAAAGGCGAATTAATTAACTAGCTAATTCGTAAAATTAAATATAAGCGTTTTATATTTAATTAATGTATATTGAATTAATTATACAATATCGTCTTTGTCGGACATGTATTAATACTTCAACTAACCCGTGTAATTAGTTGATGTTTTAATAGCCGATAACCGATGACGATTTATAAAAACCGCGTCATATACATTTAGTCATTTGGGTACGGACTACGAGTTAAAATGAAGAGGAAATGGAAAAGCCCATTTCCTCCCCATGGACTCGGTTTTGGCCGAAACACACAAAAGGAGAGCTCCTCTCCTTTTGTGACCTAGACAATTCATTTTACAGAAAACTAGGGTTTTGGAGACATTTTCTCTCTGAAACCTAGATCTCACATCTCGAAAACCTCACAACAAGTTCTCCCAATATTGCAAGGCAATCGGAGAACACCATCTAGCACAAGGGCATATCTCGGACAAGTCTTGGGTGCAACAATTAGGAGGGAATCTCGTTTGATTTCTGTTCTTTACGCCGCACTATAAAGGACCCGAGGTTAATTCTTGTTCCTTATCGTTTCTCTATTGTATTTATGTTTTATGACGATAATCGCATGCTAAATTTACGTTATAGTCCTAAATTTAGAGGGTCTTATACGGATATTACCCCACACCTCAAACATAAGAGGGGAGAAATGAAGCTTACAACCTGCCCTGAAAGCCCAATCATGAATACAGAACCAACCAGGACACGCCCAGTCAGCCCTAATAGGAGAATTCTTAGGGATTCAGACTTCAGCATCAGCAGGGATGATCCCCTTATCCTTCAGCACCTTCTCGAACTCAGGCTTCAAACGGTTTGCAAGAGACTGGTCATCTTTCAAAGCCTTTGTAGGCTTAAATTGGAAATCGCCATGAAAAATTGAGATCATCTACAGAGGAGAATCAATTGGAGTATCAGCCACAGAAGATTGTGCAACAGAAGATGGAGGCAAATTTTCAGAAGAGGTTTCTTCAGGATTTTGAGGGGGAGGAGTTCCAGGAGTCACCGCCCTGGTAGATTTCTTTTTCGCAGCCATTATTGAAAGATTATGAAAAGTTAATTGAAGATTAAAAAACAGAAGATTAAGGGAAAATTGAAGAGGAAGATTATTAAGAAAGAAGAAAGGAGGCTATTCTGATGGAGATTAACTTAATGAAGTGAATAAATATTTATAGTAGATTAAATTAGGGTTTCAACCGCAAGTGGATGGATAAGCATTGAAGAGGTTGTAGTAAAAACTACACGCGTCATAAACTGAAGAAAGTAGCCATTACAGGAACTGATTAGGCATGATTCAACCGTTAAGTAATTTTCCAGAAACTAAAGTTATCTCCTTATTTTTTGTCCTGACACATCGAAAATAAGGAGATAAAGGGCAATTGTTAGGCCTGGAAATCCGCAGACATCCCTGAATCAATGTATTACCTTGACCTAACTATCAGGCCGCCAGGGTGTCAGGCTACCAGGACACATGAAGACAGGCGCCAGGCCATGGAGAGGACAACGGTCAAAATATCAGGACGATATCAGACCAAGAGCTTATATTACAAGAGGAATATACGCGCAACATTGAATAGGAAGATCTCGTAATTAATGCAGCAATTAAGGACGTAATATTGGGAATTATTGCGGGTAAGTAAGGAGAATATTCCGCATTAATGGCAGGATCAAGCAGCCGTTCAGCTAAGTGCCTATATAAAGAGCATTTGGAAATCATTTGAAGGGAGATACAAGAGGAAAAAGAGAAGACAATATTCATATACAAATCTTACATATTTACGTCCCATTGTGCTAAATATATAATACAATAGTGAAATCCTCTCCTGGCTTGGTGCCCGTGGTTTTTTCCCATTTAAAGGTTTTCCACGTACAAAATTCTCTGTCTTGTTATTGTTATTTTTATCATCTTTATATCTTTATATTCTGCCTTGATAATCTGACTAATAAACCATATAGAGCTCGTTAACCCTACCTAAATCAACCCTGACCTGATCTTGCCTTGCGCAAAATCCTCTCAAAACAATCCTCAAGAAAATGATCGACAATTATCGAGATTGGCCTAGCAAAATACCTTTCGCACTATGGGGTTATTGTACATTAGTCCGGACACCCACTGGGGCTACTCCTTTCTTTTTAACCTATGGCATGGAAGCTGTGTAACCAGTTGAATTAAAAATCCCATCCCTACGCATTTTTCTCGAAAGTTAAATCCCAGAAGCTGAATGGAATAGGGATCGTTATGAAGAACTCATCCTCTTGAATGAACGAAGGTTGCGAGCATTACACAATGTGCAAACATATCAGGCACGTATAAAACGAGCCTTTAATAAACGGGTTAAGCCCAGGAACATCAAAGAAGGAGATTTGGTGCTCAAATCTGTCAGAGCTCTTTTACCTGTCGATCCACGAGGAAAGTTTAAGCCTAACTGGGCCGGACCTTTTTTAGTCAAGTCCATACTCTCAGGGGGTGCGGTTAGGATTACAAACTTAGATGGAAATGAATTTTCTAATCCCACCAACTTAGACCAACTGAAGCGATACTACCCTTAGCAAAGGACAAGAAAACGCGCCTCGCGTAACCTATGTGCCGCTCATGCGACACTAAATAAAACCGGCCCCTGGCCAGCTAAAAGCTTATTTCTCTACGCTCTTGCATTTTGACATTTTGACATTCTCATATCATCAAATAAATTGAATTTCACTTCCCTTGGGGGTAAGTAAAGCACATGCTTATTTTTCTTAAATTCACTACAAGCTCTTGCTTCGAACAATTATTCTTTTACATTTACTCGAACTACGCACAATGTTTGATTTCATTTTTTCTAATGAATACGTAGGCAATCCTTCACAGGATACAACTCGTCATTTTAAAAAAAAAGTGTAAATAGAAGGACATTTGCATTTGCATTTGAAATTCGGCAAGAATAATAAAAGAAAATCACAACAGTTTCTTAACTAATCTTTTATTCATTGTTCCATAAATAATAATAATATAATAATAATACGCAAATACATATAAAATAAAATGCTGAAATAAATACTAGGCTAAGATTCTAAAAACCCCGCCGTTTATTACAAAATAATAATAACATTAATAATAGTATAATAATGACTAAGGCTATTCTTCCATTTTCCCTTTGCCTTTGTCACCCTTGTCATATTTCTTATCCCGACCACGAGCCAGGCGCTCTTGTGTTGACTCCGACCTAATCACCAACGGTCGTTCTCGTGGTCTATGTAACACCCCCATATACCAAGGAGCCTTAACAAGACCTTTCCTAGCATATAAGGGCGTTACCATCTCGGTTGCCCGAGGACAGTAATAATCAAATGTCGATAAAAGAACAATTAAGTTATATTACAAGTGATTACAAAACTAAAGATATATAAAAGATACAACTCAAAACCACTATCAGCTATGTGAACTACTTCTGTCGTAACTCGTGATAGGCTCATCCCGCCAAGCACCCAGCTAACATCCAAATCATAACCTGCTAAGACTGACTGCTCACCATAGTGGATCACGGCAGACACAACAGAAACAAACAACAAGACAAAACCACACAAGGTCAGCAACTGAGGGAACAGACATACAACCACAGACACAATGCAAGCACAACAACAACAACAACAACAACAACAACAACAACAACACACACACACACACACACACACACACACACACACACACACCACATCTCCTCCAATCAATCACCGTCACCGACTGTCCACTGGACCAGCCCTGCCAGTGGGGGACCTTAGCCGTTCCCACCTAAGCCCCGCTCATCAATCTGAGCGATAGACCCATGTCCATTAATGTGCACATCCCCTCCCGTGGCGGGTTCCATGGAGGGCGAACTACGGGCGTGAAGCCACTCCCGCAAGTGACTCCACTCAGCCGAGGACGCACCTCGAAAACCATAGACAATCAATCACAATCAGCTGTACCAGAACAACGATAATCAAAACAACGCAAAACTAACCAATTACCACAATCATTCAACAATACTAACACTACCAACCAAACCACATAAACAGACACTCTAACCTACCTTTAGCCAACCGCAGCAATTCCGCATGCGATCACATGATACCAATCAACCAAGCAACACACCTATACATACAATACCATCATCTATCACTATCACTACAACCTTAACTGAAAAAAATGATGACAATGATGATGAAGATAACATACCTATACATAGCAACCCGGCGTCAAGACAACTACCCGACTCAAGCATCCCATCCCCATGGTGTAAGCATCATCAAGGGCCTCTAGAAAAGGGATTATGGTGAAGGAGAAAGTAGATGACATCATTTAGGTTTAGGAAGAAGGTGCGGAAATGATTTGGGGTTTCACGATTATCGATTTATAAATCCCCGCTGCAAACTCGCTACTCGATCGAGTAACTAACTTACTCGATCGAGTGACCCCTACTCTATCGAGCTCCCAAACTACTCGATCGAGTAGCCTCAGCTAGATCGAGTAACACACAAGCCAAAGCTGACATCGTCAACAGTTAACACTCATAAGGTTTCCGAAGGACAAGATAGGTGTCTAAGGTCGGTCAACATCGGTAAACGGGTCCCTAAAAGGACGGGTATTACAGTCTTCCTCCCTTAAAAATAACTTCGTCTCTGAAGTTCGACTCATCCTTCCCCGCGACACAAGACAAAGGAACCAAGGTCAACACCATCGCTTACCCGACACAGATCAACATTATCGTTTAAGAATACCATCCCACTATGTATGTTCATCAGACATCATCATCATTCACCTTAGCACATAATACACAACACGACTCCCAGCGAAACACCAACTTCCTTTTTGAATCACCGAACACACATCATCCACAAGTACGACTAACTCGACTATCATCTGCATTTATTACATAACATTGCTCAAACGTGAACCGACACAACTGTGAAAGTATCCCTTCATCAATTTCTTGCCAAAAATTGTCAGTTACAAAACACACAAACAACGGTGCTACTACTGATTCACACAACACATGTTTCATACCATTCTATTACTTTAACCACGCCACACAATTCTACTAATAGTAACTCCACCACCGCTAATAACATCCAATTCTCACGACAATATACTGAACGAATAACAGAGAATGAGATCTAGTAACATGCTATTCTATTTAACAATTATAACTACTACCCAATTACACAAACATCACTACAAAATTATCCAAGCAACCATTTAAAATACCACCAAATGTCATATAAATACTATAAAATTGCTATAAATATGTCATTTTTCCTTTGCGACATTACTCTTCCCCTCTTAAATGGAACTTTGTCCCCGAAGTTCACCATCAAATAACTTTCCTGTCCCACAAACCGATACATATTATACCACATTGACATTACATACGAACCGCAATGCAAACCCGGACTCATGATAACCCAATATACTTCCTGACATTACATAATTTGAATCGCATAAATATAAAACCACTGAAAGCGTGTATCACACCACAAGATGTACCATTACCAACTAGCAGCCATGTCATCAATTACTTTGTTGTACGATCATATCAATTATGCAACAAAGTTATAAACATTGTACATTACTTATCTAAGGCGGCTTGAAATAGTATACAAAATTATGTAAATATCACCGAGAGTTGTACAAATTAACCAATATGCACATTCGACTCATGGCAGCCACGACACTTTCTTGACATTACGTAAACATGACTCACATGATATATATATATATATATATATATATATATATATATATATATATATATATATGAAACCATTAGCAATTTGAACAACACCACCGAGCATCTCCCACCAACTATCAGACATGGCAAGAATTATTCCCTTATATGACCATACCAAAATGCAACAAGAATTGCAACCGTTGGACATTACGTTACCTGAAGCAATTTGATTTAGCATTTTAATTTATATACATAGCATCGAAAATTGTATAAATCGCACGACTATGCTCAACAATATAGCCACAGTTGGGACTGAACAACGATATAAGGCACCCACAACAAGAAATATTATGACAATGACCAACGACATGATGATGCAAATAAACTCTTAAACGAAATGAAGCTGTAACAGTTCTACTTGATCGAGTTCGTAAGGCACTCGATCGAGCTGGACTTACTCGATCGAGTTCATCAGCTACTCGATAGAGTAGGCTGAGATCAGAACACTCCCCCACTGTCACCCCTGCAGTTACTCGATCGAGTGAGGGGCACTCGATCGAGTAGCCACAGGTCATATGTTCTCCAATCTGTCATTTTTAAGGTCTAAGACAACAAATATACGAGTCGGAAACGTGTTTGCCGACAACAAATCCTGCACAACTGTCTGAAAAGCATCTAAAATATGGCCTTATGGCCGGAGTACAAACCCAAGTCAAAAAAATATACCAACAAAACAAATACTATTAACTACAAATCCATGAAACGATATAAAAACAAAGGAGTATCATCACTCCATCGCCTGCTCATCCATCACCTCGTCTCCACCATCACCACCAGATGTGCCTGCTGCAGCTGCGTCCTGACCTGCGACTCCACCCATGCCAGCATCTGCTCCCACACGCCATGGGGCCAAGCGACTGTAGGGATATGACTGAGGCTCTCCCCAAGTAGACCTCTCTACGCCAAAAGAGTGAAAAACTCCACTGTCGTCTCCAACGCCCCTCCACCACACCGGCTGAGCTCCCTCGGTCCCTGTACCCTGTACATATGCCATCTCGTGGAGGTTCCAGAGTGTCAAGGTAGAGGACACCCTCTCCGTGAGATCGCTCACTCTCATCTCGGGGCTGTAGAAGGAAGGGTAACTGGGAAACTGGTACTGTGGGGGCACAGGCTGCTCTGGCTGAGTCTCAGCCACCCTCTCTCTTACTCGACGTGGTCCTCTCCCCACCCTGGGCTGGGCATCCTCAGGTCTAGCACGATCCCCTTTCGTCAGCTCGGGCATCACCTCCAAGATATCCGGGTCAATGAGGTAAAGCTCTAGGGAACCTCCTCCTCCTCATCATCAGAATCGGCAACCACCACTGCCGCCGGTAGAGGCTCAGTCGCTGGAAGGTGCTCGAGAGCAGGTATACGCATCCAACTCATCCCCTAGAGTCTCCATGCTAACCCACCACCCTCCAAGGTCCTTAACCATTTCTGGTCGAGAAAATACTCACGGTCCAAGGTAGGTACTGCAGGGGTCAAGGGGGTATAGGCTGAGGAGGCCTCAAAGATGGTTAGCCTCTCTTCCAACCGAGTGGAAATAGCATAACAACTCAGAAAACGGGTGTCGGAAGAGGCCATCAAGGCTAAGCTGGCACACACACCATGTCCGGGGCACTAAAGGTGACTCTCTGAGATCGGGTGGGGTTAATGTACGCCACAAGCAACATCACCTCGTGTGAGTTAAGCTTATTTACATCCTTCTTCTCTAAAGCAAATAGGTCAAAACACGAAGGAAGATCTTCAAAGTGACATGTTTAACATCATTAATCAACATGTTACTTGAGGTGGGGGCGAGTTTGCCGGTAAAGCAAGGCATAAGGCTACTAACTCCACACTCCGTCGGGATGTTCTTAAGGGCTCCCTTCGCAGGTTTAGAAAGGCCAAGGTGGGTGGCAAACATGTCCATGGTGAGAAAAAAACTGGTGTTCATGAGGCGGAACTCAACGGTCTGTTCCACTGCATCATACTTGAAAGAACTCATGAACTCAAGGGTTAGAAAAGTATAAGAGTGTTTCCGGAGAGGGTACAACCCAGTCATACCAAAGGTCTCGAAGATATGCCTAACATCAGCCTCAATCCCCAGGTCAGTCAAAAGAGTGGTGTCTATGCAACGGGTGGGTCTCATACGTCGTCTCTGCAAAGCAACAAAAATATCTCTTTACGTAAAGTCCGCAAAGACAACAGAAGGGTACTCGGGTACCGCTGGGACCGTAGGTCCCCCACTTCCCTCACCTACCTCGGGCTCAGAAGCCCTCCCTCTCTTGCTCTGACGGGTTCCCACAGTTGGTCTCGGCATCTGTTTTCAACATATATTTTAGACATACAACAACACATACTTGAAGCATATAAACTTTCATATAATGACATTTAAAAGAATTACTATGTACACACTTTTACCAAATAATCCAGAAATTATAAGCTTAAACTCTCAAATTTATCATCAGACGGTCTCTACAGCTGTCAAAATTATGGCAAGTATGGCATCAATTTACATCACAACTACAAATTTTGAAAATTAAACCTTCAAAATAGCTTCATAAATTGACAAATTTCACAATAATGTGGGATGAATTTTAAGGCAAAATTTTGAGTAAAAACCATCAGAATCAACACTAAACATGATGTTCATAACGTACATTACCCAATTTTCCTCCTTTCATATGCAAAAGACAACCAAAATTCAATTTAAAATTCCAAAGCCTAGAAAATTCGGTACATACAAAAACCCCCCAATTTGATCGATTTTTTTTTTTTTGCATATTTAGCATCAATACTCAAGAAATTAAAACAAGTAAATCATGTGACGACAATTATAAGCAAGATTTTATGCATATAAACCGGATTTTTCAACAAACACCACTATTATACATGTTTTTAATCAATTGAAATATAGAAAGAGATGAATATTATTACCTTGAAGGATTAGCAAGCAAGGAGAATGAAATAAGCAAGTAAAACACTAAGATCCAAGCACCAACACACAAGGATTAGAGAAACTTTGAGAGAGATATAGAAGATTAGGGTTTAGATGATGAAGAAATAAGAAGGAAAAGAAGATGGGGAAAGGGTATAAGAATCCCGTAATTCCCCGGGTACTGTTCACTTACTCGATCGAGTAAGTAGGTTACTCGATCGAGTGGCCTCTACTCGATCGAGTTGGAGCTATTCGGTCGAGTTTCCGCTGGCAGATTCAACTTTTTCGACGTTATAGCTTCCTAACTAAATCGAATAAGGTCTACTCGATGGAGTAAGCACTCCTACCCGGTCGAGCGAGATTAAGAATAAGGTCAACACTTACAAGTTTAAGTAACGGTTCCTGCAAAACAACAACTCGTGTCGATTCCAAAATAAATTTGGAAATCGTCACAGATTATTATATTTATTCATGGCGCATTACTACTACTCAGATGCAACACAATGATTTCATTCAACCGAGATACATATTACTTCACTGCACAATGAATATTATGCAAAACGATTTACTACACTACCAACTTATTCATACACAAACTTGACACATTACTTTACCTCTGGTCATGCATTTGCCACATTCAACAATTCACTTATAATCATTTTACTCTAAGCATTCATCGAACATTAAACCATCATTTATCATCCAAGCTTACTATTAATTTAACCATGCCACAACATATTATCAGCTAGATTACTCAACTTAACTATGCCATATCATGAATCATTCAACCAAACATCCATCACACTTATCAAATATTACTTGACAAACGTTACAACTAACTCAAAACTTACTACTTACTATCATCACCACATGCAAGGCTCACAATTCATTTATAACTAATATGCATAGAATGATTTAGAAAACATCATTATCACCACATCACACAACACTGTCACGTACTATAAACACTTCACCACTTCCACTACTTCCTTACACACTTCTACTCATTCACAAACTTCCACCGTTCCTCATCACGGTTACACATGCTAACATTCATAGAGACTCCATCACAGACATTTCAAACATAACCATTATACACACTAGGCACATAATTCCCGACTCGATATCCCCATAACCGGTGACTGGCTTAAGCATAATGGGGCCATGATTTTGAAACGAGGATGCCTACTCACCCAAAATCTAGCATCAGCTAGTGCTCCCAATATACATACACCAGGTTCATTTTATTAGACTCACTACGTTCATTAGGCTCATTTGTTACAGGTTCCAAAATCGTCGCTCTGATACCACTTTGTAACACCCCCATATACCAAGGAGCCTTAGCAAGACATTCCCTAGCATATAAGGGCGTTACCATCTCGGTTGCCCGAGGACAGTAATAGTCAAATGTCGATAAGAGAACAATTAAGTTATATTACAAGTGATTACAAAACTAAAGATATATAAAAGATACAACTCAAAACCACTATCAGCTATGTGAACTATTTATGTCGTAACTCGTGATAGACTCATCCCGCCAAGCACCCAACTAACATCCAGATCACAACCTGCTAAGACTGACTGCTCACCATAGTGGATCACGGCAGACACAACAGAAACAAACAACAAGACAAAACCACACAAGGTCAGCAACTGAGGGAACATACATACAACCATAGACAAAATGCAAGCACAACAACACACACACACACACACACACTCACACACACCACATATCCTCCAATCAATCACCGTCACCGACTGTCCACTGGACCAGCCCTGCCAGTGGGGGACCGCAGCCATTCCCACCTAAGCCCCGCTCATCAATCTGAGCGATAAACCCACGTCCATTAATGTGTACATCCTCTCCCGTGGCGGGTTCCACGAAGGGCGAACTACGGGCGTGAAGCCACTCCCGCAAGTGACTCCTCTCAACCGAGGACGCACCTCGAGAACCATAGACAATCAATCAGAATCAGCTGTACCACAACAACGATGATCAAAACAACGCAAAACCAACCAACTACCACAATCATTTAACAATACTGACACTACATCAACCAAACCACATCAACAGCCACTCTAGACAACCGACAGTACTGAGTAGGAGAACCTACCTTTAGCCAACCGTAGTGATTCCGTGTCCGATCACATGATACTAATCAACCAAGCAACACACCTATACACACAGTACAATCATCTATCACTATCACTACAACCCTAACTGAAAACAATGATGACGATGACGATGATGATAACATAACTATACATAGCAACCCGGCGTCAAGACCGCTACCCGACTCAAGCATCCCATCCCCATGGTGTAAGCATAATCAAAAGCCTCAAGAAAAGGGATTATGGTGAAGGAGAAAGTAGATGACGACATTTAGGTTTAGGAAGAAGGTGCGGAAATGATTTGGGGTTTCACGATTATCGATTTATAGATCCCCGCTGCAAACTCGCTACTCGATCGAGTAACTAACTTACTCGATCGAGTGACCCCTACTCGATCGAGTAGCCTCAGCTAGATCGAGTAACACATAAGCCAAAGCTCACATCGTCAACAGTCAACACTCGTAAGGTTTCCGAAGGACAAGATAGGTGTCTAAGGTCGGTCAACGGGTCCCTAAAAGGACGGGTATTACAGTCTTGTCTTACCATTTCGATCCATCACCATCTCTACGGTAGGAGCGGCTCTCGGTTTCTTCAACGGACGAGTAACTAGGAATCCGGCTTCTTCTTCCTCTTCAGTCAAATACTTCTGATTCTCCTTTGCTACTTCGCGGATCTTGTAATCCACTGGCTCGTGTTTCCTCAACTTTTCACGTTCTTCGGGAGTACTAACCTTTCTCCATTGCAAATATGAGTCAGATACCCATAAGGAGCCAATAGGAAATGGTATGAACCACATGTTCCTCTGAGCCCACCTGATTGCCCACTCTCGACAAGACTCCGAAGTGTGTGCCAATTCAGTCTGAGGAACGGTATCAAGTTTTGGGATCTTCTGCCTAAGGCCCACTTGCCTCATCAATCTCTACGGGAAAATGCAAATCATAAATTCCAAGCCAAGGATACGGACGGACCGTGTCGGGTCCAAAGTTAGACTCCAGTAACTGACCTGAGACGCCACCACGGGACAATATATCGAATCAAGAGACCACCACTACTACAAATCCAGGCAACTACAACGCCCCTTTAACAACGCTTATTAACGAAAATCACCATAGACGTTGTAGAATGTATGGCGCGAATTTTACTAAAATTTATTACAACGGTTATGGTTATATAACCGTTGTTATAAGTTTTAACAACGGGTCAAACATGCACAACCGTTGTTAATAATTTGGCGCAAAATTGGCGCAAAGTTAGTGAAAAGTAATCACAACGGTTATTTTTTAAACCCTTGGTTAAAACTTTTTAACAACGGTTTTTGTTTAACAACCGTTGTCAATACTTTATCATCTCGCCGTCACTGTTGGTTTCATCGTCTCTTACTTTCTCTAATTATCAGGTAAATCTCGCCGTCACTGTTGGTTTCATCGTCTTTCATCGTCATTATTTTCATTTTCTAATTATTTCATTTGCATGTATGTGTTTTTATCGATCATTATGTTATTTCTCTAAGTATTATTCGCTTAATTAGCTAGTAAAACAAATTAAATAAAATAAAACAAAGAAGAAGCAAGATGATAGAGAGGAATGCATGATAAATTTAATTAATTAATATATATATATACATAAATTAAAAAAAGAATTACATTGATAAAAATGCAATTCTTATATTTTCATAGAGAGTCTTATTCTCTTCTATGATATCCATCCTCTCCTCCTTAGCTATTTGGAGGTTTCGTTCATGATGTGACTCATATTTGCACACATTTAGCCCCCTAATTGAGCCGAATTTGCATACTAATATAACATTCCATAGCCATTTTATCCGTCAAATGCTTTCTATTTTGCTTTCCTAGTGCATTTCGTATGTTTTGTAGGAAAGAAGACAATTAGGCGGAAATTCCCGTCTTTCGCGCATACTTGGAAGCTTATTGATGATATTAGATGGACTAGTATGAAGAGGAGGCAAGAACTAAAGACTAATTTCACAAGAATAAGAAGAAAGTGAAGAGAAGGATTCTGAAGCAGAATCCGAGCGGCCAAAGAGACAAGACGCCCGTCCAAGAAGCATAATCCGAGCGTCCAACCCTCGAAGACGCTCGGATTCCCTTGCTACAATCCAAGCGGATTTGCCCAAAGACGCTCGTCCACCTCTGCAACAATCCGAGCGGATTCCCCTCCTGGACGAGCGGATCGTGGCGTCTTCAGCTGAGATGCTCATCTCTCCGAAAAGACTAGCAATTCCCTGCTTAGAACTCACAAATGTAATTACTAATTTAGCCTTAGTTAACCTAATGAAGCTCTACTATATATACCCCACTTGTGAATAATCAAGGTATGGAGTTTTAGATTAGATCAAGCCTCCACATTAGAAATTCCTCTTAGATTTCATTAGGAGTAGATTAGAATAGATTACTCTTTAATCTTTCCACAAATCACACATTAATCTCTCCTTAATTATTGTTCAAGTTTGTTACTTTTGGGTAATTGAAGACTATTGGGTTATTATTAGAGGATTGACAACCCTTCATCAATCAATCAAGTTTCTTCTATTATTCTTTGCATTATTGTTTTGGAATCTCCATAGGTATAATTCTCTTAATCCTTGTTCTAATTATTGTTAATCTTTCTTACATGTTCATCATGTTTTACCTTGTTAATATGATTGACAACCTTGTTAACATGTTAAACTTGATAATGAGTGAGTAGTCTCTTAGCTAGGATTAGTGGGTAATTAGGGAAAAGTAAAATGGGATTAATCATGCTTAATCTAATATGTTTTCACAATTAAATTGCTTGCTTGTTGTGATGTCAACTTTATGCACATGTTATGTTTGATGAAATGCTAAGCCTATGAATCCTTGCATTTATAACCATCTCTTACCTATTCAACTTGACTTGTAAGATATAAACCAACTCGAGTCTTGTTAAACCATGCATAGAAGTTGATTAGGAGGAAAGTAATTCGACTTGTAGGTGTTGTACAATCTAATTGATTCGGTGTAACACCCCCATACTCCAAGTGCCTTACCAGGACCACTCAGGTATGAAGACATCACCATCTCGGTCGCCCGAGGTATGATAATCAAATAGACAAAACAGAAACAACATTTATTATAAATAGTTTAATGATGAATACAATCCTCAAAACCAAACCAAAGTACAATACATTATTCCAAACTATCTGTTCTCAACTGAAATGTAAATAAATGTTAAACTACAGCGGAAGACTCTATCGTCATGTCGTGGCCATCTCAGCTATCCCAGTACTCATCTCTATACCTGTTCAATATCTGCTCACCATCCCCGAATGGATCACCGCAGGTTTTACAAAACAACACCGGGGTCAGTACTAATCACACAATCAATATAGACAACAATAATAAGGCAAACAGACATTTGAATCACACACACACACACACACCACCAACTCCCATCATCTCGATCATCGATCGTCCACTTTGGACCACCCCGCCGGTGGGGGACCGCAGCCGTTCCCACCTAAGCCCCGCTCATCATACGAGCGATAACCCTGTCCATTAATGTGCACATCCCCTTCCGTGGCGGGTTCCACGAAGGGCGAAACTAGGGCGTGAGATCACTCCCGCAAGTGACCCCACTCAGCCGAGAACGCATCTCGAGAACCATCAACAAACACAACCACAATCACAATCACAATCACAATCGTCATATCAAACAACAACTAACTACAAAGACATCACCAATATCCCATTATGGGACTAATACCGAGTAGGAAATCCTACCTGGAAAGCACAACACGCAGACGGTATCTACAACAGATTGTATCAAACGTCTCCTCTACGAATTCTCCTCCTATCATACAACACATAGATGCTACCATTCAAATACTACTCATAAAAACCTCCAATTCCTAAATTAGGGTTTCACCAATCTTAACAAAACATTATAAAACTTATGTTAAAAGCTTACCCTCGACGCAAGGAATCCAACGACACGAACTACGATATTTAACCGACCGTCGAACTCGGGAATTGTCAAGAACGCGATTAGGAAGAAGAACCATTGCTTTCTCTCTTAAACAGGTTTTAGGTTTTGTAAAAAGTGATTTAAAACAATGACGAATATGTTTAAATACCTTAATCGCGTATTTAACAAAACCCGAGAAAACTCCCCAGTAAAATAGGACACTCGATCGAGTACCCAAGATACTCGATCGAGTACCCCCTACTCGATCGAGTACTGACTACTCGATCGAGTGCCCAACAGGTCAGAAACTATTTTGCTTCGCCACTTACCCTTACTCGACAGAGTAAGGCCTACTCTATAGAGTACCCAGAGACTCATAAATACGGAGTATTACAGTCTTCCCTCCTTAAAAAGAACTTCGTCCCCGAAGTTCAACCCATACATAAAAACAAACATACTAACTCGATCAAGACACAACAACGTGACTAAGAACTCAAAACAAAACTCCAACCCAAACATGAACTCGTAACACCAACTCCACTAACTATTCCTACCTCCACAACATGGCTCACGATATCGTATCAACTCCACATATATATATCTCTCACGACACCAACTCCATACATAACCAACTACCATCCTCTAACGCTGCTAGTTCCATAATATCATCCACTATCAAATCCAAAATCAAGACACTCATAGACATCAAACGGAATGTTACATTCTACCACCCTTAAAAGGAACTTCGTCCTCGAAGTTTACTCAGACTCATAACATCATCCTCCAACTGTCAACACTATATAAAATATTCTCATACTCCGAAGCATCACACTACTACAAGCACGACCATGGCCTTTTATAAGTATCATCCACAAAACAAATCCCTCCTTTACGCTACGCTAACACTCTACTTCCAATTATATTACAACATGCACCACCATGAAACTCTCTTTTATCGCATCCTACTCCTCTTAAGACAAATGTTACGTCCTCGTAACTCACTAATACTAAATCCTAGCTATATCGTCTCATTATCCTCATCACCACCGCATGTCAAAGATAACCACCTATAATCTAAACACTGCCATGCATATATCCAAGGCTCTCTTACTTAAACATTTCTCATAACTCAACTCATTCGGCACACCCCTAACCTATACCATAATGCTCGTAGCAAAATCTCCATACTAACTCTCCATTATTTCTGCAAAACAATATACCTCTCTATGTAAAGCACCTATCTCCCAAAAGCATAACTCACGATCCACACTCGTTACGTATACTCACACTAGATCCTCAAGTTCTTTCCTTCATTATCGCAAAACTCAAACGTAACTTAACATGACACTAATTTCCCCAACACCCTACACTCACTGTCTCAACCAAAGATTATGAACCACCTGCATCTTTCGGGTCATTACCACACATGTTCTACGACTCACTTGCCATTACCATGTCTACTGAAACCTTAACTAGAACAAGATCATAATTATTGTAACAACCTCTCACAACCATGTCCCATTAACAGAATGTCACTATACTATGACAACAACGAAAACACATACAACTCTATGTATATCATACTCTACCCTCATTCCCAACTTAACCAGGTAAAGAAAACATCAATAAACAAGACAACTGTCTATCTGCACAAACTGAAACTCGCAGGGAACAACATCAAACAAAACAACAATCTATGTATAATCGCTATGTACTTTGAAACTCGAATCATAATCATCCTGCCTACTCCACCACAACCGGTGACGGCATCACAACACCGCCACCAACAGCCACACCGCAGTGCGAAAATACCCGCATCACAACACTAAATATCGTGCCCGGATCACCACCCGAGGCACCACAACCACACCGATAGACATCACAACTGCATACGATTCCCATAAACACTGACTGAGCATAACTTCTCAGACAAGAAAAAAAAACTTACTCAAATCCACTTTATTAAATCACCACGCAACGTATTATGTGGATAAACAGATAAGCATCTCATGAACATCATCTCTACCATTTCACGGAATACACATGTGTTATTAATACACATAAAATTATAACTAGCCATGTCAAATTAATCAAATTATTACCTTTTTGGATATCACTCAATTAAATTACCGTGTCCAACATATATATTACAGAACATTCATAAAACAATTTATATATAACATAGACCCATAATCACATCCAACCAATCAATCCTGATCACGTAAGTTACCACTCGATAAAGGGTACCTGTCGCCCGAGCTTAACTCGCATGCTCCTCATCACATTCTTCCATTCGCATACCCAACACCTTCTGCCATACATAACCATATAGCTAACACTCATTATGAGAAACCGCCTCCCAAGACTATGTCTTATACTTCCTTACAACCATAATTATCAATTCAGTCTCTACAACATCAACCTCTTTAGAATTACCATCTCTCTAACATACCGTCACTCTTAACCACTAGTCAAAAACCATAACACTACCCTTTGTCCAGGACATCAAACCTCTTCACTCATCTCTAAACATCACGATTTCTTTCCTATCTTTGGTTAACATCCCAAACAACGAACATCAAACCCATCAACAAAATTACCTCAACATTATTCCCAATACTATCTTATTTGTATTGTCATCCAACTCTCCTCCAAATATCACGATCGTACAATACTCCACCAACTTCTTGCTCCCTTAATTCCTCGAAACTCATTATCAATCATGTTGTCCTGAAACTCCTATATAACCATTAGCTAACATCCTCGTGATACTATCACACATTTCGATGATTCCTTACCTTTATATCACATAACTCCGGTGAACATTTTCTTAGTTTTACTCCCCTCATGCTTTTCTTTTTACACTCGACTAAAACAATTAACCATTCAACTCCTTATTACTTCTTCCTAACTCTTTAGTGCTCCGATCACCTTCTTATTGCTCCAAAATTCCAATCCCATTATTTCTTATCGATATTATCTCACTCTTCCTTACCATGGGTCCTCTCTCATCACTCCACTCACTCACACTTGTCACTAATTTGTCCATAAAAATCAACGTTTAAAGTTCAAACAATTACATCTACCTTTTTACATCTCTAGAAATCAACATTCTTTTATACCGTTAATTGCCCAAGGAAATCACACATTAGTTTCGTCTCTCGATAACACAAATTTCCAAACTCAGTCACTATCTGCAAATCCACGTCGCGACATGTCCCATTAAGTTCGATATATACCACTCTTCTCAATTCCTCTAAAACGGCCTTTCATTACATATATTCTTACTCAACACTATTTCGAACCATCTCCCTCCATAATTTATTATACATCTCAGGTTGCTACCATCCACATCCTTTCTTTCAATCTTTTCATTCTCACGTTCCTTAAACTTACATCATGCCTTGCCCACATTCACTTACATTTTCATTACTCAACATACAATCATGTCACTCATCTCGTCTCACACAACATGCTCTATGCCTCAATTAAGTTCATCAATATCCTTTTTCTTTTTCCACTTCTCAGCACAACCACATATCGCTCATCTCCTCCCACCAAACTCATACTCACCATAAGGTGCCACTCACCACCCCATAAGATTGGGTAACTTACGTATCAAGACCAACTTACATGTAAAACAATGCATAAAGAAGCAAAATAACGCCTTTGAATTAAACATAATATGCAACGAAGTCAAAAGATAAGCATATGACCCAAAATAGGGGTCACTAGATCGAGTACAGGCCACTCGATCGAGTAAGGGACTTACTCGATCGAGTAGGTGAAGATCAGAAGCACGTAAAATAAATCACCAGGGCTACTCGATCGAGTAAGCGAGGTACTCGATCGAGTGCCCCTTACTCGATCGAGTACCAAGGATACTCGATCGAGTACCCTAATTCTCAGCACTGTCCAGTTTTCGTAAAACAGTCATAACTCACTCATTACTTGGTCAATTTGGGTGTGTGACCTATCGTTAGAATCGTAAAAGGACAAGCTATCATCTCCAATTGGAATCACATCAAAATCATTTATGCATCTCAAGTTATAACAGTTTAAAGACAACCTCTTTATAAACGAAAAACACAACTATTGATTTTTACTTCCCAAACGACTTAAACAACAACCAAGCAAACAAAACCAGTCCAAAACTCATAAAACCAGTATTCATAATCATATGTTACTATTTTCAAAAGCCAAGCAACAACATTAATCATGCACATAATTTTTCTAACTCATTAGTCATGTACTAACCGCATACTTTAAATTTTATAACTTTTCGTAACACAACACTCTCATACATTACAAATCCTATTTCCATGTTACTAATACAACAACAATACAAATACACTCCGTCACCTAAACATATTCATAATCACAAAATTCATATTCTTATGCAATTGCTACTCCATCCTTTCCAATCAATTCATCATGCTATTAAAGCCACATTGTAAATCATTCAACATGTTATCATCTCATTAACATGTTCCACATATCATTTTCTTTCAAATGCTCAACTTCCTATTTCAACACCAAACAATCAACACACTTCATCACTTTGTTGCACAAGTTAATCAAACACACAGATGACTCGACAAACACTTTCCCCACGTGACCGGTTCAAAGTTGTAGGGCGACCCCCGCGACTTTAGGACGTCTCCCAAGCCTTTGCACTAGCTCCTACAACTTTTACCCCGGGTTCATTTTAATTGACTCCCTATGTTCATTAAGTTCATTGGTTACGAGGTTTCGGGATCGTCGCTCACGATACCATTTGTAACACCCCATACTCCAAGTGCCTTACCGGGACCACTCAGGTATGAAGACATCACCATCTCTACGCCGAGGTATGATAATCAAATAGACAAAACAGAAACAACATTTATTATAAATAGTTTAATGATGAATACAATCCTCAAAACCAAACCAAAGTACAATACATTATTCCAAACTATCATTTCAATCGAAATGTAAATAAATGTTAAACTACAAATGAAGACTCTATCGTCATGTCGTGGCCATCCCAGCCTATCCCAAAGACTCATCTCTATACTGTTCAATATCCGCTCACCATCCCCGAATGGATCACCGCAGGTTTACAAAACAACACCGGTCGTACTAATCACACAATCAATATAGACAACAATAATAAGGCAAACAGACAAATTTGAATCGTCACACACACACACACACACACCACCAACTCCCATCATCTCAAGATCTTGACCGTCCTTTGGACAGCCCGCCAGTGGGGGACCGCAGCCTGTTCCCACCTAAGCCCCGCTCATCATACGAGCGATAACCCCGTCCATTAATGTGCACATCCCCTTCCGTGGCGGGTTCCACGAAGGGCGAACTAGGGCGTGAGATCACTCCCCGCAAGTGACCCCACTCACCGAGAACGCATCTCGAGAACCATCAACAAACACAACCACAATCACAATCACAATCACAATCGTCATATCAAACAACTAACTACAAAGACATCACCAATATCCCATTATGGGACTAATGCGAGTAGGAAATCCTACCGGAAAGCACAACACGCAGACGGTATCTACAGCTGTATCAAAACGGCTCCTCTACGAATTCTCCTCCTATCATACAACACATAGATGCTACCATTCAAATACTACTCATAAAAACCTCCAATTCCTAAATTAGGGTTTCACCAATCTTAACAAAACATTATAAAACTTATGTTAAAAGCTTACCCTCGACGCAAGGAATCCAACGACACGAACTACGATACGAACTGACCGTCTGAACTCCGGGAATTGTCAAGAACGCGATTAGGAAGAAGAACCAGTTGCTTTCTCTCTTAAACAGGTTTTAGGTTTTGTAAAAAGTGATTTAAAACAATGACGAATATGTTTAAATACCTTAATCGCGTATTTAACAAAACCCGAGAAAACTCCCCCGTAAAACCGGACACTCGATCGAGTACCCAAGATACTCGATCGAGTACCCCCCTACTCGATCGAGTGCCCCAGCTACTCGATCGAGTGCCCAACAGGTCAGAAACTATTTTGCTTCGCCACTTACCCTTACTCGACAGAGTAAGGCCTACTCTATAGAGTACCCAGAGACTCATAAATACGGAGTATTACATTCGGCTCCGGGACCCAACTCTTCCTAAGAACCGTAAGAGATAAACCAACTCGGTTCCTCCCCAACAATAATTGCTTGCAACTTTGTAAACATGTTTGTATGATCAACACCATGAATCCCCTATGACCCCATGATATCCTTGTTGGAAATCTATATCTCATAACTTAACATATTCTTATATGTTTCAAATTTATTTAGTCATAAAATAAATTCTAGATCTTATGCATGCAAACTAAAAAGGTAAGAGAAGAAATCATGTTCCTTACTATGATAATTTCGGTCATCATATGGGCACCAACAAGATCTCCTTCTTGTTAGTTCTTGAGCTTTCCATAAATGGATGAACATTCATGACTTCAAATTAGAAGCCCTCCAATTAGTAGCACCCAAAACTATCCCTTAATCCCACAAACTAACATGTACTAGATATTTGTAATGTAGTTTACCTTAAAATCTATTACTAATACTCATATACTACTTCTAGTATTATTAGTGTTTGATTTAAACAAATTTGATTCACAAAAATGAATTTTTATGAAGAACAAGAGAGAGAAGGGAGGTATTTTCATAAAAATGTAAGAATGAATAATAGAGAAAAATCCTCTCTAATTGTTTCTCAAAAAACCGGTTGGACTAGTGGGTATTAGCACCATTTTTCTTTTTCTTTTTGTCTTCACAAGACAAATGGTGTAAGGCTTGGTCATTGTCAAGTCACTATCAAGTGTCATGGACAAATGAATAAGACAAATGAATAAGACCAAAAACCACTAAAACTGCCACCTAATTTCGGTTTATCTAGTGTAATATGGAGTCCATTTTATTTTTGTCAATTGTACAATTGTATGTCATGTGACATGTGACATGTCTTATGTCATGTTTTAATTTAAAATGTATATTTAACAAATTAAATATCATTTACAAATTAAATAAATCATATTTAACAAATTGACTAGTAATTTAAAATTACTTTCTCATAAAATGGTCATTTAATTAATAGTTAGTATAATTCACAACATTTTGTAATTATAACTGACTTATCATTCTCATCTCGCGTGTTTCGCAAACACCGATTAATTTTAGTAATATAACTTCTTAAATTACTAAATGAAATCTCATTTAATCACATTATAATAAGATGTCATTTTTCTCTCTTATAATAATTTGTTCAATTTTAAGGAATTAATTAATCAGACGGCATACAACTAATTAACCTTTTCAATTAAGGGAATCGTCCTTTAGGTGTGACCTCAAGGGATCAACTGATCACCACCGTCGCACGACAGTAATGTCAAACTCTAGCCAGCCAATCATTACCGATATGTGTGGACCAGTTGACTATATATGTAATGTATCATCCCTTCCGTATTCTTGTAATGAGATTTAAATAATGATATTTAAATCATGTGATCGCACTATTGTTGAGGATACATTTCCCAACAATCTCCCACTTGTCCTCGACAAGTGTGCGTCACCAATTATCTTGTCCTATTACTATCTCCCACTCAATTCAAGGTGTCTTTCGGGTCGTACTTGCAAGTGATCATATCGAGAGTGGTTTCCTCGATCTGGAGAATAACTGATTGACCGGATTTATCTATCATAGATAACTTCCGAGCGTGGCCACGCATTTCCAGTTCATTACTCCTCGAGTGGCCCCGAGATATTGTTTTTAACCTCGACAAAGGGGTGGACAATTCCTATCGCACTTATTCCCTTCGACTAGCCACAACCATCATAACCCAAAATATGCCCATTTGACCCCATTTACGAAGGTCGTAGTAACACAAATCAAAGTTAATCAAATCGTGCCATCTTAGGCGAACAGTCTTTAGTCAAAAGAATCGACTCATTAGAATACTACAAGAGCTCTCGCCACGACCAGGCTTTATAAATTTGTCGAACTCTATAAGCGGTCCCGCCCGACAAAGTGTTCCTAATATCTGCCTATGTGATCGACTAGTCATCTCACATGACTCTATGGCACTTGAACTTGCCATCAATCGCATCACACTCTAGTCATTTCGAGACGTCACCTCATACAAGTGACTATAGGCGAATACAATGCTAATCCGTGTTCACTTTAACGGGGTTCAATGTTGTCTCTACAACCCGTTTGGATGTAACAAAGTATAAGAAAAGAGTTTTTTAAAGTAAAAACTCGAACGACAAATGCGATTATCACATATGAATAGTCAATGCCTGATTACTACTTCATATTCTATAATCCAGTTTGATCTTGAATGTAGTTGTTCATCTCAATTTAATTGAAATGACATGACTCATCATGTTAAGCCTATGAGAAGGCTTTGGTTAGTAGGTTTTATCAACTTCTTGTACCTTACTCAACCTTACTACATACTCGTTTTCCTTTGTAATGTATACATTTGCATTACAAAACTTTCTGAGTACGTGTCGAGATCCAATCAAGACATAGGTCCTCTAGCCTAAGAATAGCTCCCACTTTTTTTCACAAGTGTGCGGGACTCATCCTCTTGCACATCTCATGATTGCAAGTGTACTCAATTTCCGTTATAAATATCTCTCATTGTTCTTTATTGCCTAGAACGATTCTAGAAAATCTACTTCTTAATTAACATAGACACAATGGTATCTTAACCATCCTAATGTGTTTTGATTATGGTTTTGTCAGAAACCATGCGCAATCTCAATTGTCAATTGTCACATGTGTAACACCCTTACACAAAATTGCATCAAAAACACTTTGCTTTACTTCCTTAATGCTTCTGCAAGCACTTAAGGGTAATCTTTATGGCTTACTTGGTAAAGATTACTTAAATTCGATTTTAAAACAATTCATCATACTCGAAGCATATGAAGTGTTATACATCATTACTTATTTAATTGATCCGGCAGCGGAAGCAAATGGAATCAATCAAATATGTTCAATTTAATTGAACTAGTCATGAATCTTATCAACATAAGACTTCTTATTGACGCTAATATCATGTGGATTTATCTTCATAAATCCGGATATTCAAGAAGTATTATAATACTCCAAAAGTCTTAAATCATTCTTAATGATCAATATGTCATCCACATATAAGACTAACTAAAATTTCCGTAACTCCCACTAAACTTCATGTATAAACACAACTTCTCGACTTATCGAGAAATTTTTTATACCATGATCAAATCATTGATTCCAACTCATTGAAGTCCTACTTAAGACCCTCTCTTGAGTTTCACATTATCTTAGGATTGCAAGAATCTACAAAACTCAAGACATGTATTGAATACATTCCTTCTAATTTAAGAAGTGGGTTTTAGATTCACTCGCTATGTATTTCATAATAATGAAACACAATCCCTAAGAAGATCCAAATATATTTAAGCATTTCAACCAGTGCAAAAATACTTTGCCACCAATCCTTGCTTTGAAATCTCTCTTTATTAGTGCAAAACCCTTTGTCACTAATCAAGCCCTTTTATTTCGGATTTTTATGGCTCTAATGCCTTGTATTGAGTTGTGACTTTAAACACTCTCATGTAAGTCATATGTTCATTACTTTCTAGAAGTAATCAATTTGAATCAAATGATTTCTTTTGTAAGTTATAAGCTTTTTACTTTCATAAAAGTAGCATGAATTCATCATTTTCAACAAGTGGCGAATTTAACCTCCTGGGTTTTAAAGAAACAATATCTTACACAAAACGTCTCATGTAGTCAAGAAAGACCAGTTTCTTGCGACATAACATTCTATGTGGCATTCTTTGTGGCTCTTGAATAATTTCTCCCACTCTGTCTTTCTAGAAATAAACTTGTATTTTAGAAAGACAGTTTCACGAGCCGCAAACCCGTCGTACTCGTGATAATTGAAAGGGAAAAATGAGCTTTTGTTTCTTGTGAAAACTTACAAATATGGTACTCTACATTTCATATCTCATATGATTCGTTTTAGATTTAGTGGAAAAAAAAATTTAGACAAAAATGATAATATCCCCAAAAGGATCAAGTAACTCAAAGTAACTTGATTGAAGTCCAAACCATATCGAATAGCGTTTGAATTCTTTATCCAACCACACATTATTCCATAATGCGTGCTAAGAGAGATTAACTTGTGATACTATATCACATTTCCTTTGGCTTATATCAAAGTCTTCACTTTGATAATCCCATCACGACTAAATCGTGCTTCTTTGAACTTTTGAACTTCTTCAAAGATTTCTCTATTTACCTTATTAAGTGAACACATTAGTGTAAACCTAAATCGTTGGTAAAAGAAAATGATCAACCTATTTTGGATCAATGATTTACAACCTCGATCTCCTTTTTAACCAAAAGGCACGAGACATCTTGCTTTGAATACAAGATACGCATATACCATTAAGAATCTAATGGTTTCAAGAGTACTCGATAACTCTTTGCGTTCATCATTCCAAAATTTAAGGTTTAATCTTGGGTTACCAATTTGAGTCTTACATCATCTACATGATGTGTCATTCTAGTTTGGTTTAGAATATAATCACCTTGATAATGGGCTAGCCATACATCAAATTATGGTGTATAGGGTCACAAAAGTGAAACCTCTTTTGTATCTTAACAAGTTTATATTCTTATTTAGAGTTTATGCACTTAATAGTCACAATTAAGTACAACTTTAAATCCAAAAACTAGATTGAGTACACAATTACTCTATCTCTCGACATTGTTGTTGCTAGTCGTCATATTCTAATCATCTTATGTGTCGAATACAATGATGAAAACCTCCACTGGTTTCTAATATTGACGAAGTAGTACTAGCAAAATTTATGTTTAATCAAATAAACATTTAAAGAAGAAGGTCTCATTAGATGTCCCAAAACTAACTTGTTGATTCTTCAATAATTTGGGGTAGTTTCCTTTCTAGTGTCCAACATTTAAGACAATGGAAACTTTATCGGTCGGGATTGATAGGTTTAGTATCGTCATTCTCAACAACTTTACCTTTAACATTACCTTGTATCAATTCCATTCTAATCTTTACTTCTTGAACCTCGTCCTCATCTTAACGGTTTAAGAGAATGCTCCCACTCATTTCAATGAGTTTTTGCTTAGAGAAGCAAAATTGGATTTCATGAAGACTACTCTTCATTCGTTTGTTTTAATCTTAAAACTTTCATTGAAGTGGTTGCGATATTTTGGTCAATTTTGATTTCCAACAAATCTAGTTACCAAAATTTGAAACAATTCATTGTAAGTAGATGTGTTAGTCAAGAATCAAAAACCTGTTTGATAATGAATAACTTTTATCTATACTCTTCACAAGAGATCCTTAGCAATGGTTCATTTGAGGTTTTAGAAGCAAATTTATATTTGTCTTTAGTTACGATGTTTTAATGGAGATTTGAATCAAAAATCGAAATGATATCGTATATGAATTGTGGTAAAGAAATAGAACAATATGATAACGAAATAATGAAAACAAAACATTTATCGTTATAATAATACTTGTAAACAAGTATAGCATTTACATAGTGACCTCTACCCAACTATGATAAATGATTCCAAGATCCAAATTCATATTAACTTGGGCACGGTAGGGCCGATGAAACCCTTATCAATATAACTTGGTGGATTAACGCTTTAATCGATTCTACTTCTAGAACTCTTGGTCGATAAAATTACATTAACATTTATCTTTAGCCCGGAACACATGCGACTACGGTCACGAATACTTCCGTTGAGCTCAATCCAAATTTCGAATAAATGTGTCCATGATCCAAATCCACATCAACTTGGGCACGGTATGGCCGATGAAACCCTCATCAACATGAACTCGGTGGATAGACATTTATCACCCACTTCCCCTACGTAACAAGGTTTGTACCCCGGTAAGGCCGAGTGCACTCCCTTACGAAATAGGTTTTCATGGTTTCTACTCTTTGGTAAGGCTATGTCTCAATTGATTGTTTTAGCGAGAGGTCATGTCAATTTATTATCTATCACGTTTTAAGTGAACTAAAGCGGTGAACTACGATAATTATAATTGACACGGTCGATAAACTCGATTAAAATGACAATGCATGTTTTAGTTATGGCGATTTAGCGATGCATGCGACATATAAATAAAATGCAAAGCATAAATTAAATCCTAGTATGGCCTTCCTAAAATAGAAAAACTATTTAACTATTACATATTCGGAAACCAACTCCATTAGTCCCTTGAACTTCGGTTGAGGCACGCATCTCAAGGTAACACCGTCTTTATGTATCGTCTTCCTTGAGTGACACCGTCTTCAAGGAACTCCGAAATAATAAAATTACATAACAAATTACATAATTTCCTATTATACATTTGTAATTAAAATAAAATAAATCTATTAAATTACAAAACGGTGATACGAGATCACAATAAATTACAACCGAATCGATATTCCCATACATTTCGGGTAATATCAATTAAAAACTAAGGCCATACTAAGTAAAAATTACATAATTCAAAATTACATAAAATAAAATTATGACAATCATAAATAAAATACAACATTATAATAGGTATGAACATTCCCAATTTTATGCTAAATCGCCTTTAAGGAGCCAATATCGTATATTAATCGGTTTTTACGGATTTGCGTGATTCAACCTTTTAAAATCACAATAAATTACATAAATTCATATTTATGCACAAGTTAATTACCCTAACCATCTTAGGACTCAAAATTAGTCTCCACTAACCATTTGACTATAATTAACTTATATTTCTTAAAATTGTTCATTAAAGGACTCAAAATTACAATAAAATGCCATAAACTTCAAATAAATCACAAAAATTCAAATAAATTCAAAATTTGAAATTTAAACTTATGAACATTCTGGACAAATACCATGAAACTCATAATGTTCAAAAACTTAGGTTAAAAAATTTCGAAAATTATCGGGAAAAACAATGTTGCGGTTTATCGGATTTAACATTTATAATCATAAAAACATGAGAAAAATTATATTCACCAACTTTTCAATTTTAGATCTGAAATAGATAATAAAATGCAACATGTGACGTTTTTCCTTAGTCATGAAGTATGTTTTAGCAATTTTTCACTAATTAAGTCACTATTTATGCTATTTTTCATCAAAAATCCATAAATCATGCATGAAGACTTCATTATAGCCTATTATTTTACACACATCTTGTAAAATTGCATGTGACAACATACTAAATTTCTATGACCAGATTCGAAATATTTCTCATATTAACCTATTTTTCATTTAAATTCGATTTTTATCATGAAAAATCCATATTTCGAGCATAAGAACTCCAAAAATTTTGAAAATTTCCAGATCATCTAAAAATAATATATGTGAAAACATATCCAAAAACCACTGGAAAATTCGAAGTTTAGCTAATTTTCGTCCAAAAATGACATTTTTATTATAAAAATCACATTTTAATGCCAATATTAAATAAAATGAACAATAAAAATCCGTAAATTAACCAAAATATCCTAAATACATTTTAGGATCAGAAAATTTAACATGCATAAATTATTTTCGTGATATATCATAATAACACAAATTTATAAGTTTTATATGTTAATCGTATAACTCGGAAAAACAATAACCGATTTGCATGCAAACAACCTTGTGCTCATGATACCGCTTGTTGGAAATCTATATCTCATAACTTAACATATTCTTATATGTTTCAAATTTATTTAGTCATAAAATAAATTCTAGATCTTATGCATGCAAACTAAAAAGGTAAGAGAAGAAATCATGTTCCTTACTATGATAATTTCGGTCATCATATGGGCACCAACAAGATCTCCCTCTTGTTAGTTCTTGAGCTTTCCATAAATGGATGAACATTCATGATTTCAAATTAGAAGCCCTCCAATTAGTAGCACCCAAAACTATCCCTTAATCCCACAAACTAACATGTACTAGATGTTTGTAATGTAGTTTACCTTAAAATCTATTACTAATACTCATATACTACTTCTAGTATTATTAGTGTTTGATTTAAACAAATTTGATTCACAAAAATGAATTTTTATGAAGAACAAGAGAGACAAGGGAGGTATTTTCATAAAAATGTAAGAATGAATAATAGAGAAAAATCCTCTCTAATTGTTTCTCAAAAAACCGGTTGGACTAGTGGGTATTAGCACCATTTTTCTTTTTCTTTTTGTCTTCACAAGACAAATGGTGTAAGGCTTGGTCATTGTCAAGTCACTATCAAGTGTCATGGACAAATGAATAAGACAAATGAATAAGACCAAAAACCACTAAAACTCCCACCTAATTTCGGTTTATCTAGTGTAATATGGAGTCCATTTTATTTTTGTCAATTGTACAATTGTATGTCATGTGACATGTGACATGTCTTATGTCATGTTTTAATTTAAAATGTATATTTAACAAATTAAATATCATTTACAAATTACATAAATCATATTTAACAAATTGACTAGTAATTTAAAATTACTTTCTCATAAAATGGTCATTTAATTAATAGTTAGTATAATTCACAACATTTTGTAATTATAACTGACTTATCATTCTCATCTCGCGTGTTTCGCAAACACCGATTAATTTTAGTAATATAACTTCTTAAATTACTAAATGAAATCTCATTTAATCACATTATAATAAGATGTCATTTTTCTCTCTTATAATAATTTGTTCAATTTTAAGGAATTAATTAATCTGTAACGGCATACAACTAATTAACCTTTTCAATTAAGGGAATCGTCCTTTAGGTGTGACCTCAAGGGATGAACTGATCACCACCGTCGCACGACAGTAATGTCAAACTCTAGCCAGCCAATCATTACCGATATGTGTGGACCAGTTGACTATATATGTAATGTATTATCCCTTCCGTATTCTTGTAATGAGATTTAAATAATGATATTTAAATCATGTGATCGCACTATTGTTGAGGACACATTTCCCAACAATCCTAGCACTTTTAATCATTTGTTTACATCCTTCCTTTTATTGCTTGTTTTACTTTATTGCTTGCATTAGTCTAGAATACAACTATAAACCCAAACAAATTGTGACACTAGCATAAATTGAGATAGATAGACCTAGAACCCAAAGCACACCGTCCCATGGATCGACCTCGACTTACCACTAACTAGTTGTTTGTTGAGTATTATAAATGTGTTTCATTGGATGTGACCCGACGACATCACCCACATCAAAATAACGCCGTTGCCGGGGATGGTGCTATGTGATTAAGTTCTTACTTGTTTGTCTATTTTGATTTTGCCTTCACCTTGAGGAACTTGTTCCTCAAGGATTGTTCTTACCGTTTTTGTGTAGTTTCCATGCTTGTAGTTGTTTCCTTGTCTTAGCTATGATGGCTCAAGACTTGGCACATGGAGTATGTGGTGGATCTTTTGAGTATGACTATGGGTATGGGGAGTTTGAGGAGCAAGTCAACACAAACCTACCTTACTATTTGTACAATGAAAATCCTAACCACTACCCCAATTTTTCCCACCAAAATCACCACATCCAATATCCACAACAACCACCCACCCGATACCCACTTCATAATGACTTTCAATTGCCACAATACAACCACTTTCATACATACCCACAACAAGATGATAAACCCATTCAAAATGTGATTCTCCAAATGATGGGAGATCAACAAAACTTCTTCAAACAAATGCTAGAGGAAAGCCAAAAGAGGGACAATGTTCTTCAAGGCATCGTTGCCCAAGGTGAGGAATTGGAGATTCAAATCGCCAAAATGAAAGAATCCCAAGAAACCACCCCTCACCACTCCTTGAACATTGATCATGAATGTGAATTTGAAGTAGTAACCTTTGATATGGAAAATGAGAAATGGGAAGAGCCAACCTCCTTGAGCTCTTGTGAGTATGAAAGTGTGATATTCGATGAAGAAGACATGAGGTTGAGTAAGCCAAATACTCTTAACCTTTGTGAGTATGAGGGTGTGTCATTTGATGTGAACATTGAGATGTTGGAGAAAGAATTGCATGAAGCGCCCACTTATGATTCATATGAAGATAGCAATGATGATGAGACCGTACAAAGGGCCTACGAAGAATACGTGCCTCACAAGAACCGAGAGGGATGGACTTGTAATATCACCTTGCTTGAGGAGCCTATCCTTGAGACATTTGAGATATCCTATCATGAAGATGTATGACCTTTCCCTATCTCCCATGAAGACTACTTGACACCTACCATGGAGCCAATGATTATTGAAGAGGATATGGTGGACCTTCTTCAAAAGGTCAAAACATCATACAAAAGCTACTTGGTGGAAAAGCTCAAAGAGAAACTTGCACGTGAGGCTACTTGTGGAAATTTGGCACCCACAATGACAACTTCTAAGGAACTCGATCATCAAAGCCATGACAATTCTCCTTCCACCTTGGAAGGATTGAAAAATCAAAATGCTATTACCGTCATTAAAATTGAAAAAGAAGGTGGTGAGTTAAAGACTCCGGACGATTATGAACCATACCTCTTACCACATAATGACAAGAATCATGGGCTAATTGGTTTGAAGCATCGTGAATATCCAAGTGTCGAGAAGAGGAAGAAAACAAGAATGAACGAAAAATTCCTTTGGCCAAGCTTCGTCTTGAAGTTAAGGAAACCATACTTGTGCTTATTTGGAGCTTGTTCACAAGCTTTCGATCTTCTATTGAGAGCCTTGAGCTCTATGGACAAGAATTTCTACAATTTGAACTAGTTTAGTGGAGTCCTATCTCAAACCACCATTTGTAAGATATTTCTTGAAACTTTACCTTATATGGTATTGTACATTTTTGCATTTTTATTTAATTTCTTGCATGAGAGTAGTGAGAGAGAGTTTTCTTACATTTTTATTGAGCAAAATTTTAGAAAAAGATGAGGAGGAACAACAAATTGGTGTAAGGGTACGATTTTGCAAAGAAAAGAAAGAAAAGGAAGAGAAACAACGAAAAGACGCTCGTCCCGAGGGCTTGACGCTCGTCCAAGCCCCCATCAGAGTACTGTGCAGCGCTGTCACAAAATCCGAGCGGATTGGGCCAAAGACGCTCGTCTATAGGGAAGACGCTCGGATTCTCCTCGGGACGCTCGTCCTGAAAGACACCTGAAGAAAAGATTTGGAACTGTACCAAAATCCGAGCGGATTTTTGAGAAGCCGCTCGTCCAAAGTCAGACGCTCGTCTAAGACAGAAGACGCTCGTATTCCGCCTACTTCAGAAAATGCAAAGTTGCTGTCACAAAATCCGAGCATATTTTCTGGAAGACGCTCGGATTCTGCAGAGGCAAGACGCTTGTCCCGCAAGGAAGACGCTCGGATTCTGGCGTTTTTCTCGAATCATCCGCCCAGGCCCCACCCGTGTCCGC
Organism: Silene latifolia; assembly: GCF_048544455.1. NCBI lineage: Eukaryota > Viridiplantae > Streptophyta > Magnoliopsida > Caryophyllales > Caryophyllaceae > Silene > Silene latifolia. Next base: position 48,644,290 of record NC_133530.1, read on the forward strand.
TCGTCTTCACACTTTTTCTATAAAAACACCCCATTTCACCCTCATTCCTCACCTTATCTAACCCTAAATCACTCATCTTCATCCCCAAAAACACTTCCCTCACAACAAAAGCCAACAAAACCCCATTTCCCCCAAATTTAAGATGATGAATCTCAAGGGCAAGGCTAAGAAACTTGTTGAATCCGCTGGTAGGAAGTGCAAGGGTTCATCCTCTTCATCCCCACAAGAAATAATGCCGCCAAAGAACTTCCGCCCCATCATGAGAGGAGGGATAGAGCAACTTGAGTACTTCCAGGAGGTACTCTTCACCTCCGATGCCCACCGCAAGAAGTTTGTCAAGTTGCTAGGTAAGAACTATGAACCCACTCAGTTTATCGATACTAAGGTGTTAGAAATCCTTGGGATAAGGTACCACACCGAGATGTTCTTTGATGGCTTAGGGATTGGAAAACTTTTCCATGCCCATGAGGAGACATACCTTAGTCTAACCCTGGAATTTTTAAGTAGCCTCCGTATTGTCACGAACACTCGAACCAATGTGAGCATGGAGTTTAGGTTGTGCAACCTAGACCATAGCCTCACGCTTGATCAATTTGCTTACATTTTCGGTCTTGTTGTACCAACCGACTATACCGATAAACCCACCGATTTCGATGTGGACCTACTTTGGAAGGCTATTTTCGGGGGATTTTATCCACCAAAAGCAATGCTATACCTTTGCCATCCAACACCCGGTGATTCGGATCACCGAACGTTTTGTAGCCGGCACCATCAATGGGAGGTATGAACAAGATAGGTGCACTCTCATTGATTTAACATTCCCTGAGTCCTATCTAAATGTTCGGGGGACGAGGCGCTATAACTTCAATACCCCCCTTGAGATGCTTACAAGGTTTTACGACTTTTCTCAAGGGAGCACCCAACTCAAGACCTTCGTGATGGGAGGTCTAATTACTATTTTGGCTAACTTCCTTTGCCCCGGGTTCAACCCCCGTGGGACTTATGCTCCTCTTGAGGGGAGTACTTTGATCGATGAGGACGCCGTCTTCAACCGCCACCGGTGGTGTGCCTACACTCAAGGCGGGAGTGTAGAATGGTTCACAAAAGGGTGCACCTCCATTATTCTTTCGGGGTGGAATATACCGGGCACCGACCCAAGATTGAGCCCGTATTCCCCTAGGCCGAGCTACCTTCTTGATATCCAAATCATTGGCAATCCCCCTCAAAGGGAAGAAGCACCCCGCTAACCGCAAATACCTCGTGGGATACCGGCAAGGCCTATTCCCCCACCTTCCTATGTGCCTATCCCACCATACCCTACTCCTTATTCACAATTCCGGCCGGAAATCCCCGATACCCCGAGTATTAATGACTTGATGAACCTTATGAATAGAGTTGACCTCGGGGTACATGAAGGGAGGGTCGACAACTACTTGGCCCTTTATCCCCAGTACTATCAAATGGCGCAACAAGGGTATATTGACCCTAATGGCCCTCGGCCCTCTTGGGCCCAACCACACCTTTTATTCCCTAATCAAGGGGACCAAGCCTGGAATCTTGGTGGCCAAGGTGGAGGACACTCGGGCCAAGGAGGAGGGTATGACCAAGGAGGAAGTTCTCACCGGTATGGCTACCCCCAACAAGAGGATGATGACGAGTGAAGGATGCCTACCTCATCACCTCCATTTGTATGATACTTTTCTCTCCCTCTCTCTTTTGTATATACATTGCATTTAGTTTAGCTTTCACTTGCATTTGTATTATATTTCATATTGCATTTACATTAGTTAGTTCATATAGTATAGTTTGCATTGTAATATATCTCACATGATTCATGTAGTTAGTTGCATATAGATTACAATTCATGCATAGTTACTAATGGCCAAACCTATTCATTTCTACACTAGAAATAGTGTTTAAATCGGTTTGGGGAGGTTTGATCATAGGTGACCTAAGCATTTACATAGACAACATGCATCATATAATATAGTTTAGATTGCATTCATTTGTTATATATGCCATATAGAATTGCATTTAGTTAGAGCATGCATTCATTCATATCATATCATTGCATTTGTACTTTATTTCAAAAAAAAAATCAAAAATCAAAAATCCAAAAACAAGTACTTTCTTTTTCATTCCTACTCCTACATGTACATTGAGGACAATGTCCAAAATAAAGTGGGGGATGGGAATTTTGTTAGAAATCTAGATCTCTTTACTAACATATTCATATATGTTTTTTTGTTAATTTAGTCATAAAATTAAATGGTGATCTTATGCATGCAAACAATAAAATAGTTAAAGAAGAAATCTCTATCTTACATTGGTATTTCGATTTATTTGGGCACAAGAGAGATCTCCTTCTCTCTTGTTCTTGTGCTCTCCTTAATGGATGAACTAGGATCCAAGTGTAGAATCCCTCCCAAAGTAAAATACCCAAGGCAAACTTTTAATCAAATTAATATTATGTATACTAGAATAATATTAATTTAGTGTAAAAATTGACCCAAAAATATTTGATTTTGGTCTCCTAAAACCGGTTTAAGAGAGAAGGAAGATGAAGGTTTTTATCTTTCTAAAAGTTCTTATTTTAGATGGATGAATGAATTAGCTAATACACTAAAATGTTATCAAGTGTATATCTTAAATTATAAGGCAAAACGCTTGGTTTTGCTCTTATGAAAAACCGGGTAAGGGAAGAGGAGGGACCAATGCATGCATTACTTTGTTTTCACAATGACAACTAGGTTTTGCATGGCTAGTTTAGTAGGAAATGATTATGTTTTCCACTAACATAATCAACACAATATAATCCTAATACTCCTCTTAATTTCGGTACATATATAGATAAAATGGACTCCATTTTATCTTTGTCTAAATGTCAATTTGTCATATGTCACATGTCACATAAAATTGTTATGTATTTTTAACATATTAAAAATCAATGTATTAATAAAAATACGTCATATACAAAAACCGACTTAGTAATTCATAATTACTTGTACCAAAATATTTTACCAATTTATAAATCACAATAACTTGTATTTATAATAATTCATTCAATTTCAATTGTTTCCTTAAACAATAATTTCATCTAAGTAATGAAACAATTCGATTATTCAGACCGTATCTTATTTAATCAGATTATAATGAGATACGTAAATTTTACTTCCAAAATCGTCCGTCAATTTTTAAGAAATTTAATTGACCCGTATCATCATACGATCAATTAAATGATCAATTAAGAGTGTTACCCTTTAGGTATGACCTAAGGGGATCAACTGGTCACCACCGTCTCACGACAGTAATGTCAAACTCTAGTCAGCCAATCATTACCGATATGTGTGGACCAGTTGACAGTAAAAATTATATCCCAATTGTATTCTTTATAATGAGACTTAAACATGTGATCATCATGATCAACAGTTGTGATCGCATTATTGTCGGAGGACACATATTCCAACAATCTCCCACTTGTCCTCGACAAGTGTGCGTCACCAATTCTCTTGTCCTATTACTATCTCCCACTCAATGCAAGGTGTCTTTCAGGTCGTACTTGCAAGTGATCATATCGAGAGTGGTTTCCTCGATCTGGAGAATAACTGATTGACCGAATTTATCTACCATGGATACAATCCGAGCGTGGCCACGCATTTCCATTTCATTACTCCTCGAGTGGCCCTGAGATATTGTTATAACCCTGACTAGGGATGGACAATTCCTATCGCACTCATTCCCTTCGACTAGCCACAGCCATCATAACCCAAAATATGCCCATTTGACCCCATTTACGAAGGTCGTAGTAACACAAATCAAAGCTAATCTGAAACTGTGCCATCTCAGGCGAATAGTCTTTAGCCAAAAGAATCGACTCATTAGAATACTATAGCAGCTCTCGCCACGACCAGGCTATATAAATTTGCCAGAACTCTATAAGCGGTCATAAGGCCCGACAAAATGTTCCTAACAGTCTGCCTATGTGATCGACTAGTCATTCTCATATGCCATCAATTGCATCACATTCTAGTCACTTCGAGACGTCACCTCATGTAAGTAACTATGGGCGAATACAATGCTAATCCGTGTTCACTTAAACTGGGTTCAATTGTCTCTACAACCCGTTGGATGTAACAAAGTATAAGGTGAGTTAATCATAACTCAAACGACAAATGTCGACATCACACTCGGGTAGTCAATACCATATTACAACCTTGTGATGCATATCGTAAGTGTGTAAACACTTGTTGATTGCAATAGAAGTTTAACATGTCACGTGTCCATTTGTTCAAACTTCTTAATCGTATTTTCCTTTACATTCATGTTATCTTCTCATAGCATGAACCTTACCAAGTACACATCAAAGTTCCCAACCTTGGTTTGGGTTCTTTATCTTGAAAGAACTTCCTTGTCGATTATCACATAACAAACGAATTTGTGATGAATGATATCACTTGTACTGATCAAGTACTCCATCCACACACAATGCACTAGGTATATGTTTTGTAGAGTCTTGCAACAATTTGTCAAGATGATTAGCCTAGCACTTCTCACAAGTCCTAGCATATTAGGAAAGATTAGTTTTGAGCAACTTCTTATTCAACTAAGTATCTTTCCAAACTTCCTATTTCTCCTTTTAGCTTGAAAAGTTTAGGATTTTCATAAATCTTCACGTGTGTTCGGATTTTCTTTAATATGTGCAACCTCTTGACACATAACAGAGTATTCTGTCAAACACCGAAATCGCTCATCGGATTCTCCTCGAGAATTCATGACGTTTCTACTATGGCTTACCAATGATTCATCATGCTCTTATGCATATGATTCATAATTGGATGGATGAATGAATTAGCTAATACACTAAAATGTTATCAAGTGTATATCTTAAATTATAAGGCAAAACCCTTGGTTTTGCTCTTATGAAAAACCGGGTAAGGGAAGAGGAGGGACCAATGCATGCATTACTTTGTTTTCACAATGACAACTAGGTTTTGCATGGCTAGTTTAGTAGGAAATGATTATGTTTTCCACTAACATAATCAACACAATATAATCCTAATACTCCTCTTAATTTCGGTACATATATAGATAAAATGGACTCCATTTTATCTTTGTCTAAATGTCAATTTGTCATATGTCACATGTCACATAAAATTGTTATGTATTTTTAACATATTAAAAATCAACGTATTAATAAAAATACGTCATATACAAAAACCGACTTAGTAATTCATAATTACTTGTACCAAAATATTTTACCAATTTATAAATCTCAATAACTTGTATTTATAATAATTCATTCAATTTCAATTGTTTCCTTAAACAATAATTTCATCTAAGTAATGAAACAATTCGATTATTCGAATAGTATCTTATTTAATCGATTATAATGAGATACGTAAATTTTACTTCCAAAATCGTCCGTCAATTTTTAAGAAATTTAATTGACCCGTATCATCATACGATCAATTAAATGATCAATTAAGAGTGTTACCCTTTAGGTATGACCTAAGGGGATCAATCGTCACCACCGTCTCACGACATGAATGTCAAACTCTAGTCCCAATCATTACCGATATGTGTGGACCAGTTTGATAAAAAATTATATCCCAATTGTATTCTTTATAATGAGACTTAAACATGTGATCATCATGATCAACAGTTGTGATCGCATTATTGTCGGAGGACACATATTCCAACAATCTCCCACTTGTCCTCGACAAGTGTGCGTCACCAATTCTCTTGTCCTATTACTATCTCCCACTCAATGCAAGGTGTCTTTCAGGTCGTACTTGCAAGTGATCATATCGAGAGTGGTTTCCTCGATCTGGAGAATAACTGATTGACCGAATTTATCTACCATGGATACAATCCGAGCGTGGCCACGCATTTCCATTTCATTACTCCTCGAGTGGCCCTGAGATATTGTTATAACCCTGACTAGGGATGGACAATTCCTATCGCACTCATTCCCTTCGACTAGCCACAGCCATCATAACCCAAAATATGCGCATTTGACCCCATTTACGAAGGTCGTAGTAACACAAATCAAAGCTAATCTGAAACTGTGCCATCTCAGGCGAATAGTCTTTAGCCAAAAGAATCGACTCATTAGAATACTATAGCAGCTCTCGCCACGACCAGGCTATATAAATTTGCGTAACTCTATAAGCGGTCATAAGGCCCGACAAAATGTTCCTAACGGTCCGCCTATGTGATCGACTAGTCATTCTCATATGCCATCAATTGCATCACATTCTAGTCACTTCGAGACGTCACCTCATGTAAGTAACTATGGGCGAATACAATGCTAATCCGTGTTCACTTAAACGGGGTTCAATTGTCTCTACAACCCGTTGGATGTAACAAAGTATAAGGTGAGTTAATCATAACTCAAACGACAAATGTCGACATCACACTCGGGTAGTCAATACCATATTACAACCTTGTGATGCATATCGTAAGTGTGTAAACACTTGTTGATTGCAATAGAAGTTTAACATGTCACGTGTCCATGTGTTCAAACTTCTTAATCGTATTTTCCTTTACATTCATGTTATCTTCTCATAGCATGAACCTTACCAAGTACACATCAAAGTTCCCAACCTTGGTTTGGGTTCTTTATCTTGAAAGAACTTCCTTGTCGATTATCACATAACAAACGAATTTGTGATGAATGATATCACTTGTACTGATCAAGTACTCCATCCACACACAATGCACTAGGTATATGTTTTGTAGAGTCTTGCAACAATTTGTCAAGATGATTAGCCTAGCACTTCTCACAAGTCCTAGCATATTAGGAAAGATTAGTTTTGAGCAACTTCTTATTCAACTAAGTATCTTTCCAAACTTCCTATTTCTCCTTTTAGCTTGAAAAGTTTAGGATTTTCATAAATCTTCACGTGTGTTCGGATTTTCTTTAATATGTGCAACCTCTTGACACATAACAGAGTATTCTGTCAAACACCGAAATCGCTCATCGGATTCTCCTCGATAATTCATGACGTTTCTACTATGGCTTACAAATGATTCATCATGCTCTTATGCATATGATTCATAATTGGATGGATGAATGAATTAGCTAATACACTAAAATGTTATCAAGTGTATATCTTAAATTATAAGGCAAAACGCTTGGTTTTGCTCTTATGAAAAACCGGGTAAGGGAAGAGGAGGGACCAATGCATGCATTACTTTGTTTTCACAATGACAACTAGGTTTTGCATGGCTAGTTTAGTAGGAAATGATTATGTTTTCCACTAACATAATCAACACAATATAATCCTAATACTCCTCTTAATTTCGGTACATATATAGATAAAATGGACTCCATTTTATCTTTGTCTAAATGTCAATTTGTCATATGTCACATGTCACATAAAATTGTTATGTATTTTTAACATATTAAAAATCAACGTATTAATAAAAATACGTCATATACAAAAACCGACTTAGTAATTCATAATTACTTGTACCAAAATATTTTACCAATTTATAAATCACAATAACTTGTATTTATAATAATTCATTCAATTTCAATTGTTTCCTTAAACAATAATTTCATCTAAGTAATGAAACAATTCGATTATTCAGAATAGTATCTTATTTAATCAGATTATAATGAGATACGTAAATTTTACTTCCAAAATCGTCCGTCAATTTTTAAGAAATTTAATTGACCCGTATCATCATACGATCAATTAAATGATCAATTAAGAGTGTTACCCTTTAGGTCTGACCTAAGGGGATCAACTGGTCACCACCGTCTCACGACAGTAATGTCAAACTCTAGTCAGCCAATCATTACCGATATGTGTGGACCAGTTGACAGTAAAAATTACATCCCAATTGTATTCTTTATAATGAGACTTAAACATGTGATCATCATGATCAACAGTTGTGATCGCATTATTGTCGGAGGACACATATTCCAACAATCTCCCACTTGTCCTCGACAAGTGTGCGTCACCAATTCTCTTGTCCTATTACTATCTCTCACTCAATGCAAGGTGTCTTTCAGGTCGTACTTGCAAGTGATCATATCGAGAGTGGTTTCCTCGATCTGGAGAATAACTGATTGACCGAATTTATCTACCATGGATACAATCCGAGCGTGGCCACGCATTTCCATTTCATTACTCCTCGAGTGGCCCTGAGATATTGTTATAACCCTGACTAGGGATGGACAATTCCTATCGCACTCATTCCCTTCGACTAGCCACATCCATCATAACCCAAAATATGCCCATTTGACCCCATTTACGAAGGTCGTAGTAACACAAATCAAAGCTAATCTGAAACTGTGCCATCTTAGGCGAATAGTCTTTAGTCAAAAGAATCGACTCATTAGAATACTATAGCAGCTCTCGCCACGACCAGGCTATATAAATTTGTCAGAACTCTATAAGCGGTCATAAGGCCCGACAAAATGTTCCTAACAGTCTGCCTATGTGATCGACTAGTCATTCTCATATGACTCCATGGCACTTGAACTTGCCATCAATCGCATCACATTCTAGTCACTTCGAGACGTCACCTCATGTAAGTAACTATGGGCGAATACAATGCTAATCCGTGTTCACTTAAACGGGGTTCAATTGTCTCTACAACCCGTTGGATGTAACAAAGTATAAGGTGAGTTAATCATAACTCAAACGACAAATGTCGACATCACACTCGGGTAGTCAATACCATATTACAACCTTGTGATGCATATCGTAAGTGTGTAAACACTTGTTGATTGCAATAGAAGTTTAACATGTCACGTGTCCATGTGTTCAAACTTCTTAATCGTATTTTCCTTTACATTCATGTTATCTTCTCATAGCATGAACCTTACCAAGTACACATCAAGGTTCCCAACCTTGGTTTCGGTTCTTTATCTTGAAAGAACTTCCTTGTCGATTATCACATAACAAACGAATTTGTGATGAATGATATAACTTGTACTGATCAAGTACTCCATCCACACAAAATGCACTAGGTATATGTTTTGTAGAGTCTTGCAACAATTTGTCAAGATGATTAGCCTAGCACTTCTCACAAGTCCTAGCATATTAGGAAAGATTAGTTTTGAGCAACTTCTTATTCAACTAAGTATCTTTCCAAACTTCCTATTTCTCCTTTTAGCTTGAAAAGTTTAGGATTTTCATAAATCTTCACGTGTGTTCGGATTTTCTTTAATATGTGCAACCTCTTGACACATAACAGAGTATTCTGTCAAACACCGAAATCGCTCATCGGATTCTCCTCGAGAATTCATGACGTTTCTACTATGGCTTACCAATGATTCATCATGTTCTTATGCATATGATTCATAATTGGACATGTGTATGATTATTCTAATGGCGGAAACATTAGTAACTTTTAATCATGTCATCAACTATATTTAGGTTCAAGGAACGACCATGACTGCTAATGGCAATTCCATTTTCATTTAAATGAATAACCTACGTTTCTCGTTGATTCGATGTGTATCTCTCAATACCTATCCAACATCTCATGATGTAGTTGGTTTCATCATGGTCCATTTTCATCCAGAATTAAAAACTTAAATCTTCCTCTGTGAAGGAAGGTATTAGCTCGTCATTCTTCAATGAGTGATGAGTTATAAACTTTTATAAGATGATTACTCCCACTAAATTCCATGTCTTCACATGATAATTTCTAACTCCCACTTGATTCGCAATTGACTACTCAATTGAGACATTTCAAGAATTGAAATTTATTGCTTTGTTTGAGATAAAACCATATATGTTCCCATCATATCCTTTCAAAATACCTATTTTGAAGTGGTCTTATTTTTAACCTTATGGAAAGAGATTTTTAATCTCTAGCACATTCATATCATAATGATGCGTAGCAATGTCATTATTTAAATATAAATAATATTTAGTACACGTCCTTCAAAATACCCTTTTCGGAAGGAGGTTTAACCAATTAATTTTCATAATGAGGTTAAGTAATGACATTATGAGGTTAAAACTTATCTATTGAAGATATCGGTATATCAATCCTTGTAATTTCTAGTTATAAATCTCGTTTATATCCTAGGATGTTACTTTGATTCATTTAGGCTCTTAAGTAAATATCAATATTGAAACTATTGGTCAAAAATTATCATAAACTAGTCAAAACTCTTGTTAAGACTTTACATTAGTCATTTTTCTTCCAAAACTTTCTTTTGGTCTCCTCGTGTAGTAATCTTGAGAAAATATTCTTTTGATTATTTCACTTGGTCTCTTTTGTCATGTAGATCTATTCGAGACCATAGATCACATCTATTGGGTATACTATATAAATAGATATACCTTTATTTAAATCATTCTCTCTTGCGTAGATCTCATTTACACAAGTACACAAATTTATCTTGGTGTTCTTGTTCTTTGTGTCTTCATTTTCTCCCACTCTATCTTTAGAATGAATACACTATAGATTCAAAGATAGCTTATGAGACACAAATAATGAAATTTGAAGTATGAGGAGGACTATCTCATAGGTTGACTAATAGTTTTAAATTTTGTAAGTGCACTTGGTGATTGACATTCCTTTAAGAGAGTTCATAGACTCAAAATTACTTTATAAATGATCATACACAAGCCTTAAACACGTGGACATATAATGAATCTCATCATTATAGTTGTCTATTTGATCACTTTAAGTGAATAATCATATGTTTCTAAGAGCAAGCATGTAAATATGAATTTTAGAACAAGGATAAAATGATAAAACGGGTGACTTGGGTTGCAAACCAAGCCACCATTATCCAAAATACAACCAATTATCCAAAATACCTTTCCATGTCGAACACGGAAACTTAAAGGTTCTAGAATCCAAAACATAATTAAAATAAGACAATAAAAAGCGAAGCTCCATGAAAGCTATTCCTAGCTTCTTGATGGTTTCTCAAGCTTGCTTTTCTTTTCCCTTGTCTTTGCTTGGTGGAGGCCCTATTTACAATAAAAGGGAGATACATTATCACAATTTTGTATCACAATACCATAGTTGAAATAGAAACATAAAAGAAAGGATAGTCATTTACCTACTGGAGTGATCTTTCCAGCCTTAATATCACCAAGGTATTTGGAACAATTTCTTTTCCAATGTCCAATACCATTACAATAATGGCATTTATCAAGAGGACCCTTCTTGATTTTTGAAGTGCTAGCTTCATAAGTCTTAGCTTTGGTGAAAGTGGGAGCTTGTTTCTTACCCTTCCTCCCATTCTTCTTGAACTTCCCCTTACTTTTGGTGCTAATGTTAAGCACATCCTTGGGTGGGTTTACATTTAACCCCATGTCCCTTTCGGCTTGCACAAGTAACTTGTGAAATTCTTCAAGAGACACGTCCTTGTCTTGCATGTTAAAATTCACCCGGAATTGAACATACGCCTTGACTTTGGATAAGGAGTGTAGAATCCTATCTACAATGAGTTCTTTGGGGATTTCAACCTTTTGAATCTTCAAGGTCTCGACAAGCTCCATTAATTTGAGCACATGAGGGCTAACCTTTTGGCCCTCTTTGAAGTCGAGATCAAAGAATGCCGCGGCCGCCTCATATTGGACGATCCGCGGAGTTTGTGAAAACATTGTCACAAGCTTGGAGTAAATCTCATTAGCGGTACCCATCTTAAAGGCTCTCCTTTGGAGATCCGCCTCCATCGTAAAGATCAACACATTTTTTATTGCGGCGGACTCCTTATGGAAAGCCTCATATGCTTCCCTAGTGGCGGCGGTCGACCTAGTGGTAGGTTCGGGTGGAGAGACCTCGGTAAGGTAACAAAGCTTGTCGTAACCTTGGGCGGCTAATTTGAGTTAGGCATCCCAATCGGAGAAATTTGACCCATTCTTTTCAAGTTTACATCGATCCATGAAGGATCGGAGCCATGATGAATTAGCGAGAGGCGTGGCGTTTGGGTTTGGTGTAGCCATTTGTTATGAGAAAAAGAAGTGGTCTACAAAACAAAATAGAAGGAGTAAAACAAATGTCGTTTTAATAATAATACTCGTAAAAATAAATTTAAACAAGTTTTATTGCATTTATCTAGTGACCTCTAACCAACTTGATAAATGATTCCAAGACCCAAATTCATATTAATTTAGGCATCGGTAAAGCCGAAAACAAACCTTCATCAATATAACTCGGTGGATTAACACTTTAATCGATTCTACTTTTAGAACTCTTGGTCGATAAATTTACATTAAAAATTATCTTTAGCCCGAAACACATCCGGCAACCGTCGAGAATACTTTCGTTGAGTTCAACCCAAATTTCGAATAAATGTGTCCATGATCCAAACTTACATCAACTTGGGCATCGGTAAAGCCGAAAACAACCCTCATCTTTATAAATTCGGTGGGTAGACATTTATCACCCCATTTCACCAACGTAACAAGGTTTGTCTTACGGTAAAGCCGGTGCAACTCCCTTGCGAAACTGGTACTTCATGGGTTTCTAATTTTTGGTAAGGCTAAGTCTCAATTGTTTATTTTTAGCGAGAGGTCATGTCAATTTATTATCTATCACGTTTTAAGTGAACTAAAGTGGTGAACTACGATAATTGCAATTGACATGGTCGATAAACTCGATAAAATGACAATGCATGTTTTAGTTATGGCGATTTAGCGATGCATGCAACATATAAATAAAATGCAAAGCATAAAATAAATCCTAATATGGCCTTCCTAAAATAGAAAATCTAATTAACTATTACATATTCGGAAACCAACTCCATTGGTCCCTTGAACTTCGGTTATGGCACGCATCTCGAGGTAACACCGTCTTTATGTATCGCCTTCTTGAATGACACCGTCTTCAAGGAACTCCGGAATAAATAAAATTACATAACAAATTACATAATTTCCTATTATACATTTGTAAATAAAATAAAATAAATCTATTAAATTACAAGACGGTGATACGAGATCACAATAAATTACAACCGAATCGATATTCCCATACATTTAGGGTAATACCAATTTAAAAAACTAAGGCCATACTAAGTAAAATTACATAATTCAAAAATTACATAAAATAAAATTATGACAATCATAAATAAAATGTAGCATTATAATATGTATGAACATGCACAATTTAATGCTAAATCGCCTTTAAGTAGCCAATATCGTATATTACACGGTTTTTACGGATTTGCGTGATTCAATATTTTATAATCACAAAAATTACATAAATTCATATTTATGCACAAGTTAATTACCCTAACCTCTTAGGACTCAAAATTAGTCTTCACTAACTATTTGACCATAATTAATTAATATTTCTAAAATTGTTCATTAATGGACTTAAAATTACAATAAAAATGCTATAAACTTCAAATAAATCACAAAAATTCAAATAAATTCAAAAAATTGAAATTTAAACTCATGAACATTCTGAAAAAATACCATGACACTCATAATGTTCAAAAAACTTAGGTTAAAATTTCGAAATTTATCCGAAAAAACAATGTTGCGGTTTATCGGTTTTAACAAATATAGTCATAAAACATGAGAAAAATATATTTATCAACTTTTCAATTTTAGATCTGAAAAAGATAATAAAATGCAACATGTGACGTTTTTCCTAAGTCATGGAGTATGTTTTATTAATATTTCACTAATTAAGTCACTATTTATGCAATTTTTCTTCAAAAAATCATAAATCATGCAAAAAGACTTCAATATAGCCTATTATTTTACACACATCTTGTAAAATTGTATGTGACAACATACTAAATTTCTATGACCATATTCGAAATTTATCTCATATTAACCTATTTTTTTTATCTAAATCCGATTTTAATAATGAAAAATCCATTTTTCGAGCATAAGAACTCCAAAAATTATGAAAATTTGCAGGTCATCTCAAATTAATATATGTGACAACATATCCAAAAATCACTGGAAAATTCGAAGTTTAGCTAATTTTAGTCCGAAAATGACATTTTATTCATAAAATCATATTTTTAATGCCATTATTATGTAAGATGAACAATAAAATCCATAAATTAACCAAAATATCCTAAAAACATTTTAGGACCAGAAAATTTAACATGCATAATGATTTTCGTGATATATCATAATAACACAAATTAAACAAGTTTTATATGTTAATCGTATAACTCGGAAAAACTTTTAACCGATTTGCATGCAAACAACCAAGGCTCTTGATACCGCTTGTTAGAAATCTAGATCTCTTTATTAACATATTCATATATGTTTTTTGTTAATTTAGTCATAAAATTAAATGGTGATCTTATGCATGCAAACAATAAAATAGTTAAAGAAGAAATCTCTATCTTACATTGGTATTTCGGTTTATTTGGACACAAGAGAGATCTCTTTCTCTCTTGTTCTTGTGCTCTCCTTAATGGATGAACTAGGATCCAAGTGTAGAATCCCTCCCAAAGTAAAATACCCAAGGCAAACTCTTAATCAAATTAATATTATGTATACTAGAATAATATTAATTTAGTGTAAAAATTGACCCAAAAATATTTGATTTTGGTCTCCTAAAACCGGTTTAAGAGAGATGGAAGATGAAGGTTTTTATCTTTCTAAAAGTTCTTATTTTAGATGGATGAATGAATTAGCTAATACACTAAAATGTTATCAAGTGTATATCTTAAATTATAAGGCAAAACTCTTGGTTTTGCTCTTATGAAAAACCGGGTAAGGGAAGAGGAGGGACCAATGCATGCATTACTTTGTCTTCACAATGACAACTAGGTTTTGCATGGCTAGTTTAGTAGGAAATGATTATGTTTTCCACTAACATAATCAACACAATATAATCCTAATACTCCTCTTAACTTCGGTACATATATAGATAAAATGGACTCCATTTTATCTTTGTCTAAATGTCAATTTGTCATATGTCACATGTCACATGTCACATAAAATTGTTATGTATTTTTAACATATTAAAAATCAACGTATTAATAAAAATACGTCATATACAAAAACCGACTTAGTAATTCATAATTACTTGTACCAAAATATTTTACCAACTTATAAATCACAATAACTTTTATTTATAATAATTCATTCAATTTCAATTGTTTCCTTAAACAATAATTTCATCTAAGTAATGAAACAATTCGATTACTCATACCGTATCTTATTTAATCAGATTATAATGAGATACGTAAATTTTACTTCCAAAATCGTCCGTCAATTTTTGAGAAATTTAATTGACCCGTATCGTCATACGATCAATTAAATGATCAATTAAGAGTGTTACCCTTTAGGTATGACCTAAGGGGATCAACTGGTCACCACCGTCTCACGACAGTAATGTCAAACTCTAGTCAGCCAATCATTACCGATATGTGTGGACCAGTTGACAGTAAAAATTACTTCCCAATTGTATTCTTTATAATGAGACTTAAACATGTGATCATCATGATCAACAGTTGTGATCGCATTATTGTCGGAGGACACATATTCCAACAAATTTATATTCCAAAAATGCATAAAAATTGAAAAATTTCGAAAAATCACAAAAATATGTCTTTTAATTTCATAATTTCGAAAAATCCAAAAAAATTGAAAAATTGAAAAAACCAAAAACATTGTTCATTCCTTTTTAGTATAGAATTGTATATATTGTTTTGTATAGATTGTGTTTGTTCATCCTTGTTCACATTGATCAACTATGCCACATCCGAGACATGAGGATATTGAAGACCGCATGGTATGATCTTTCCAATCTCCTTTTTCCTCTTTATGTTAATGACTATGTGGCTTTATTTTTGATGCGGTATAAACAATGTGAATCTAGGACTTGCATTTAGATTATTTGGCATACTAGTTGGTAGAATCATATGCATTAGGATGTATATATGTTAGTTGCATCATGGCATATATTTGCATGTTAGAAAAATTTTGTGAAACCGTCTACTTGGGAAGTTTGACAAGTGTATATAAGCCCTAGTAGATGCTTTTTCTTCTTGAGACTTTGCTTGTTAGAATACTTGTAAAACACCCTAGGATGTGTCATGCTAGTATCCTTTGACCCATGGATTAAGGCCTAGTCAAGAGTACCTTGTGGTGTGATAACTCCTTGGCTACCATTTATTCCAAGGTGACCCTTGAAACTGATATCGGTCGTCGCAGTATCAAAAATAAACCTAAGTACAACTAACAGAAGCTAGCGGTAAATAGGGTCGATCTCCACAGGGAGGCAAGATATTTGTAAAAGTCCGTCTATTTGGTCACAAATGGGGGGGGGGGTTGTTTGATTTGTTATCTAAACTACGAGTCTTGAAGGAAAGAGAAATAAAGAGCAAGAGCAATAAAGGCAGGAAATGAGTTTAAACTATCAGATAAAGAGGGACATGTCAGGATTTCGGTTCACTACGGTAGTCCAGTGACTCAGCTGTAAATGACTCAGACGAATTAATGTAAGACGGATGTTGAAAGGTCCTCTCGGTTCACTTTCTATCCTAAAATACCACCAACTTAACTTTCATTCTCGTCAGGGTAGTCTATTGTTCATAGCAGGCCTATTTAGTCCAATCTTTCGATCCAGGATTAATTCTAGCCAGATTAGAGGTTAACTTAGAAGTGTGCACTCAACTAAGTCGAATAAATACAATTAAATTGCTATGGTGACAGAGCCTTGTAATCAATTCATCTAATTCATTTACTACATCGACACTTTCCTACCGCAGATCCCCTAATCCCAACATGAAATAGGGTTTAGCTACTCATATCGCTAATTAAACTAATCGCGGATAATATTCCAGCAGTAAACATAATGAAAGAACAATTAAAAAGCATAAAAGAGAATTAGGGCAGAAGAATAAATGCAGCGAACGAGAGATTAAACCAAACAAAAGATTAATTATTAATAAGAGAAGAGAAAGAATTACAATCAATGCGAATCCGGCGTAAAGAACACAAATTCCGATCAAGAATAATCCCAAAAGTAAGGTTACAGTAGAGAGGACTGAAGTACGCAGTAAAGTTTTTTTGATAGATAAAAAGATAGATAAAAGATTAGATTCCTAATAACCTAGTAAACATAGGTTTAAATAGGAAAACAGTAAAGTTTGCGAAAATAAACAACACAAGGGCTGTTTAAAGCCCATAATCAGCAAAACCACTCGATCGAGTGGATTAAAACCACTCGATCGAGCAAACATCTCAGCAAATCTACTCGATCGAGTAGATAGTTACTCGATCGAGTAACTGGTCTTTTTGCACGCTAAGGATCGAGTGGAAAACCACTCGATCGACCAATCTGGGACATAGAAACCACTCGATCGAGTGGTAAAACTGCTCGATCAAGTACCTTGACTTCATTTCAGCTCAAGTCCGCGCCTAAATGCCTCGTAATCCGTGCCATGACGCTTCAAAATGCAGTATCTCACTCTGGAAAAATCCCGTCTCCTCTAAATGCATGCAAAAAGGACGAAAAAGAGTACGATTCCACTACTTTCGCGTTCATTTCTACAAAATGGACAAAACGAACCAAAGTAGCCAATTCGGGGCAAAATACTATAAAAACAGTATTGAAATGCATCGAAATACGTGCTAAAATAGGCTAAAAAGACTATATAAAAAGCACGTATCAAATCTCCCCAAACCGAACCTTTACTCGTCCTCGATTAAACTCAAAAATAAACTAATGGAACGGAAATGATAACTCAGAGCTAGCTTAACTTGTCTACTTGAACCAATTTAATGCAACAAAAACTAACAGTTAAAGCTAAGCAGTCAATACGCAAACGAATTATAAGCTGTTCGAAAATATAGCCAACCTATCGACCTTGCAAGACCAACAAAATCGGACTCTCTCGTGGTCACTCTTCTCTCATGAAGCAAAGGGTGAAAGTTATATGTAAAAGAGAGAAGAAAAGACAGTCACTCACCTAACTGCGACCTACACAGCATGCATGCAACAAAAATGAAAGCAATTCAAGTACTAATGCACACACTCCAACCAATAATGTCCGTCACAGCCGAGGGCTTACAAATAATTTGTTGGGAAATGTGTCCTCAACAATAGTGCGATCACATGATTTAATATCATAATTAAATCTCATATAAAGAATACATAAGGGATGATTCAATTATATAGTCAACTGATCAACATTAATCGGTAACGATTGGCTTGCTAGAGTTTGACGTTACTGTCGTGGGACGGTGGTGGTCAGTTGATCTCTTAAGGTCACACCTAAAGGATGATGTCTTTATCTATAAAGTTAATTAATTGTATGTCGATACAAGTTAATTAATTCCTTAAAAAATAAACATTTTGTTTTTAATAAGAGAAGATATGTATCTTATGTTAATGTGATTAAATAAGATCATATTTAGTGGATTAATATGTTAATTCACTAAATTATGTTGAGGTTTTAGAAAAGTTTCGAGGTAGAGGTAATTAGTTATTTACATTTACAAGAGGTTGTGAATTTAACTAACTAGCTATTATGGGACCCATTATATGTTGATATAATATTACTCAATAAGTTGAGTGAATATATGTTTATTAATTTGTGTCATAATTGTTGTATGATCAAATTAATATTTAATTATGTAAGATAATTAAACATAAAACTTATAAGCATTTGTGGGACAAATATTATAAGACAAAAATGGACCATAATAAGAGCATTGGACCGTTTTTTTAGAGGATGTAGGACACTTGTCCTAAGTCTTCTATTTTGTCTAAAAATATTAAGACAACCACAACACTTGTCATGCTCACTCTACCACATAAGAGGCTTTTAATAAAGCATTTGAAAAAGATTTTTGAGAAGTAAAAATTGCTCTTATTAAGAGCATGGGGGCCGGACCTCCTTGGTAAAGACAAGAGCTTTTGTGCTCATCTTTCCCTCTCTCATATTCTCAAAAAATACAACATGCAAAACCTCTCTCTTGTTCATAGTTTTTCCTCCAAAAACTTGAGAAGTTTGATTCAATTTGTTCAATCAAATTACTAATATTATTAGTGTAATATATAAGTATTAGTAATCAATTTTAAGGTAAACTACTAAACAAATATCTAGCTAATATTATTTAGTGGGGATAAGGAATAATCTTGGGTGCAATCAAGAGGAGTGACTTCTATACTTGAGGTCTTTGGAGGATCGTCCTAATACTCATCATAGCTCAAGAACAAGTGAAGGTAGGAGACCTTACTTGTGCCCATAAACCGAAATTAGTAATGTAAGGAACATTGTTTTCTTATAAATCTCTTATTTAGTTATGCATGCACTAGATCTAAAGAACAAATCATTAACAAGTTAATTTATTCACTATTAGAGGAGTCTAATAATAGGTATATGAACCTAACAAGTGGTATCAGAGCATAAGGATGTTGCATGCATAATCGGTTATTGTTTTTCCGAGTTAAAAGGTTAACATATAAAACTTAAAAAATTTGTGATTTATAAGTATAAGCCACGAAATCACCATGCATGTTATATATTCTGGTCCTAAAATATTTTTAGGTCATTGTTATGATTTATGGAAATTTATTGCTCATTTTAAGGATTTTTGGTCATTTTATTACTTTTTTATGACTAAAATGGGAATTAAAATGCTAAAAATAGTTAAACTAAGTTTCTGACCTTGAAAATTTTATATAACCTCACATGCATATTTTACAAGTTGTGTGTAAAAGGTCGAGTTAATTTGATCAATATTGCACGTTTTATGATTTTTATGAGATAAAAATGGATTAAAAGAGGTAAAATGGTTAAAAATAGTTAAATTTCGAATTAAGCCATGATTTTTTAATATGATGTCACATGAAATATTTACAGAGTGTATGTAAATTTCTAGATTAATAGATCTTCTTTAGCATGATTTATGGATTTTTGAGTAAAAATGACATAAATAGTGACTATTTTAGCAAACAATTAGCTAAAACGTATTGCATGGCTTGAGAAAATTATTTTAAGTTGAATTAATATCCCACTAATCAGATCTAAAGTTGTAAAAATTATTGGTTTAATTTTCGTATACTTTATACATTTTATGAGATAAAACCGATAAAAATGCAACTATATTTTCTCAAAATTAATTCAAAAATTTTAACCATGTTTTTTTGACATTATGAGGGTCATGGAATTATTCCAAAATGTTCAAAAATTTAAAATTCAAATTTTGAAACTTTTATGAATTAATTTGGATTTTTTTCATAAATATTGTATTTTTAAGGTAAAAAATGAGCATAAAATTAAATCAAGTTGAATTATTGTCAAAAATTTAGTGATGACTGATTTGTGAGTCCTAAAATGTGTTAGGATAATTAACTTGAGCTTAGATGTGATTTAGGTGTTAATTAGTGATTTTAAAAGGTTATTATCACGCATTTCCATGAAACCGGGTTATATGTACGACATAAGTTAAATAGGGCGATTTGGCACATCATTTGGCATGATAGATACATATTATAATACTGCATATTTCAATTGTTGAATGTCTTTTATTTATATAATTTTGAATTATGTAATTTTATCTTAGTATGGCCTTAGTTTTAATCAATATTACCCGTAATGAAAGGGAATATTGATTCGGTTGTAATTTAATGTGATCTCGTATCACTTTTAATTTTATTTTATTAGTTTTTCCATTTTAAAAATGTATAATAGGAATAGCTTTGTATTTTTATTATTATTTGTAATTATGGAGCATCTTCAAGACGGTGCCATTCGGAAAGGTGATCCGACGAAAACGATGTCTTGGGAGGCGTGCCAATTGAAGATTCAAGGGACCAAAGGAGTTGGTTTCCGAATATGTAATAGATTATTTTATTTTCTATTTTTTAGGAAGGCCATACTAGGAATTTTATTTATTGCTTTGCATTTCTTTTAATATGTTGCATGCATTGCCAAATCGCCATAACAACACATGCATATCTAATCGAGTCATCGACCGTGTCAATTATAATTATCGTAGTTCACCGCTTTAGTTCACTTAAAACGTGATAGATAATAAATTGACAAGACCTCTCACATATAATAATTGAGATAAAGCCTTACCAAATAGTAGAAACCCATGAAGTACCAATTTCATGAGGGAGTTAATCCGGCTTCACCGTAATACAAACCTTGTTACGTTGGCGAAGTGGGGTAATAAAATGTTATTACATCGAAATTTGGATTGAGCTCAACGGAAGTATTGTTGACCGTAGTTGCATGTGTTCCGGGCTAAAAATGAGAATTAGAGTAATTTTTATCGACCGAGAGTTCTAAAAGTAGAATCGATTAAAAAGTTAATCGACCGAGTTATATTAATAAGGGATG
The DNA here is from genome assembly GCF_048544455.1 of Silene latifolia. NCBI lineage: Eukaryota > Viridiplantae > Streptophyta > Magnoliopsida > Caryophyllales > Caryophyllaceae > Silene > Silene latifolia. Next base: position 48,665,552 of record NC_133530.1, read on the forward strand.
AATCGGCTCACCGTGCCCGAGTTGATATGAATTTGGATCTCGGAATCATTTATGTAGTTGGGTGGAGGTCACTATATAAATGCAATGCTTGTAGTTAAATTTACGAGTATTATTAAAACGATAGATGATAATTAATTCCTTCATTTCCTATTTTGTAGTTAATTATTCGCAATGAATTCATCTTATACTCCTACACCCATCACCTTAATTCATAGCTTCTATCATACGATGAAAAATGCTCCGATTATGACAATGATACGATTAGAGAATTACGCGTTGGCTTTAGTAAGGATGGAAATCTTTGTCTTTTTCACCTCCAACTCACATACTCATGCCTACCTCTCAGGTAAGAGGATCATATGAGGGGAATCTCACAGACTCTAAGATATCCTTGTTTGATGAAACAAGGAGAAATATCAAATTGAGTGGGAGTTCTAGCAAGAGTGTCCTTGCAAATGAATTAATAAAGGAAAAACAAAGAAAGGTAAGAAACCCAAATCCGATTATGAATTGGAAGTTGATAGTGAGACTACCACAAAACCAAGATGGGTATCCAATCCTACCATGAATATCATTATTTTAATGTCATGGGCCAATGGAAGCATATTTGCCCCGAGTATTTGGAAGATATCAAGTTGGACTTATTACTCCAAGTGGGACTTGGAAATGTGGAAAAGCTAAACAAGAGTGATATGAATCTCCGACAAGGAAATGGAGCTCGGGTAGCCGCCATTTCAAGAGAAATTTATTTACTTGTTTTTGCTAATAGCTTTGAGTTATAATTTACATAATTGTTATTATGTATCCACTTAGTCTAAAACATTATTTCCATTTCTATGTGAGACATGAAAGGATCTATATTTTGTCCTCAAAGACAATTGTTGTATTTTATTGTAAATAGACATGGATGTGAGCCATGTCACTTATCTTTATGATACACAAGTTTTAGACAGTTCCAACTCATGTAAAGATATCTACATAATACGCACCAAAAGACTCATAACTGGTAATCCAAATGATATGTACATTTGATTTTTCAATTAGGTTACGTAAATGAGAAACGCATTAAACGCTAGTGTTGACTAGAATTATTGGACCATTTGATTTTGAATCATATGGAATATGCGAATCTTGTCTCCTTTGCAATATAATTTGCACTTCCTTTAGTGGTAAAGGGACACAAGTAAGTGATTTGTTGAGACTAATACATGCCGATGTATGTGTTCTAATGAGCATCACCGCAAGGGGAATTTTTGACTACTTCGTCACTTTTACCAATGATTCAAGTAGATAAGGGTATATTTACTTGATCAATTATAAGGTGAAGCATTTGAGAGATTTGAGAAATTTCTAACAATGACGTAGAGAACCAATTGAATAAAGTTCTAAGCATTACGACCCAATCGTAGTGGCAAAGATCTAAGTAATAAATTTGATTTATTAAAGATGGATTATGACCTAGCGTCACTACCCATAAGATCAAACTAATATGAGTCGGTTTGAGTTGATGAACTCAATTTTGGGAATTTGCAATCCAATACGGACAAGTAATTCTAATTGGATGGTCAACCATGAGATACCTAGAATAGAGGGTCTATCAAATAGATGACATGGATAAGACTCGTATATCATCAAGCTGCCATGTTAGGATGGCCTTTTGAAAGCTAAACTCCGTTAAATATATATGTTTGTGTCTCACAAAACTATCTCTCAAGAAGATAGATGTATTTCTGAGAGATAGAGTGGGAGAAGTTTGTATCGTCACAAACACCTCTTATAGTTGAAATGTTACTTTGTGAAAGTAATTGAATTAATAGAGTGGGAGTTGGTATTGAACTATTATCTATGAAGATAGTATGAGAGCATAGTTCAGTAGGAGTCTATCGCACATGTCTTAGTGTTTAAAAATATTACTTTGTGAAAGTGATAGTATCATGACCTTATTACATACGAGCCGAAGCATTACAATCCGAAAATTGTTGCTCATAAGAAGATTTACTTTAAAGTGAGGGTCTCTTTAAAGGTAAATCAAGCTTTAGAGTATACAAATGCATAAGATTTACATAAAGATGTTGATCAAGATAAATTGTGTTAGGAATTGCTGCATTTCATTTTAATGATGAATGACAGATAAAATTCGCTTTTCTAAAATGGGAATTTAGAGAAGGAAGTGTTTGAAACACAAAATCTTAGATGAAGATCTAAGAATCCTAACATATTATGCATAGCTTTCTTCAATGATCATTAGAATGATCTTAAGCAAGCATTATAGGATTTTACTTTTCGTTCATGTGATTATAGTGAATTGTTTCATTCACATGATTGAAGAATCATGATATACATGAAGTTAAGTGGGAGCTAAAATTATTTTTTCCATGTCTTATACATTGATTACATATTACTTATTGAGTATTATGTACCAATGCTCTCTTCTGGCAAGAGTAATTGGAAGACTTGGAAAGGGGTGCAAAGTATTCTAGATTTTGAATCTATGTGAGAGAATATTGGCATAAAGTTGAGAGTCTTATGAGGATAAGTTCTTTCGTATTTGTTTTACATCAACAAAGTTGAATGGCTTATTCATGATGATGAAAGTGGAATTACTATGATGGTATCGTAGTCGTTCACTGAACCCATTAAGTTGTTGATTACATAAAATCGATTACTAATGTTTCCGCCATTAGAACGATTATGTATGCAAACAGACGCACCTGCTGTGATGTACCATTTGCTAGGTACATTATGAGTCAATAATAAGTTAATTCATAAGATGGGCTTGTGAAAGCCTTAAAGTACAATTGATGACTTGTACACATGTTTGGATGATAAACTAAGTTAGGTGTTGAAGGGTTGCACAAACTTTAGTTTCCAAGCTTAAAAGGATTCGCTGAAATCCTAAGCTAATGTTATTGACTAAGGAGTAAGAAACTAAGAAAAGTGTTTTAGTTTCAAGCATTGCAAATTCTACAAAAGGATTCTAAGTAAATAGTGATTATATGGTCAACATAGGGATTAAGGGTGAATCCCTCTACATATGACTTTATCACAAGTTATGCGATAACAGTGGGAGCTTCTTTCAAGTTAAAGAGCTCGGGTCTAGTATGAAGTCTAGACATATACTTAGAGAAATTCATGTCATTAAGAGATGACATTGAATGGAAGGAAATAGCAATTTATAAAGTTGGAATATATGGATATCGGGTATATCCACTTGCCAAGCTTTTATTGCATTTTAACAAGTGTTAATAATACACTGAATATTATAGAATATGAAGTAGTAATAGTGTATTGACTATTCATATGTGATAATCACATTTATCGTTTGAGTTTTATTAAACTCACCCGCTACCTTGTCGTATCCGAATGGGTTGTAGAGACAAATTGAACCCCATTAAAGTGAACTGGATTGGCATGATATTCGCCCCTAGTTGCTTATATGAGGTGACGTCTCCAAGTGACTAGAGTGTGATGCGATTGATGACAAGTTCAAGTGTCATAGAGTCATATGGGATGACTAGTCGATCACATAGGCAGACTGTATGGGACAATCTGTCGGGCAGTGACCGCTTATAGAGTTCTGGTAATTCATAAAGCCTGGTCGTGGCAAGAGCTACTATAGTATTCTTATGAGTCAATTCTTTTGACTAGAGACTATTCGCCCAAGTTGGCACAACTTCTGATTAGCTTTGATTTATACTCTACGATTTCGTAAATGAGGTCAAACTGGGTATATTTTGGGTTATGATGGACTGTGGTTGAACGAAGGGAATAGGGCGATAGGAATTATCCACCCCTTGTCAGGGTTGTTTGAAATCTCAAGGCCACTCGAGGAGTAGTTAACTGGAAATGCGTGGCCACGCTCGGAAGGTATCTATGGTAGATAATTCCGGTCGACAGCAGTTAATCTCCGGATCGAGAAAACCACTCAAGATATGATCAAATGTAAGTACGACCTGCAAGACACCTTGCATTGAGTGGGAGATTGTAATAGGACAAGAGAATTGGTGACGCACACTTGTCGAGGACAAGTGGGAGATTGTTGGGAAATGTGTCCTCAACAATAGTGCGATCACATGATTTAATATCATAATTAAATCTCATATAAAGAATACATAAGGGATGATTCAATTATATAGTCAACTGTTCAACATTAATCGGTAACGATTGGCTTGCTAGAGTTTGACGTTACTGTCGTGGGACGGTGGTGGTCAGTTGATCCCTTAAGGTCACACCTAAAGGATGATGTCCTTATCTATAAAGTTAATTAATTGTATGTCGATACAAGTTAATTAATTCCTTAAAAAATGAACATTTTGTTTTTAATAAGAGGAGATATGTATCTTATGTTAATGTGATTAAATAAGATCATATTTAGTGGATTAATATGTTAATTCACTAAATTATGTTGAGGTTTTAGAAAAGTTTCGAGGTAGAGGTAATTAGTTATTTACATTTACAAGAGGTCGTGAATTTAACTAACTAGCTATTATGGGACCCATTATATGTTGATATAATGATATAATATTACTCAATAAGTTGAGTGAATATATGTTTATTAATTTGTGTCATAATTGTTGTATGATCAAATTAATATTTAATTATGTAAGATAATTAAACATAAGACTTATAAGCATTTGTGGGACAAATATTATAAGACAAAAATGGACCATAATAAGAGCATTGGACCGTTTTTTTAGAGGATGTAGGACACTTGTCCTAAGTCTTCTATTTTGTCTAAAAATATTAAGACAACCACAACACTTGTCATGCTCACTCTACCACATAAGAGGCTTTTAATAAAGCATGTGAAAAAGATTTTTGAGAAGTAAAAATTGCTCTTATTAAGAGCATGGGGGCCGGACCTCCTTGGTAAAGACAAGAGCTTTTGTGCTCATCTTTCCCTCTCTCATATTCTCAAAAAATACAACATGCAAAACCTCTCTCTTGTTCATAGTTTTTCCTCCAAAAACTTGAGAAGTTTGATTCAATTTGTTCAATCAAATTACTAATATTATTAGTGTAATATATGAGTATTAGTAATCAATTTTAAGGTAAACTACTAAACAAATATCTAGCTAATATTATTTAGTGGGGATAAGGAATAATCTTGGGTGCAATCAAGAGGATTGACTTCTATACTTGAGGTCTTTGGAGGATCGTCCTAATACTCATCATAGCTCAAGAACAAGTGAAGGTAGGAGACCTTGTGCCCATAAACCGAAATTAGTAATGTAAGGAACATTGTTTTCTTATAAATCTCTTATTTAGTTATGCATGCACTAGATCTAAAGAACAAATCATTAACAAGTTTATTTGTTCACTATTAGAGGAGTCTAATAATAGGTATATGAACCTAACATAATTTGGGAATAGTGAGGCTCAGGTGAGAAAGGCAAAACATGTTATGGAAATGTGGAGGTAAAAGCATCAAGCTAGTTCCTAACAGGACCATAATGAAACCATCAGGATCTCAACTGACTGAAAAACTAAGAACAAGTGCCCTTCATTTGGCACAAAGCTCACTAAACTCAAAAACAATATGCTCAAAAAATATGGGATAAAACGGAGGAGTCAGACGGTCACAAACTTCCCTTTTTTAATACCGTCTGAATGAACTAACTCAAATAAAACAACTTTTTTTTTCGAACTTTCTTTCTTTTTTTCTTCTTCTGTTCACGTCATTCAGCTTTTTTTTCATTTTTTCTTTCTTTCTTCCTTTTCTTTCACGTTTTCTCTTCTTTTTTTTTTCTTTTTCAATACCTTATTTCTCTTTTCCTCCTTCCTCTATTTTCCAACAACTCCATACAAAGGGGATACGGGCCAAAATGCAACCAGAAAACTCATACCACAAAAGAACATACTAACTAGCTTGACTAGGCAGGCTTAGTTTGGAATGTAGCTGATGGGTCAAAAAGGCAAATTTGGCTAATGTGGAGCTAAATGGGTGAAAAATATAAGGCACTAGTAGAAAAAGTGCTATTGACATCGTCATAATAACATCACTTCTTAATAAAAGCGATGTAAATAATCTAACCTTAGTTATTGACATCGATTTCTAAAAAAACGATGTAAATTGAAATTAATTTTTTATTTACATCGTTTACTAGCATCGTTTTTTTGAAAACTGATGTTAATTTGGTTTCTTTACCTCGGTTTTATTAAAAACGATGTAAATTTTATTTACATGATATTTAGATTGCTACGGTTACTTGGTGAACCGATGTAGCAATAATAGAAAAAAAACCCCTTCGATCCCCACTTCCTCTAATCAAACTGCCTCAAGTCGTGTTCCCACTCATTAATCCCAGGAGTCCCTGCCTTCCCCTAATCCCCTTTGTCTTTTTTTGTTTCCCATTCAATTCCCTCAATCCATGGACTACGCTAGTAACGGCCAGCCACCGCCACCACCCAGAATCCCCACGGTCGCCTACCACGCCCGAGTGTCACCACCGCCCACCATTGAGACTCGCAACCCCTTTCGTCAGTAAGTTTAATCGCGATATTACTCTTATTTTTGATTTTCATTCTTCTTATTCGAAAAGGATTATTGTTATTAGATTCAAACTAATGCCTAAACTTCATGTCTGCAGACTTTAGAATCAATACTATTTACATCGGTTTTAGACCAAAACCGATGTAATTGAAGCACAATTAACATCGGTTTTTACCTATAACCGATGTTATTTGTATACTATTTACATCGGTTCTAAAACCGATGTTAAGGTAAAAATATTAAATACGTCGCCCCCAGAAACATCGCCACAAAAGCGATGTAAATGGGGTAAAATAACCGATGTCAATGAGACTTTTTCTACTAGTGAGGAAAGGGAAAATTGCAAGCACCTCCCTGCATGTGACACCAACCACAAACCCGAATATGTGCATTTGACGAGAAATTGAATGTCATAAAAGTGCAAAAGAGACGAACATGCTATGTAAGGAGTACTACTCTCAATTCCTAATGAACGGGTCATGAATGTCACAAGTTATGGCTCTAATATCTCAGAATTTCTCAAGTAGTTTGCCAATTTATCAGGTCAAGTCTAAACAGTCAGCTATATTTGAACAGAAACTCGTAGACTATGCGTATGACAAAGCTAATAACCATCAAAAGAAGTGCAAGGCTCAAGTAAAATGACAAGTTATAGTGCATTATCATCACGGAAATCTACCGTTCCGACTCAACCTATATGCAAAAATAAACGTGAATTTTTTGAATTTTTTTGAAATTTTCTAATTTTTTGGATTTTTGATTTTTAATGAAAATAAACAACAATGCAAGCTGAAGAATAAACGTGAATGCAAAACAAATGCAAATGCAGACTCAAAAGGATGCAATAGCCTCCCCAAACCAAAACGGACAACGCCCTCGTTGTCCTCCAGCATACACCAACAGATATATACGGGGGAACGGGAATATACAACCAACAAATAAAAACAATAAATATAAAGGAGACAAAATAAAAGAGTAAGATATACATACAAAATACGAACTTCCCCAAACCAGCCAGAAAACTGGGGAGGTGAGTAGACCAGTAGCTACTCGTCGTCGTCGTCACTGCTCTCACGGATCTCCTCCACCGTGTACTCCGGGTCTATCTCCTCCTCTCTCCTCCTCCGCTCCTCAGCACAAGCTCTCTCTACTGCCACCTCTGGGTCCTCCTCCTCCTCCTCGTCGGCAGACTCCGGGTACCCCTCAGCTGGGAACCGGAAGAAGGAAGGGTGTGGCCAACCCTCTGGGATCGGACGGTGTCGCCGCAAGTGGTACTCGTACAGAGGGTGCAAGGCAAGAGCCATGTCCCTCTCCATACGAGCCTGACGCGCTACAACCTCAAGCAACAAACCGTAAATTGCGCCCCCTTGGTCCAGGACCGCGGGCGCCACAAAAGGAGGAGGTGGTACGAAAGTAGCCGGTAAGACCGGCTCAGTCTGTGTCTGATCAGTGGGAGTAGGAGTAGGAGTGGTAGTAGTAGTGGGAGTAGGGGTCGGATCGGGAGTAGCCGTGGAAGGCTGGGTACTCCCTGAAGGTGTGGACCCCTCTCCAGTCTCAAGACGCCGCTTCTTGGCGGCGGGTGCATCGGGAGGTGGTCAACGTGGAAGGTGAAGGTCAGGCAGTGGTGGAAGGCGGGCGCCCCTAGCAATAGTAGGAAGGGGCTCTAGACGGGGGAGAGTCTCACAAGGTAAGTCTACAGACAGGAAGCCGTCTATCTTCCATGTCTGGTAGTCTGGGGTAAGCGAATGCTGAGAGAGCATGGCATCCAGACTCAGTAGCCTCTCTCCGGCGAGGTACTGCAAGTCACGAGGCCAAACGGGAAAAAGAGAACGGCAAGAATGGTGGCTATGCCACCGCAGCAATAGTTCCGTCTCCTTGGTCCCCGGCTCAAGGTGCGGGCGGTCAAGTAAGATATGTTGAAGGTAAAAGGACCTTTACAATCAACGTTCAGGTAACCGCCCAGGATGGAGAGCTCGGTGTTTTTCATGTTGTTCGGCTCCTTTCGGCCGAAAATAGTGCTCCCCATCAGTCTAAGGAAACAACGGACGGGGGGAAGGTGGACCTGATGGAGCTTTCGCTCCTGGTAGGTAGTCTGAGCTAAAGTCCGCCACGGTGGTGTGGACCTTCCTAGGGGCAACAGTCACACCCGTAGAGGAAAGGCCAAGTATCCTACCAAACTCCGCTAAGGTCATCGGGAAGGTCCGGTTAAACAACCGGAAGGACACTGAAGAACAGTCGGGGTCAGTCTCGTATGCCCCCGAGAAGAAGGTAAAGGAGCTGAGAAACTCGAGGCTCAGCTCCAGAAAAGTGCGGCCGCTCATAGTGATGAGCCCGACCATCCCCGTGGCCCGCAGTAGGTCGCAAACCGACACGTAAATGCCGAGTCTCACAAGTGCCGTTTTCTCTAGAAAACGGGAAGGTACATGCACACAGCATACTAAATTAAAAAATTTCTTGCGATGTAAAACGTTAGCGAAATGTACCTGTGGGTAGTCTGGGTGAGGGTCGAGGGAAGTGTCACCTCGGACCGTGACTGTGCCAGAAGTAGAAGCAGCAGCTGCTGCAGAAGTGCTAGGAGCGGAAGTAGAGGGTACTGGAGCTGGTGCAGCTCGGGAATGTCTACGACCCCGGCCTCTAGAACTCAAAGCAGAAGCCCGTGAAGCGACGATGTGAGGAACTGTGGTGCTCAAGGCAAGTGCGGACACAATACCAAGCGAGTCCGCCAGTGTGTAAAAGTAGAGGCGGTGCAGAGGTAGTGGCTGCTATGGTCACCATCGAAGAAGAACTAGCAAGAAGTGCTAGCGAAGTGGTGGTGACCGTAGAAGAAGTGGCACTGAACCGAGCTAGCTACCGAGCTAGCCGGAGCAAAACTCGTCCTCGCAGTTGAAACTAGACACACGGGGGCAAGGTGGTGACTAAGGCGGAGGCAGTGGCAACAGCAGGGGCCACTGTCTCACTCAAAGACGGACTAGAGGTGGAGCTGGTAGAAGGGAGAGAACTAGACTCCATCCTGTAACAAGGGTAGGGGGCATGATAAGAAAAATAGTGGCTAACAGAGGCTAAAACAGCAGGAAATCAGCATGTTAAACCAGAAAAACTCCCCTACCAGTCGAAAATTTCCGACCTACAGCACATAAATCCCAACAATTCCTCAAATAGTTTGAATAGCAGCATGTAAATGGCGATAAGGGGGGCAAAACAGTCAACAACAACAGCATGTAAGTGTCAACTGAGGGTAAGTAAGACAAGGTAGCATGTGAACCGTCTGATAAATCGAAAATTGACGAGGACCCTAATCGCGAAAATTTCGCACAGAATTCGAATTTGCAGCATGTTAAGCATCGACAGGGGTGTGTGACAGTCTAAAACAACAGCAATTAAGCAACAAGGAGGCTGATTAGACAGAGTACAACAGCAATAACCAAAATGATAGTCGAGAATTTCGACTATCCTAAACCCATGTCGCAAAAACCATGTAAAATTCGAAAAGACATGCAGCAACAACGAGGAAAGGGGATTTGATCATCAAGCAAGAGAAACAAGGACATAAACACAAATTAAGTCGAAAAAATTCGACCAACATGGATTTTCGAACCCAAATACCGGTTTTTCCTCATAAAAATGCAAAAATAATGAAATTAAAATGCAATGAAGCTAGAGGAAACACTTACTTGATGAATATAACCTACAAATGCAATTAATCTTCAATAATCAAGCAAAAACAAACGATTTTTCGAGCTCAAAACCGCAAACCCTAACCCGCGTTAAAAACCGTGAAAATGAGCACAAATAAAGGGGAAATTATAGGGCTTTGAAAGATTAATTAGCAAGGAAGGGATTGTAGGTGGCGGATTTGGAGATTGGGCAAGAAAAATGGGGATTTGGGGATGGATTGATCGCAATAAGGGACGGGTTAGACGAAAATTAGGGATAAAATGAATTAGAAAACAAAAAGAAGGAGTTTAAAGTGAAAACTCCCTGCGTCCTGTTCATTTCACTCGATCGAGTGGTTTTAAACCACTCGATCGAGCACTTTGCTGCTCCATCTGCTCGATCGAGTAAAAATCTACTCGATCGAGAAATCCCTTTTATTGCTTTACTCGATCGACTGGAAAAAGTGCTCGATCGACCATATTTTCACTCGATCGAGTACATAAAGTACTCGATCGAGCTCTTTTCTCGCGTAAGCTCTTTAATTTCGTCATTTCTTCCTTGGAATGCGTGAAACTTCCCTAAACCTGCATAAAAACACGTGCAAAAATATCCCAAAATACCAAATACGCATAAGAACAGTCTATAGTCTTAAATCTACGCTAAAAGTAGTCTATAAGCTAATTGTCCTAATAAAAGCAATAAAACAAATTCAACGGAATTTCAAAAATTATTTATTACAAGGTGTTACACGGGGCATTTCCCCGTTCAATTCCCAAAGCAATTCAGTAGCCCCTTGAAGGGCTCCTGACTGGAGGACGTCACCTCAGCAACATTGACTGTCCTCTTCAACTTCCATGAGCACGAATTGTCATTTGAAACGGTAGGAGGGGAGTAGTTCACATCCACATAAGCGCGAACTTTCCTCGTCCTTGCTCCTCTATCACCATCTTTAGCATCCTTACTTTCGATTTGATTGATAGCAGTTGCACAACATCCTTTGACAGCTCCTTCATTGCTTTCATCTGTACCTGCAGCAAGGAAAACAGACGAACTTTCCCCCTTTTTGCTCTCAGTCTGAGGCGGAGGGGTAACAATTGCAGCACAATACTCCAAATTTTCAACTGGAGTGTCAATAATAGGACCAACAGAAGAGAGAGCATTGCAAGGCTGAGCTTGCATGGGAGCCCTCCGGGACTTAGACTGATGAAAAATCAACTCCTCATCCCCCACCTGAAAGGTCAAAGTCTTTCCCCCGACGTCTATAACTGCACGAGCAGTGGACAAAAATGGTCTCCCTAAAATAATAGGGGTGTGTGCATCTTCGGGGATGTCTAAGACAACAAAATCAACGGGAATAAAGAACCTCCCGATCCTCACAGGTACGTCTTCTACTATGCCTAGTGGCCGTGATATACTACGGTCGGCCATCTGGACTGTCATGTTAGTGCAACTCAGCTTTGTCAAACCAAGTCTCTTAGCCAGAGACAGCGGTAAGACACTCACGCTAGCGCCTAAATCGCATAGCGCATTATCAATCAAATAGTTACCGATATGACACGGAATCGAAAAACTACCCGGTCCGATCGCTTAGGAGGTAACTTATTTTGAAATAGGGCTGACCCCACCTCAGTCAAAGCTACTGTCTCACTATCACTAATGGTCCTCTTACGACTCAAAATTTCTTTCATAAACTTAAGATAAGATGGTACCTTTGTCAGCAACTCGGTGAATGGCACAGTGACTTCCAAGCATTTCAGAAGTTCAACAAATTTGCCGAATTGTTGATTGGCCTTTGTATTCTGCAGTCGTCTCGGGAAGGGAACTGTAATAGGTATCTCAAGTCCCTTGTTTCTCTCTTCCAATGTGTCTTTCGGAGCGAGTTCGGTATCCTTTGGACGCTTCTTACCTCTCGAACGAGGTCTTTCCGGTGATTTATCGCTTAAACGAGCCCTAGCAGGCTCTCGAATAAGCTTCCCGTCATCCAAACTACTCGATCGACCAATATCCCCATTTGATCGAGCAGTTTCCTCATCAATGTCGGTCGATCGAGTAAAATTTCCACTCGATCGATCAACTCCACTTTGCTCATCACTCGATCGAGTAGAAAAACTACTCGATCGACCATTGCCAATTCCTTGATCACTCGATCGAGTGGTATTTTCACTCGATCGACCAGTTTCGTCCCTAGATTTGCTCGATCGACCACCTGAAACCAGTCGATCGAGCACTTGCTTTGCCGTGAGCTCATTTTCTTCGCCAATCGTTCACCATCGATTCACAGCTCTCCTTGGGTCTGATTTCTGCATTTCTGGTCCCTCATATGAACGATCGCTTCTCAGATTGATAAAATTTACCGTCTCGTGTGGATTCTTCTCATTTTGAGTCGGTAATTGACCCTGCTTCCTTGTGGACTGATTAGTGGCTAATTGGGCAACTTGAGTTTCAAGTGCCTTTATAGACGCATCTTTCTGTTGATCACTCAATTGCCACTGCTTTGTGAAGGCTTGCAACATAGACTTAAGCTCACCAATTTCACTCACCCCACCGGAAGATGATGCACCATGGTTAGGAGGAGTAAAGGAAAGAGGCTTTTGATAGCCTTGTTGATTCTTGTGCGGAGGGACATAAGGTCACATCAAAAGTGCGGAGGTGGTGTAGGATTGAGCACATTCGACTAGTCCACCTCGATTGGGATGGATCGCCCCTTGATTATTGTAATAGGAACTCCCTCCTTGCCTATATTGCTGAAAGGCAAGGACTTGTTCCTTCTCTACAAGACAGCCAACAGCAGAGTGGCCATTATTACCTCCACATCTGCCACAAGAAACGGCCTCTCCCCTAGTAAGAACATGGACCGTCTGAGGCTCCCCAGCAGCTTGTAATTCTAACTTGTCGAACCTAGCATTCATGGTCTCCAGCTGAGACAAAGCCTGCTTATCGACTGCATGAATTGTCCTAATCCCATCCCTCGGGTTTCCATACTCAGCACCGTGATTAGCCATTTCTTCAATAAGAGACCACCCCTTATCATCATCGGTGTTCTCCTGGAATCTCCCACTAGATGCCGCATCGAGTATGGCTCTGTGGCCATCATACAGCCCATTATAGAACTGATTGGCTAGGAACCATGGGTCAAAACCATGGTGAGGGATAGACCTCACCAACTTCTTAAATCGTGTCCATGCTTCGTAGAAACTTTCATCGGGAGCCTATCTGAAACTAGTAATCTTGGCCCTCAGCAAATTGGTGCGTTGTGGAGGGAAATATCTCTTGTAAAATGCAAGAGCAAGAGACTCCCAATCAGAACCCCAAAGGTGTGCGGTCCAGTCGATCCACCACTCCCCTGGTGAATCAGCTAAAGAGAAAGGGAATAGGACTTCCTTAATCTTGTCCTGAGTTACCCCCTTAGTGGCGGGGATAGTAGAACAGTAAACGGTAAAGGTCTCCATATGCTTCCTCGGATCTTCACCTGCCACACCTCTATAAATGTTTCGCTCCACCAGATTAATATAAGAAGGGCGGATATCAAATGTGTTCCCATCCTCAGTCTGGAGATTGAAACCCTTCGGAATAGAGGATGCTTTAGGCACTGAATGACTAGAAAGTTTAGGCATCTTTACTGTAGAAATCGGACTGTCTTCAGTGAAAAGAAAATGATCAAGCTCTGGCTCGAAAGTACTCAAGTCTTCCTTTCGTGATTTCCTTATCAGACGGAGTCTATGCCTGAATAATCTCTCCGGCTCTGAATCAGCTGAAACTAATTCACACCTGTCTGACCTGGGCATAAACAACACTGAAAGAAAATAATAAGAACGGCCTCAAGGAATAGAAATTCCCTAAGACGGATAAAATAAACGGAACAAAAACAAATAGGGCAATTGCCTCCCCGGCAACGGCGCCAAAATTTGATACCATTCGTCGCAGTATCAAAAATAAACCTAAGTACAACTAACAAAAGCTAGCGGTAAGTAGGGTCGATATCCACAGGGAGGCAAGATATTTGTAAAAGTCCGTCTATTTGGTCACAAATTGGGGGGGGGGGGGGGGGGGGTTGTTTGATTTGTTATCTAAACTACGAGTCTTGAAGGAAAGAGAAATAAAGAGCAAGAGCAATAAAGGCAGGAAATGAGTTTAAACTATCAGATAAAGAAGGACATGTCAGGATTTCGGTTCACTACGGTAGTCCAGTGACTAAGCTGTAAATGACTCAGACGAATTAATGTAAGACGGATGTTGAAAGGTCCTCTCGTTCCACTTTCTATCCTAAAATACCGCCAACTTAACTTTCATTCTCGTCAGGGTAGTCTACTGTTCATAGCATGCCTATTTAGTCCAATCTTTCGATCCAGGATTAATTCTAGCCATATTAGAGGTTAACTTAGAAGTGTGCACTCAACTAAGTCGAATAAATACAATTAAATTGCTATGGTGACAGAGCCTTGTAATCAATTCATCTAATTCATTTACTACATCGTCACTTTCCTACCGCAGATCCTCTAATCCCAACATGAAAGGGGGTTTAGCTACTCATATCGCTAATTAAACTAACAGCAGATAATATTCCAGCAGTAAACATAATGAAAGAATAATTAAAAAGCATAAAAGAGAATTAGGGCAGAAGAATAAATGCAGCGAACGAGAGATTAAACCAAACAAAAGATTAATTATTAATAAGAGAAGAGAAAGAATTACAATCAATGCGAATCCGGCGTAAAGAACACAAATTCCGAGCAAGAATAATCCCAAAAGTAAGGTTACAGTAGAGAGGAATGAAGTACGCAGTGGGTTATATGAGTCAGTGGGTAAGCGGTTGTTGTGCCTCGGGTGGTGATCCGGGCACGGTACTTCGTGTTGTGATGCGGGTAATTTCGCGCTGCAGTGCGGCTGTTGGTGGCGGTGTTGCGATGCCGTTATCGGTTGTGGTTGAGTAGGTGGGATGAGTACGTTTTCGAATGAGTATACCAGTTATATAGATTGTTGTTTTGTTAACTGCTGTTCCTTGTGAGTTTTGTTTGGACATAAAGACTGCTTTTTTTTTATTGATGTTTCTTGCTAGTTTCAGCTTGGGAGTGAGGGTAGAGTTTGATATGGAAGAGAGTTGTGTATGTTTCCGTTGTTGTCATGGTATAGTGATATCCTGTTGATGGGACACAGTTGTGAGAGGTTGTTACAGTACTTTTGACCTTGTTTTGGATGGGGCATTGGTTGACATAGTAATGGCAAGTGATTTGTGGAACATGTATTTTACTGATCTGGAAGCTGCAAGTAGTTCATAATCTTTTATAGAGACAGTGAACATAGGGTGTTGGGAATTAGTATCATGTTAAGTTATGAATGAGTTTTGCGGTAATAAAAGAAAGGAACTTGAGGATCTAGTGTCAGGGTGGGTAATAAGTGTGGATCGTGAGTATGCTTTTGGAGATAGGTGCTTTGTATAGAGGAGTATGTCGTTTTACAGTAATGTGGAAGGATTGGAGTATTGGTTATGCTAAGGATTTTGTGGTATAGGTTAGGTCGTGTGCCGAATGAATTGAGGTATGAGAACTGTTTACGTAACAGAGCCTTGGAAATATGAATGGTTATAGGTGTTGAAGTTATAGGCGATTATCTTTGACATGTGGCGGTGATGAGGATAATGAGAAGATATAGCTAAGGATCTAGTATTAGTGAGTTACGAGGACGTAACATTTATCTTAAGAGGAGTAGGATCAGGTAAAGAGAGTTTGATGGTTGTACATGTTGTAGTATAATTGGAAGTAGAGTGTTGGTGTAGCATAAAGAATGGATCTGTATTGTGGTTGATATTGTTAAAAGGTCATGGCCGTGCTTGTAAGTACTGCGATGTGTAGGAATGGGATAATACTTAGATAGTGTTGACAGTTGGGTGAGGATGTTTATGAGTTCGATAGTATTGACAGTTGGATGATGATGTTATAAGTGGGAGTAAACTTCGAGGATAAAGTTCCTTTTTAAGGGTGGTAGAATGTAACATTCCGTTTGATGTGTATGAGTGTCTTGATATTGGATTTCTAGTGGATAATATGTAGCGAGACGAAGCTAGCGACGTTGGTGGATGGTATTTGGAAGTGTATGAAGTTAGTGTCGACAGACTATAATGTGGTGGATACGATATCGTGAGTCATGTTGTGGAGGTAGGCATAGGTGGTGGAGTTGGTGTTAAGATTTCATGTTTTATAGGTTGGGGTTTTGTTTTGAGTTCTTAGTTGCGTTGTTGTGTCTTGGTCGAGTTAGTATGGTTGTTTTGAGTATGGGTTGAACTTCGGGGACGAAGTTGTTTTTAAGGAGGGAAGACTGTAATACTACGGTTTTCTATGTCTATTGGTACTCTATCGAGTGGGGCTTACTCTGTCGAGTAAGTATGTTTTTACGCAAAACAGTAGTCTACATGTTGGGTACTCAATTGAGTACGTGGGGCACTCGATCGAGTAAGTCACTTACTCGATCGAGTAAGTGAGTCTTACGGGTTATTTTGCCGGGTTTTGATAGTAACGCGAGAAGGATATAAAAGCATCTTTCGTCAGTTTCTTGTCATTTTACCCTATTCTAAGTTTCATAAGAAATAAAAACAAGTTACGTTACTCTCCTCTTTCGTATTGCTATCAAATCCTAAGGGGTAGAGTCGTCGGATTGTTGAGTTCTTTACGCCGTAGAGACCGTCACATTGTGGGTAAGATTCTAGTATGATTTTTATATCGTTTCATTGATTTTAGTTGAAACCCT